>NW_028263378.1:11167500-11767500 GCF_051168715.1 Poecilia mexicana | reverse complement strand
AAACTGCTAGCTCTCCCGGTGCATGTATAGATTCTCTGAAAAACTAAAGTCAACAAGATGAAAACCTCAAAAAAAAACAAAAAAAAAAACACTGAGGGCAACTTCCTTCTTCACGACATGCAAGAAAAAAAAAGGAAGTGAAATAAGATTTCTCTTTTGACTTTGGTGAAAGATCGCAAGCGCTAGACGTACGCTTTTGTTTTAGTTGTATTTACCCAGAATTCCCTGCACTACAGATCGGTCTCTGGTCCACTTATCATTCACTTCAAATGACCCAAGACCAAGGTTTTTTAGGTGGAACACAGTTTTTGGTTCACATCAGAATTCGACTGTGCATTCCCATCTCCCAAAATGAACCTTTGTGTGCAAACAAACAACAGTTCAATGACAAAAGGACTGGTGAAAATGCAGCTTGAGTCTCAATATGGAAGAAGACTCCAAGTAAGCGATTTTAAGCATAAACTGATACTTAAAAACTGAAATTAGAAGAAGTATAAAAGGTGTAAGACGCTATTTATGAAAGAATGGATTTCTGGACATGTCTGTAATTCATTCGAGGCCGTAGCAGAGTGAGGCTTGATCAGCAGATAGCAAAAAGGCTAAACAGAATACAGCAAAGATCTTTTGTTTTATCCTTTTGATCTTTTAATTTCTGTCTGTCCGCCATGGGATATGCTGGATTAGAAAATGTCTGCCTTTTTGAAAACTTAAGGTAAAGATTTACAAAGAGAAAAGTCAGCCAGAGGACTGTAATCGGTGTGTATCCAGTATTTGGTAGTGCATCATATTTATGGTACCCCACTCAATGCTCAAATGACTCACCAATCTGCTAAGATTTGATGACAAACTATCATTTTAAACCATGCCATTTAAGCTAATGTCTAACTTTTCAATCAGTTTCAGTTTAAAATGCTCAAGCTTTACTGAGAGTTGCATGCGGTCATGTGAGAATATAATAACATCATCATATTAGAATGCCTGTAGAGTAACATCAGCCTGATGGTCAGATGGCCTTAATTATGGGGTTCTAATCCTTATATCCATTCTTGGGTAATGGAAGAAACCAGTTTAACTGAATATGAAGCAGTGCTGTGTCCAGTACTACTGCATTCTGGGTAAGCCTATCCTGTCAGCTAACAAAAGAAACAGCCCGCTGGCCTTGTCCTTTATTTACCAGGATTACTCATGTGGATTACACCGAACAAACCAAGTTAGAATTTAGGTCCAGAACTCTGAGCAAACACAGAACCGTTTCCAAGAACGTTAAAGCCAATACACACAGTGTTTCTTTTCCAAAACTTCATGCCATCTTCATCACACATTTCCATTTGTGCATTTGTGCAGCCTGTGGAAATTTTTTTTCTTTACTTTTGGGCAGAAGCTGAACAGATCCCAAATCCAACCTTCAACAAATTATGGCAATTTTTATAGCGATGGAATATTTACAGGATAATATCCAATAAGGATATCATTAAGAAGTTTATATTATTTATTCAAATAAAAAAGTAGAACTCAAATATATTTTTATTTCAAGAATTTTGATGATCATGGCTTAGCCAATAAAAACCAGGGATTCAGCTTCTGAGAAAACCAGCAGAAAATGACAATACATAGATACATAAATTTGATATCATGACCATATGATGATCTACATATCATGGCCAACTTTACAGTTCTTCAGCCACTGACAACATCCAGAGGAACAGTAAGCCACAAACTGTCACCACTAAAGAAACTGGCTGTTCACAAAGTCCCCTATCTAATCATATCAATAAAAAATGATGTGGAAGGAAAAAAATAAAATAAAAATGAACAGGCAAAGACTTTGTGAAGTAAGTATGGTAGAAACTCATAGGGCACAGACTGCAGCTTGAATCATCCTAAGTAATAAAAACGATTAGCTGAAATATACCACTGTGTATCTGCAACTACTCGATATGAGTGATATGAATAATCAGCAAAATGGCTTTCAAAGACATTAACTTCACTCTTAATGAAAATGCATGGCATGCCATACATGTTTGCGTCTGTGCACGAGAAGATCAGAGAGACATTATCTGTAACCTCCACTCCACTTCTGTCCCCTCTGCTGTTGCACACCTTCTGCTCTTTCCTTGCGTTTCACGATCCTCGGTAGAAAATAACCGACTCATTTCTTACGTCTCCTGCATGGGGGTGGGAAGGTCACAGGCAGTGACAAAGAAAGCGATTACGACTAAGTTGAGAAGGGGGACTGAGTTGGATTAGATAATGGCTTATTATACAATAATTGCACTGGTTTTCTCACACCATTATTTCCTACATGAGTGCAACGGTGAGGAGATATCATTTTTTTAATTTTTGGTTTTATGCCGCAGTAGTTAAAGTATCATTTTCTCAAAGACTTCATAATGGGACTTTTGGAAATATTCCTTTCTTTTGTCATTCTTAAGTTGAAAGGGAGTGATTGAAAGCCCGAGGCCTCTTAAAGTCATCATCGCACTCTTCTTTATACACTTCGATTGCATGTGCTGCTTTGTTGATCCGTGGGAGAGTTTTTGTTTTTTTTAGGCTACCACACAATAATATGTAATTGTGAATAATAACGTTTTATTGCTCAACTGAGCCCTTCGAACAGAATCAAAATACAACTAAACATCCACTCACAAAATAAATGACAAAAACTGTTCTGCAAAAGAAGAAAAATATGGAGAAAAAAAAAACCTGTAACAAATTAAATATAAGTAGGTAAAAAATAAAACTTGTGTAAGTCTGCGATGCATTTTAAATGTGAAACATTATAACTATCAAGAAAAAATAAACAATTTCACAATCAAGAAAAGGATTTCTGAAAAAACAAAAATGCTTTCATCCCCACAGAGTCCTGATCTCAGAGCAACCATGTCAGAACGAAATGGAAGCATACTCACCCCCTCTATGTGGTAAAATGTTTGCATTCATTGTTGTGTCAAATGTTTAATCCACAAAGAACATATAGACCGTGTACATATATTTTTATGCAGAAGTTAATGATAATCAGCTGTATGTTATAAATCATAACAGCATGAGAGGAACCTTGGCCTCAGCAGCCCCCAGTTTTCTTCTGATCTGTTGGCTTTTCATAGCTCTTTGGTTTTTTGGCAGGCAGAGTTATTACTACTATGTTGGCAGTCAACTTGATTAGAGAGTTTTCTCTCTTGCCTGGCTACAACAGTGCTGTCAACAAGTGCGCCATGACTTATTTTATGGTCTTTTATTGGATTAACCCTCAAAAAAACTGTTTCCAATTTATTTTTTTCATATAAGAGACTTTTAAAACTCCAATTAGCTTGTCCTGGTCTCAGCTTACTGTTGATTCTTTTCTAAATGAATTATTTCAGGTCCCCTCAGACTTGAATTCTTACTATATTAACACAATATGCATAAACAAATTTAAGATGGATTTTGCATGATGCATAAAACAGCCATACTAATATTTAGTCTTAGCAAATATGAATATGATATACTTTTGAAAGTTTACTTTTAAATGTGTATTTTTAAGTTGTTTGGCTAAAAAGTCTTTCTAATGTGTTAATTTGGTTTGATTATGTTGTTTGCTCATGTTCAAGGTTGTTAGATATTAGTTTTCTGCCACATATAAAGTTTTGTACACATGATCCTACTTTTGTAGGCCATAGCATTTAGTTTTGGTCTGTTTCAACCAGAGAACCTTCCTTTGCATGTTTGTCATCCTTTTTTCTTGCCACTCTGCAATAAACACCATGTTTATGCTCAAAATCAATTTACAACTAATAGTAATCCAAACAACATATGTTTCCACTGAAGCTGTGGATCTCTGCAGCTCCTCCAGAGTTTCTCCATACTACTAGTAAATAGATAACCTGTGAACACAGTTGGTAGCACCAACTGTATTTAGCTGTATAAGAATAAAATGGGGTAAATATGAATGCATGCCGCACTTTTCAGAGTTTAATGGTAAACATGTTTGAAAAGCATATATCATTTTCTTACACAATACTGTGGTTAATTGAGTTAGTCAATTACATGACATCTCCAAAGATAAATACAAGTTTGAAGTTGCAATGACACAACATCTGAAAAGGTTTAAAGGAACGGTGCTCTGTTAATGTTTGGAGCAAAGTAACCAGGGAGAATTCGGCTTCGGAAGTCTGTAGTACCAATTCTTTCTCAAAAACTCATGATGGTCCCTGGTGGAAAATCCATGCTGTTTTGTAGAAGCGCTCGGTATTGTGGAAACTATTCCTAGATTAATAACATTTGACAGCTTTCAAAAGGTCCTGATGGGCTCTGTGTTGCTGCTAATTCACAATCAACAGTCACCTGCTGCTTTCTGTGCAAAACCAGTTTAGACTTTTAAGACTTCTGTTTAATGCCTGCTGACTTTTCTCCACCCAAATACGCTCTGTTTTATGCACGTATTACGAGATGAAATGTTTAAATTACTGTTTTGTTGGTTTAATTTATCCATTAATTTACTGCAATGCTCTATTTTCCCAGGACACTGAATGTTATTAGCAAACACTGGTTTCCAAAGTACAAAATGCAACAGTTTAGATTTATTATTTAGAATGTCCTCTCTTCATTCTCTATGCTTCAGCTTGATGTCGAATTTTGTTATATGTTCAGTTCTATTTACAGTCCTTACAGTTGCAAAAGCTCTCCTAACATTCAAAGCGAGGCGAGATGAATACACAGGACAAGTAATGGTGTTGTAACCAGGGGCAACAAAGGTGATTGAGAGTCTATCTATTGGGAATACAACAAGGCTTTCGAGGCAGCCGTGTGCCGATTCCATGTGCCCGCTTACGTACGTACAATAAAAGGAGTGCATGTGTGCCCGTCTGAGTGTGTCCATGCAGTCAGATCATCTCTGAGTGCTGATGACAGGGTAGATTTTTCATCTGAACGGATGAAAGGCCTGAGTTATGATGGTGTCCATATGCAGGTTCCCTCCTCGGACCACAAATGGAGCAGCTCGGACTCTTTATCATTATTAGCTAGCCTCTCAGAGCTCCGACAAAACACAGGGCTGCATACGCCATCCCCCCTTGCCTCTATTTCATTTGTCCATTAATGCCATTTTCCTTCTGCTGCTCCCTGCTCCATCCTCTACCTGTTTCTTCCCTCGAGAGCAGCTTCAAGGGGCAAAGAACATTTTAGGATTTATGATCAACAACAGCTCTAGTCTCTGTTTTGAAGAATACGTTTGAGCTTTCTTGTGGAAGCTGAATACGAGCTCATGAAAACGTATTAAGATGAAGGTTTTCTTTTCCGAGATTTAAAAAAAGTTACAATTTCAACACTACCAGAACTTTCTATCACACCTTCCCCATAATTTTAGAAAATGAGATGTGACCTGAGACTAAGATCAGTATTGTGCATAAATGTGTTCAAAAGAATCTGCTCATGAGTGGAACTGAAATGTTTACAACATTTAATTACAACAATCTGTCTGTGCAACTAACAAACACAACAACACGGCTCTGATACTAACAAACTAGTTGTTTTAAAGTTTTCAGGGTTGTTATTTTTGCCTGCTTTTGTCTATGAGCTCTGTCAGCTGACCTTTCTGTCAGCTGACCTTTCCTGAGCTTTGCCAGTGTCTTCAGATACTTTAGCATCCGTATCACCCTCAACAACCTCAGGTCAACAATCACTACCTCTAGAATAAACCAGTCCTTCGGTTTTTTACACCTCGATGTACACCGTCACTGGTATCAAACTCAGACTCGGCTATTATCTCCAGTTTCCTGCAGGATTTTTTGGCATGTGTCGCAAATTAGCATTCCACAATCAAGAGAAACTTACGACAAATCAGACACATATTTGTGTCTATATAAATATCTACTGCAGTTGAAGCATTTCTTCAGAACAGTGGAGTACTATGTTTGGAAAAAAAATTAAGTACAGCCAGTGATGCATGACGGCCACTCTAACAAGGCTAAAATAAAAGCCTTGTCATGTATGTCATATATTTTAGCTTCACATTTTTATTTAAATACCGTAATACAGTGAAACTGTGGTAGTTTCCTCAAGGTTATACCATCAGACTCCTGGCATATGCCTCTTCAACAGGGATATTGGCCCACAGTCATCTCCGGAGTGATTTAAACCTCACTGAATGTTTTTTTCATTTTATAATCTAAGGTGGGCAGATTCATCACCGCCCTCTGGGTTTTGATGAGCGTTTAGAACGAGATCATTTGGTATCAGCCTCAGACTATCCCTGGGACTTCGTAGGTACACAGGGGTGTTATTGATTGTTCCAGAAGCACCTCCAGTCCACGCGGGCAGGCGAATCAGTCAGTGAGAAAACACGCTTTCAGCTGGCAATCTGCCACCGGAGGATCACAGCAAGTCGTTTCCTGCTTTCCACAAATCTTATATGCCTAAAGACGCCATAACTCCTCTCACTCATCCCTCGCAGTGAGCTGCCACTGATATTGGATTTCTGCCCTTTTCAGATTAAAATCGTTCAAATACAATCTTGTGGATTCTGGCCGTATTAGAAAAATGTGCTCCCGTCAGCGTTCTGCAAGGCGGATTTCACTTAAACCAAGAATGCACTGTGAACTATGACCCAAGATCTCACACCGTCCTCACATATCCCATCTGTCTCTGATGTGGACAGACTCTTCAGAGCTGTAACTCGCCCATGACTAATGCTGCGATTTGCTGAATTACTTGCATATGGAACCAGATTGCTCTCATCTTTGGATATCCTCAACTCTGTCAAATTTTACCTCCTTTTTGGACTTTTCTGTTCAGTCTCTCCCTTTTGCATTGATCTAACGGGAAACCAGTGTTGTCCACAAGAAATCCAGGCTCCGATCCAATTCTGTCGCTCTTACTTTCTCCAATTAGCTGCCTCAGACAAAGACGAAAAGCTGACATGAACAAAAAAGTAAAAATTATGACCTCCATTTGTGTGAATTTCCTGTGTCCTGCACTCCTTGATTAAGCCGTTTTTTGTTGTTGCAGCAGATTAACAACAAAGCCCTGTCCCCTTCTCCCTAATTCTCTCTAAGATACAACAAATCAACTCCCAACTCACATCAGACTCGTGGCACAAATACAGCATTAGTGAATATCTTTTTTTCTGCTGGAAAATGTTTTGATGTCTTCATTTTCATCGACAAACAAGACAGCTAATCAGTCATGTCAGGGAGGGCAAAGTTTTCACTTTTCAGTTTCCCCCCCTAGTCATTTGGCTACAGAAAGTTAATATAGATGAGGGAAAGATTAATGTCCTGACAGTGAACATCAGCTCTGGTTTTAAATGAAGGCTCTGCTGCTCCGTATGCACTTACACACAGCTTACACTAAAAGATAAGAAACGTTGAATGCATTTTCTATCTTTAGCAACAGGAGGAAAATTAACTGATTTGCATACGATATGTTTTGTCGGCTAATTAATTCAACTGCATTATAACAAATAAGATGTAGTAAGAATATACATCTGTTTCAGCTGCTATGGATTTTTATTTCATTCTGTATTGTTTAGGTTGCTTTTGCTTCTCATATGCCGACGTGTGGAAAAACGTTGGAAGACTCATACGTCATGCACTTTTACACTTTTGTTAAATACATTTTCAATCTGAATGTGCCACCGGAGGATCACAGCAAGTCGCAGCGAATTCAGCATGATGCGCAGTCAGTTCAAACACTGTTTCATGTTTTACATCAGTTACACTTGTTGCCTGGCAGGAAAATGTCGAAGTCAGAAGCTCACATACAATAATGTTCTATTTGGTAGAATTGCCTTTTATACTATGTAACAATATGTTCTGGCTGTTCCTCTACAATTTTAACTTCCTTGAATTTTGTCCCATTTCTCTCGACAGAATGGGTGTAACTGAGTACAGACTGTTTTCGTCTTCTCTTAGCGGGCTTATCTTTGACTCTTTGGTACACGGCTTGTTTTACTATGGATAATGACAATGTCTTACAGATTTAAGTCAATGGTCTTTTGTTCTGGGGTAGAAACACACATTCTGCAACAAAACACGTCATCCCTGGAACAGAGAATCTAGTAGCTGAACTACATAATGAACAGACATTCCCGTGGTGTTTCTAGTGCATGTAATTGTTTGAACAGATGAATATAGCACATTCTGGAAATAGTGCCCATGATGAAGTAGACTTGTGGATGACCACTATTTCCAATACGCTGGCTGATTTGTTTTTCTTTTTCCATGATGTTCACAATGAAGAAGTGTGTTTCAGGTGTGCCTTAAAAGTACATCCATAAACGTGACTATAATTAATGTAATATAAATTAATTGAGTAGCCTTCTAAACCATCACATTATCTTCACTTTTAAAAGCAACAGAAATCTTTGTTAACAAAATCTTCTGATTTAAAAAAAGAAATGATAAAAAAGAATCTCAGAAAAAAATGACATCCTCACTTTTGTAGGATTAGTGACAAAAGATAATTGAGTCTGAGTCAGTGTTTTCAGTTTGGTTCTTTGTGTTCTTTACAACCCTATTATAGTAATACCATGCCACATATGTAATCCCTCAAAAGATTAGACAGATTAACATTAAGCAGTAATCAGATATTTCCCTTTTGAAAAAAAGAGTTTTAATTGAATTTTGATCCCTTTCAGTAATTTAGTAATTGGTGAATTGTGCGAAGAGAGAACATGTACAATTGAAAATGGTTACATATTAATTCAAAATACTGAAATTGTTTGCTAAATTTGCTAAATGTGATACTATTGTAAAACTAATGATGAAAATGAGTCGAAATGTGAAGAATGGCCGAGGCAGAATCATACTGTGTCATTGTTTTAGCACAGGAAGGACGGGTGTACTTAAAAAATAAATAAATAAATAGATGGTATCAAGAAGTACAAACACCACGTGGAAAAATTCAACTTAAGACATCAGACTTGGTGCAAATTGGTCTTTCAAATGTACGACGATCCTAAGTATAGTGGCAAACTATTTACAAAGTGGCTTAAAGACAATAAAGTCTATGTCTTGGAGCAACCATCACAAAATCCTCACTTCAGTCCTATATAACATATGTAGACAAGCTAAAAAAGCTCTGAGAGCAATGGAGGTTTACAAACCGGACTCAGAACAGTTCTGTCAGGAGGACTTTACCAAAACATCAACACTTTTTTGAGAGAAGCCTGTGGAAAGATAACCGATATGTTTGAGCTCATTCACTCAGTTTAAAAAGCAAGTCTACCAAATACTATGGAATGTATGTAAATTACCGACTTTGAAAACTTTCTGTCTCTGGTTATTCTCACGTTTAGCAAATAGAAACAATTGCATTTACTGATTACAGGCTGATCTAAAACAGGAAACATTTAGCTTGGTATATTGACAGGCATTGTATGCAAATATTGGGTTTAGGGTTTATGTAAGGTGATGAAACACACTGATAAACTACAAGAGCAGGCCAGACAATGAAGGTGGCGGATGATGAAGATAAAACCTGCAGATGAATTGGCGGATCCAGTAATGTCATTTCCTTCCAATATTCCTCCGTCAGCTTTACATTTTGTCCTCTAAAGTGATTGTCCAATCCATCAGATTTATCTCCTTTGCTTTTCATGGGGACCCAAGTCCGACAAAAAGGCAGGTGGAATATCACGTCAGATGGCTTCATGGTGGATGACTTTAATATCCGCAACAGTAGCCAGCGAGGCTATACACTAGAATCATTCAATAGCCAATGAAGCCGCAGGCCACTAAACCAATATGGCACACTATGGCAAAATGGATGCGTTCCATGGAAACCCTGTCGGTCGCAGTGTAATTTAATCCACCCCTTAGGACAAGCATCTCTCAACAGAAATGGGAAAAAAAAATGTTGGAGACTTTGGGGCGGGGGGAGGATACATTTTATAACTGTACACCAACACCCATCCATGCTCCCAAGTTGCGAGACTTTCATTTCACCCCCCATCTCATTTTGGTGGATTGCAAATTGGCTGTAAAAGCCAAATAAAATCTGGTTACCTTATAACAGACAAATGGAGCAAACATCAGGTTGTTAAAAGGACAGAGAGGAAAGATACAGACTGGTTTGTAGGCACACACAGGAGAGACACCACTGAGAGGGCTGTGGGATTTGATGTACTTAGCACACCTCATCTCGCAGCTATGAATTACAGCCGAGAATGGTCAAAGAGCAAAACATGAAATAAATACAGCGCAGAGCTCTTGGCTGGCTGTCAGGTTAACTGCTTCATAAAGAAAGGTGCCAATTTATAAAGCAGATCAGAGTTTGGCTCAGTTTTCAAAAATAACGAGGGAAAAATGCGAAGGAAGCAGGCAAGGAAATCGAGCCACAGCGCCTTGCAAAAGTAGCCATACATCCTGAATGTTGTCACATTGTGTGAAATTGCCACCACAAACGTTAACATACTTGATAGGGATTTAACGTGATAGACCAAGACAAAGTGTGGAGCAGAAGTAAAGTGATACATGGGTTTCCCTTTGTTGTTGGGTGTTTTCTGCAGAATAAAAATCTGAAAATATTTCTTGCATCTGTATTCTGCTGTCTTTACTTTGATATTCCTAAATAAAATTTATAGCAGAAGTCGATTTGTAAAGAGAAGCATTTGCTGGGTGCAATAAAGCTTTTCTTTCTCACTTTCTCCATGTCAGGGGTGAGAAACTCATTTTCTTTTAGGCCACATTAAGATCATTAATGTTTTCTAGGGGCCAATTGTGGTAGAATGTATTAATAAAACTGACTAAACTGTTAAAATATATAAATTTCTCTGTATCCTCAGTGCTTCTTAAAACTAAATGATATTTAACATCTTTCAGATTAATGTAACTTAGACAAAACATATTTTATTTGGCTGATAATTTGATACTTAATACACAGCCGTTATCTCAAAGTTTTATTTAAACAACTTTAGTGGGCTGGATTTGACCCGTGAGTCTTGAGTTTGGCACATGTGCTCTAAAATCAAGCATTACATCTGTTTTGCAACAATCAGGATATTCTTGAGACCGATGTGTTGTAAAGAAACAACAGCAAACGCATCACCTGACAGGGGCTCCTCTGGCTAACCGTGGGTGTAGTCTGTGGTGGGGAAAAACAGCTCCATTCCATTCTACTCCATTACCCTGGCTTTGATAAAACCTAATTTCCCAGGGGTTTTAACTTTAGATGAACTCAGTTTGGCTCAGTTCCACTGTCAAAGAAGCAGACGACGTAACATATACCACGAGCAGAGCAGGAGGCAGAGGATGAATGCAGAAGACGGATGGACGGACGGACGGACGGACAGGCCCTCCTTTTTGAGATGTGGTTTTGTGCAGCTGGGAGAAAGTGAGCTGTAACGTTCAAACCGTCTCAGTTTGGACTCCCCTATGAATTCCACATCCATTTTAGGGAAGAAAAAGATTTTTCTGTGAGCAACAGAAATGGTGTGAAAAGCCTGGCTGAAGTATTTGCTAGGATCGCTGCCACGCCACTCTCAATGCTCTGAATTGAGCACACAGAAAGTCGGGCTGAGGAATAGTATGCCTTTGAGAAACCTTAAGTCTGGGAAGAGTGGTGCAACTCTGTCAGTCAGGTCAAGTTACGTTATGTTACTTCATATTTTTCACTACTATAAATGTATGTTTTTTTTTATGATGCTGTTTGTTCACTAAAACTGTGTGTATTCTTGTGCTTCAAACTCAAATCAATGCTCTACTTTGAGTTTCTCTACCAAAGATGAGAAATTAATTATACATTGAAGTTTGTGGTTGCAATGTGTCAAAATGTTATATTTCCTTTGTCAAAGCTTTGTATGCAAGGATGGCAGGTACTCACAGATGTAATAATATTCTCTGCCTGGTCGAAACTCGAAGCCCAAAGAAAAGGGAGTGAAGAGCTGGAACTTCTCTGAAAACTTTAGCGGCCCGTTCGGGGAGTGCGGCCTGTTGCACTCCCAGCGCTTGAAGCCCTTGGCGGTGTGGTCGCATGTGCTGTAGCCGTCGTAGTTCACCATGTAGAGGACATAGCGCTCTGTTCGCTCCTCAGGCACAGAGTCCTCATAATGAGGACAGTAGACATCCAGGTAGTCATTTATGCACACGTCGATGTGATAATCACCACGGTGGAACCTGGATGAGAAGGAGAACAGAAAGGGTTCACATGTGCTTTAAAAGTTGCCTGAACATTTTTAAACTTCATTTGAATTCAGAATAAACTCAAACTCCTTTTATATCCTCTTGTACTTGAAAAATTTGTAAGCACACGCACACTCGTGGTCCAATACTTTTAGATGAGTTGGTTTATCTATAAATCTTTTTCCTGCAATACATATTTACTCACACATACCAACCGCATTCCATCTAAATCATAGCAATCGAGGATCTGGCCCAGAGAAAATATCCACACAAGTAAACAGATTTTTAGATCTCTCAAGAAAATGAAAACGTTTACTTGAGGGTATGCTACAGCAAAAAAAAAAAAAAAAAAAAGTGTGAGTGTAAAATAGACCTGGTCAGAAGGATACAGGATTGCAGGACCGTAAATGTCACGATAGGAAAAATACGGAGCCAAACTGTCTCCGAGGGCTGTGCAGTGAAGCATCTTTACAGCAGCAATGATCTAGAACAGGCTGTGCAGGGTCACGGGGTTGCAATATGTACAGGGAGTTTCATCAAAGGCCACACACCGTCACCGTCAGCACACACACAGAGACTATTTCTTCTCTGTCACCCATCAAACAGGCATCTCATCTGTGGGCCGAATTAGAGCTGTTTCAGTGTTGATCGCATTCCTGTTTATCAAGGAGGGTTTTTCATTCATTGGTCACTGAGCAAAAAATGTTTCACATCTGAAATTCTTCAGACTGTAATGTTGATGCACACTATGACTTGTATGTACACAGTTGCCAAGTATTCATGTTCATGGCAACAAATTAAAAATTAATATACTATAAAGATTAAGTAGCACCATGATAAATGTATTGCATGTATTTTTGTTCACTTTTATTCTTGTGGTCATGGCTAAATGAACTGGTGGTTTACGGAGTGCTGTATTCTAGAATGTTAATGGAATGTTTAATGGAAGGAAAAAATACAGTAGAAAATTAGCAAAAATAACAGACATAACCACAGCCTCACTCCATTGATGAAGTAATTCTTCTAAAAGAGAGCATGTACTAAGTGCATATGCTGTTCGGTATATGGACATACTGTTCAGTAGGCTGAGATTTCTATATTAAAAATCTAATTTTAATCTCAAGTAACATTCTTATTTCTTGAAAAACTGAATTTGGAGATTTTTAACAGCTAATCATAAAAAAAAACACTGATAAATATTTGAGACATAGCAATATGTGATGAATCTATGTGTTTTACTTCTCAAATTTAATGGCTGAAAAAACTAGCTTTTATTCTAATCTCAAGAGACATACTAAATATATTTGTTATCTGTGGCTAACTGAAAGCCATGCAGGGGACATGACTTAATATTTCAGACCCACCCTTCGATGTTATAACACAACAAGGTTACAAGAAGTTCAAAAAACTCTTAAGAAACTCTGCAAGCGCTCTAATTACATGCAGAGCAAGCAAGAGACATAAATAATTTTATCCTATAAACTCCAGAGCTTCAAGATTTATGGTTATAAAGAACTAAGGCATGCTAATGAGTCCTCACAAGATAGTGAAAATTAAAGCAGAGGGGGGGGGAAAGATTTATTGATTTTTCAATAAATGTTTCAAACATCCTCAGATGCTGGTGAAAAACATATACATTATAATGTCATAATTTCCTTCATCTTTCACTTTACTTATTTGCTTTATGTTGTTTCAGTGAAACGTCCAACTTCTGACACCAGCGAATTACTCTTAAAAAATGCCGTTGGAGTTTTTCCCCTCCAAAAAATATATGAGATTGGAAAAGTATTTGTATATCAAGATTTTATTTCTGGTTCTTTTGTGTTATAGTTAAGTCCTAAGTCCTTCCTTCCTTGGTGTAAGAGGTTCTTGGCAAACGCCGACCCTGCTGCCTGAACATGCAGCAGACATGGGAACTCATCGGACCCGTCAATGTCTTTCTATCTGTAATTGTCCAGTTTTGCTGAGCCTCAAATGTAGCTTCAGGTTTCATGTTCTACGCTTGCAGGAGTGGAGTCCTGTGTGGTCTCCTTCTGCTGTCGTCTATCTGCATCAGAGTTTGACATGCGGTGCACCCAGAAACAGTACCCTGCAAACTTGGCTGTAGCAAATAGTTATTTGAGGAAATATTCCCTTTCTATCACATTGAAAGAGTCAGTCCACTCTATTCTGATGTCAACAAGGAATTGGATGAGCAAACCATGAATGTGGTCTGCTCATTCAGAACAACATAAATACCCTTTCTCCCTCGTTCTGATGCTCCGCCAATTGTCTTCACCACATCTAGATGCCCCAATGCTCTGAATTGCTGCCATATGACTGGATGATTTGTAAATTTTACCTAATTAAGTAGTTGGTGAGTGTACAGAATGTCCTCTTGGCTTTCTAAATAAACATTAAGTTCTGTAAAACCACTCTGGATGCAGGCTGCGGATCGGCGCGAGCGGGTTCCAGTGCAGAGATCCAGCACGACTCAAATTCACTTGTTCTGAAGATCAAATGGCAGTTTGAGCAGAATACGGGCCGGGTGCGCTCACTTGTCACTTCGGCTGAATGTTTGGATAATGGAATGTTTAATGCAACAATCAATCTACAAATTGAGCCAAGCCATCTCTCATGATTGTCATCATGCGAGTTCCTCAGGCCACTGCTCTGTATATTAATGCACATCTGTGTATATATGAGCATGAGCCAGGTTAAAAAGTTGTTGTCTTTCCCCCCCCCCCCTTTCTGTTTACCCATGTAGGGTAAATACCAGGGTAAGGGTGTTTACAGCTGAGCCAGTGAGGAACTCATCTGTAACATTTCATTTAAAACATGTCTGTGGAGGTCCAGGAAGAGCCATGCATCTCTCTTACTGCTTCAAAATGTCAGCGACTTGATGGTCGCATCCTCCCATCCGCTTGGCCCAGCTTCTGTGTTAGTGCACACACTGTTTGTGTGCGTGCGTGTGTGTGTGTGTGTGAGACAGCATGAGGATTACAGCGAGAATGCATGCGTGTGTGTTTGTGTGATGTTTTAGCTGCCCTTCTCTCTGTGCCTCAGCAGTCAGAATAGTAGCTGGTGGCCCTGACTGCAAATGAGCCAGAGGATGTTTGGGTGAGTGAGCTCATAAAAAGGGACAGGACAGGCATTTGTAACATGCCTCACAAACACGCACACAAAGTGACACCTATGCGGCAAACACACCCACCTTACACCTGATGAGCATTCACAAGCAAGCATCGGGTTTGTGTTATCAGTTGAATGAACTGCCAGGAAAATAAATAAATAAAATTGGCAAAGGAGCAGCAGTAAGACAGCCAAAAGCTGCTAATGGCACAAAGTAAGAAAGAGAGTGAGAGTGGGAAAGTGACATGAGGTGGGGAGAAGTGAAAGAATCTGGTTCCAAAAGACAAGGCAGGACACAAAGAGGAGACGGCAATACTGCTGATTCCACTGCCAGGCTCTCTGTGAATGTGTGCAGGATTTATCCAACCGTACATTCATCGTTTTTGGGAGATTTCCCCCTAAAACTGCATGCGCATGGCCTGATAGTGTGAGCAGTCAAGTCCGTTTAGAGAAAATCTTGCATGTTATGGATTTGTTTTGTTCATTGTTCCCATAAACATCTTGTTATGGTGGTTGTAATGTGGCAGTTTCAGATGCAGCCGACGTCTCATCTGTAGCAATTTGAGACATAATCGGCTGCTGCAGTTGTACAAACACTCCCCGCTTTTTTAGCAGAGAGAAGAAACTGTTTTTCACCCAAAAACAGAAAAAAGCTCCTCAAACATACAACAGCCACTGTGCTGCACATACAAACCACTAAAACTTGACCCGTGTTTAATCATCTTAATCTTAACTTCATAAGAAAACTGAATCCAATTTTTATAAATGTTCTAATTTATGTGCTTGTAAATGTATAAATAACTTACTCAGATTATACAGAAACTTGAGGAAAGCCTATAAAATGTAAATCCAGGAATATAACAATCTGATTTTAGCTGCTTAATCAGTCCCACTACCTCATGAAGTAACTAGGCAGGGGTCTGTTACTCAACAGATGTGGTGCATGTAGCGTTTCAAATGTACTTTTAGAAAGGAGTTATGTTAAGATTGCAGTGAAATAAAGCCTCAGGAGTCTGACTTTTCACATACATTCACTGGCCCTGACTATGAATCTTTATTGAGCTGAAGCAATCTTTTATTTTCCTCATTATGTCCGTAAGACCTCCAGAACATGCAAGGTTTAAGACCCTAAAGTGTTATGATAAAAAAACTGATTCACCAGATGAGACAGCATGACCAGCTAAAAAGCTTTAACTAGTTGTTGTGTAGGTTTTCTCTCGCTGAGACTTTAACAAACGTTTGAAAAATTAGAATAATTCATTTCTGGCTTGAATGAAGGAAGTGTCATTAGAATACTGTCATTTTTCTGACAGGGAGCAATGCCTGAAAGAGTGAATAAAAAAAAAATAAAATAAAAAAAAGTGGAATTTGGGAGGAAAAAAATGGATTTTATACGGCCCAAATTATCATGATGGCCAATTTCATCTTTAGTCCATAAAAGTGTTCAGTCTGATTTATTCTTGTTTTCCCTTATTTCAAAAGCAGCTCCTCTGAGGAGTATTGTCAAAAAAAAACCAAAAAAAAAAAACCCTGAGATTCAGTCCAGGGAAAAAAAGAGCTTTCCAAATTAGAGACAGGACTAAAGTACGTTCAAGGAGGAACAAAAAAGTCCATGTGGAGTTTTTTGCGAAGTTACCCAATCCTCTCCCCCTTAACGCCACACACATGCACACACTCCACCCAAACCACAGTCAGATCTCTGGAGTTTACGGCATACTTCTGGCAGCAATTGTTCGCATTCTTGTGAGAAACTGTAGCAGCAGAGATTGACAGCGGACGCCCTCAAGCAGTTAAATAGGTAATTAGGGGCAGAACTTGGATGAGAGGCTAATTGTCAAATGGTGATAATTACATGTTTCGTTATGCCACAGCTGGCCCAATAAGCTGTAGGTCACAACACAAAGATGGAAAAAACATCAGCCGGACGCAGCGTGTGTGTGTTTGTCGGTGAGGGGGACATCATTTCTATCGACCAATGGTGGCATTTTCACACCACCGCCAACTCGACAGGGCTTTTTGGGTGAAAACTCAGGAGCTAAGTACTGTCAGCTCCCACACATAAACTTGCTCAGAGTTACAAACAGAGTGAGTCTGGCAGAGCTGGAACAGTGGAGTGAATGCAGCGAAAGGTGGCACACCACTGCAGTCACTGATTGGCTCATTTCCATTTCAATTACACAGCCCAGTGACATTGCAGGGCGTGCACCAGAGGCACACGCACTCACAGAGACAAACACACACAGGGGCCTCCGCGCTTCACACGCGGCCCCACCAGCTACTTCTCCGAGCCGAGCATCGGTGGCTGGAGACAGAGAGCGAGGGGGACGGGGAAAGACAGATAACCTGAGTGAAAGAGAAAGACGGGGGAGCTCTGTGGCAAGCAGGCAATTCCAGCCTTCTAACCAGCTGAATAAGTGAGATTCAACGGAGGCGAGGAAGAGGAACTTCACAATGTGTTTCCAAGGCACAGTATCACTGTAAATACCACCACTCGATGGAGTCACTCACATGTAGACCACCTTCCAACACCAACCACTGATACATTAACCGGATTAAAAAAAAAATCTATTTGTTTTATTTTGCAAAAACGCTTCACTACAAACACATCCAGGGAGTTGGCAAGTAAAAGTTTAAGAGCTGTAAATGTAAAAATATGCTTAGTGCATGAACAAATATTGTTGAGCTGATAAAGTATCTTAAAAGGTCAGTCAATGTGAAGGGAGGCTACTTTTAACTTAAAAACTTGAAGCTTTTGAGTGGTTTTCAGAATATGTATTCCATTGCTTCAACGCAAAAAATAACAGCTCAGTGCATGTCGAAACGGTGATAATGATTGTGGTTCAATATATTTATTGTGCAGCTCAACAACATTGAAGCAGACGAGATGCAGCAGCAGACACTGGATTCCACTCCTGTCAGGTACAAACTGAAACTGGACTGAGACAGTTTGAAAATATGTTAAGTTACAGTCAGCTTGTCAGAATTTGGTGACATAAAATCATGGATCCATCCAGCCTTGCATGAACAAATTAGACTGCTGCTGTTGACGGTGGTATAATGGTATGGGGTACATTTTATTTTTAGACCTTGGGTCCCTAAAACCAGCTGATCATTGTTTAAACCCTACAAGCTGCCTGAGTATTGCTGCTGAACATGTTTATTTCTATCTGGCTACTTCAAGGATAATCCACTGTGTGACAAAGCTCAAATTATCTCAAAGTGCTTTCCTGAATAAGACAATGTGTTCACTGTACTCCAATGTCATGGCCTTTGCAGTCAACAGATCTCAATATAACAGAGGATCATTGGGATCTGGTGCAATGGGAGATTATCAACATGGAATACCATTTCTCAGAAAAATCTGACAAAAGCTGTGTGATGCCAACATTTTTATGGAATCTTGTCGATTCTTTGCCATAGAAAATTTGGACTTTTCTAGAGGCAAATCCAACCAGGTTTGGAATCCAAAATAAATATGAATGGTCAGATTATTTTTCTAATGCTGCAAAAGTTAGTTAAACTTAAAAGGACTAAAATGTTAGCCTAATCAAGTAGGAACCACTTTAAAAAAGTCCATGTAAACGGTTACCTCTTGATTTTTTCAAGCTGAGCCATATATCTGTCTGTGTTGCAGCAAACGTTTGATGACAACATGTGAACTCAAAGTGGACAACTGATGCATGCACTATGACAAAACTCCTTCATGCTCTTAAGAGATTTTGACAAGAACAAGACATGAGCACTTAAGCACTGCTGACAGCGATTTGCATTACAAACTCTGCCATGAGTGCTTCAGAAAAGGAGATTATCTCTGCGAATGTGGCTGCTTTTCCTATTTTCTGTCATGGTTTTGCCCCTGCCCTTTTCTGTTCTTTTCATTTTCTCATACACTTCTTAATTCAATTCAAGACCCTGACTAAGGTCTGCCTACAGTTTTGCCCTCCTCAATGAAATTCGTACATCCTCAGGCATCGTTTTGCTGGCCGATACATAAAATCTCAGTAACCTCAAACTAGAAAATCATTGAAACCTAGTTGCGGAAAACTGCAGTTTCACTCCCAGTTTTTGTGTCGGGTTTTCCATGCAAGTGTACATGCCGCTAAAATAAAGAGTCATTTGTTGATTTTGATCCAGAGGGGAACACAAGATTAGCCGAGAGGAGATGAACTCCAACTGAACCCAAGTCATGCATGCACACGCAAAAGTCTTTTCATGACCTTTCAACACATACGCTACAAACACACATCGCAAACACTTCTCTATATAGTTTGCACAGTTGTCTAATTGCAGATGATTGGCCTGGGTCTGAGGATGAAAACGAGGGGGAGCTGAAAGAAAGAACGCACTGACAGACGGAAAGAGGCAGAGGGAGAGAGGAGAGAACCTGTTGCTCTTTGTCAATCTTTATTTTCCTGATTTCATTCGTGAAAAAGGGACTTAACCTTCCTGACATATATTTATCTTTTGATTACTGATGCTAAAGGAATGTCTTGGTTAAAAGAGAAGAAAAGTGTGAAAAAAAAAAGAACTGACAACTGCACCATAAAACTTCCACTCCGCAATCATCCTGATTGCGAAATTACATTTCCACCATCCGTCGATTTCAGAATATTTTGACTGTAGAAAACATTTTTTTCTGCTTCTGCAGAAAATTCAAGGGAAAGTGTCAAAACCACTTTCCTGTGATATGCATAGCTTTTTAATTACACTGGTGGAGACGGAGTGTGGTCACAAATAATAGTGAACTGAATGACGCTTAGCACGTTTAGATTGCCTAAAAGTCTAAATACTTTAGAACTATTGAGGCAACCTTGAATAGTACATTTAGAAATGAAATGTGTAAAATGTCTTTAAAAGAGAAAAAGGGAAGTTTTTTTCTAGAGTTTTATGTAAGTTTTAGTGATCAGCAGAAAGAAATGTAGGTGAGACATGCATGAATTCTGAAAATGAAATAAACAATTTACTTACTTAAAACTCTAAGCATGAAAACGTTAACTTGTGTTGTGGCAAATGGCAATCAAGTAAAAGAAACGCTTATTTTACATCCAAAATAGCTACAAGAAAATAGTTCCTAGCCAAAACTTAACCTTTATCTAGGTTAAGTTTTATTTATTTATTTATTTTTGGCAAACTTTCTAGGAAAATAAAATATATTTATGTGAGAAACTAAAACCACGAGGATTGGATATGCAACATAAATTTTGACGAGTACAGCATGGAGACAGAGAGAGACAGCTACCGGGGGAAAGAGATCAGACACGGGAGGAACATGTGAGAATGTCACCGCGTTGTATTAGTTGACAGCTACATTCCTGACTGGCTAAATGGCCGATAGGCTTACAACGTCAGGAGGGGATCTGGGGACAGGACACGGTAACATCAGGGCTATTGAGTATCATGCATCTAACAGCCTGTATGTAAGATGCATATAGGGCATATTTTCACATTTATATGGCTTGTCTGGTGTAATGCACAAACACGGACACATCTGCCGGTCACGGTGCATTTTATTGTGTCCATCTGTTGTGGCTTTATGGATGGTGTACCTCAAGGCTTACAACAGGTGGTCACCCCCGTATAACATAGTATCTGTAGGGAGGGGAATTCTTTCCCAAATCTGTTTCATTTTCCCCCTATCAAGAGCCTTTCCATCTTTTCAACATCCCCTCCACCCTGTATCCTATCACCGTCACCATTGACTGTGATCTTACAATATTCATTTCTACCATTTCTGTCTGTCAATGCTCATTTTTCCCCAGGGAGACACTGAATTAAGATCAGTGACAGACAAGTTCTTGTTCTGCTTTTGGTGCTGAATGACGTGCAGAAATGTAAGTGTTTGATGTAGTGGGCTTCAGCATGCTGAAACTTAAGTTCAAAAGAGGAGGGGGGAGGAAGAAAAGGGCAGACGGATACTTCCTCTGAGCTCATGAACTTGCTGGACTGCCAAGCACTGATGTGCGCTCACTCTGGGAGTGTGAACCACTGCATGTGTGTACATGGTGTATATCTGTGTGTAAAAGGATTTCTTTATGTGTTTCCCTCATCACTAAGGGAGTCGGGGGAAAAATGACACACACACACACACCCAACATCCTGTCAGACCCTGGGGCCATTCCTCTGAATCATGGCCGCCCCCAAACCCGCTTCAATCCCTCTGTAAATACTGTTCACTTTGACATGTTTACTGGGACCTGAGTGGAAGCCCACTTTCCTCTGGAAGCATGTGAGTTCTCCACGGTCATACACGGGCAGCAAGCATCAATTAATAGTCATGTATCACTGAGTGGTGAGATGGGACGGCCATTAATCACAACTCATTGTTTTATGGTGACAGGGTGTTTGGCAGTTTGGACAGAACAGCAGCAATGAAACAGCTCTGAGTCGTGTAACATGTCCTCCTAATGTTTCTGAGAAAGAGGGAGAGAAAATGAGAGAGAGAGAGAGAAAGAAAGAGAGGAAGGGAAAAAAAAATAAGAGGGTGATATCCCATGTAAATGAATGGAGCTGAAGTCTTTGTCCGAGACCTGAATTGGAAGTAGACCATCTTACTTTGAAGAGATTACAGGAGCTTGGATAAACACACACAAAAAGCACAGAGCTGCTTGAACTTGCCACTGCGATGCAGTCATTAGAGCTGATGTGATGCGCTGCATGTGTGGAAGCACAAAAAAATAAAAATAAAAAAATATATATATATATTCTCAGGTTGAGGTTGCTTGCTTCTTTGAACAGTGAGCGACGCTGCATAAAGTCCTTGGTGCAAAAGCTAAAACAAAATTTAAAAAAAGCAGTGGCTGAACTGAAAGAAAAACACAGCAATTGTGATACACACTGTGATTACTTCACGGAAACATAATACATTTTCAAATGCAAAGTATATACTAAATAAAAAAGGAATAAAACAGCTAAAGTAGGCACTTTTCATAAAAATATGTTCTTTACATATTTGTTAAAACTGTCACTATGTCCTGTTAGTATAAGACAGATAATCTGTGAAAAGATCCAGCTCCTCTGCCTCCTCCCTGTGGTTGAATTGGCCATGGCCTGATTTCAGTAGCTCAGTAGAATATATGCTGATATTCCCAATCAGTTCTAAAAAGGTCATATATATCAAACATGACTGAAAATAAATTTGACTTCATAATATGGTGCCATGAAATTGGGCCTCTATTTCTTTAAGAAGCTCCTTCTCTTTCCGACACTCCACCTTCAGCACGTCATCACAGCAATACTTCTCACTATGCCCTTAAAAATTGCTCTTAGGAGCGTTGGACTGAGAAATAGTTCAAATGATACGTACTGAAAACGCACAGCGATGCTTTGTGAGGCAGAAGCTCGACCAGAGACAGCAGCTCCAAGGAGGAGCTTTGTAGAAATAGGCAACACTTTGTGAGAGCAAGTGTTTAGACACCCCAGAATGGCAGATGCAAGAGAGTCAAGGATTCCTCAAAAATGCATGGAATGATCAAAGCAACTCTCCAGGTATGTTTGTGATGAGCAAATAACATTACAACATGATATAAAGTTTAAAAAGCTCAACTTTACAAAACACCCCTATGCTAAGGTAAATGTGCAGGAAACAAGATAAGAGGATGAGAAAGTCTAGAGTCTTCCTTGTTTTATTAAACTCACTGCACAAATCAAATAGACATATAGAGTACTCTAAAATGTCCTTTTCACTTAATATCTGCACCATAAATACATAAAGGAGCACATACCCTACACACATTCTGGCCTTCGCGGAGGGTTGCCATGGAGATGTAACAAGATGTTATAAAAGCGGTGCATTCTTGAAACCCCTGCCCTCTTTTCATAGTTCTCAACCCTTAGTGATATATCCTACACTACTGTAAATGTGAGCTTCTGCAGAAAGCGTCTGAGGCCTTCGGTGGATGCACAAGCTTTAAAAAGAGGAATTTAAGCAGCACTTTGCAAAGAAACAATAGGAAGTCGAAAAATCTGTTTTTGGTTTTTATCTCACCATCTCTTTATTGTACAAATGCGGCAAGAAATTGACTGCAGATCGGAAAAGGACAATGTTCAATTTTTATTTTTTTTTTAGATTAGCAAGCAAGTAAGCACTACTAGGGCATGCTGTCAAACCTCACTCTGTTTTGGGAGTTGTCATTGCGAGAAGAAGAATAGCCATTGTCTTCCTGTGAAGTTTGTTCAGTTCTCTTGTCCCTGCAGTCCTCTGTCTGGGATTTGCAATTCATCCTGAGAAAACCCTTTAAGATTTTAATCTCTGTCTGCGATTTAGAAATGATGGCAATAGTTGATATAAAAGTTCAATCACCACGATTTTCATCACTGGTCCTAACGTAAGCCATCAACGACAAATTGATGAGCAATATATTAGCTATAAATATATTGCTCTGTTGAAAATGAACTTACAAAAAATTCACATGCATGTATATCAGTGAAAATGTATTATCTTGAAATACTGGAATCTTCACTTATTTTATCACTTTGAACAAAATGGGGTTCCTTTTATTGCCTATAGTTGGAATTTAAGCTTCCGATAAAGAAAACCAACGAACAACCTGGTGACTGATGGTTGTTCCTTCTATATTACAGTATAGAACCAAGAAATATTTTTATTATGAACAATAACTCGATTCTTTTTTGAACTTGTGTTTTGTCGAAATGCATGCCAAACAAACGCATATCATGATTAATGATAATTTGGCTCTGGATACACTCACTGAAGAATGATGAAAACGGCACAAGACCAAAAGTCCTTAGAAACTCAATTTTAGTTCAGCAACGTCATTCTCGTCCATTTAGGTGAATCTACAACGGCAACACATACTTCTTATTTAGATGCCTCCTCATTTGTAAAGCCCATCTTTGTATTTCGCCCTTTACCGGATGCTTTTAGTTCCAGGGTCATTACTTGATCTCCGTCTCTATCCCCCTTGATATTTTCAAATTACCCTTAAAAGAGTAGTTTGAGAAAATACTGTTTGGAAATGGTTTTGCTAGGAACTGAGAACCCTTCACATTAAGTTAAAACTACTTAAGAAAGCTTCCTGGGACTTTTACTACAAACATTTTCTCTAGGTTCACTTAATTCATTGAATGAGGTGATACTTGAAACATTAATTTTACAGTAGATCGTGTCTTTAGGCATTACAGGAGTGGAGTGAAGTGCAACATTAAGGGTTGTACATTTGCTAAACAGACAGAAAGATATTTGAACCCTCCCATGGTTCCTTGATCCTGTTTGTCCCCAGGCGTTCTCAGAATAAAAGTGTGTTATTCATCTTTACTGAGAAACGCTGTAATTATATGTGCCTGTGCAAACAGCCGATTGATATGTGAAGGCAAGTTTTCTCTCATAAAATTTAATCTTGATAATTTTGTCAGCACAATAAAGTTTTAAAAAGAAAATTATTATGTGATAAATATTATATTGGCAAGTACCCAAATACAATTTCACAAGTACAGTGCAAGGCTTACAAGTGTTGCCAAATAGCATGTCAATGAAAAGAAAAAAAAAAAAACAGAAAAATACGCCAATGATCCAAATCACATTATCATGACCACCTCAGCTGATTTTCAGACAGATGAAAGTTAAGGATGACATAAGATGAGTCAAGTTTCCAGATTTTGTAAAGCTTCAAGAACTATGTACTTTATATCCTTCTAGCCATTCTCCCCCACACATCCCTCCTTGTAGGAGTAGACGAGACATCACATTACTTATTGAGAAAGCAAGTTACAATGCAAATGTAAAACCAAGACCAACGCAATAAGAGCAGACATTTTGAACCATTTTTATTATTTTATATTAGACCTGATTGAGAGTAGCGGTTTTCAAGTACTGGAGTTTGGTACTAGAAAATTAAGGTGTTAGCATTACCTCTAAAGTTTCCAGAAGACTAAAAACATTTCCCACTATGTTTCACAGCAAAAGGAAATCAGAAACCAAAATGAATAAAACAGAGGAATCAGTTTTTTGTTTTTTTTGCGGATTGCTCTCTCTTGCTCTCTCACAACCTTGGGATTTAAAGACAATGCAGCTTCCATTTAAATAATTCCTTTCATTTTTGCATTTATCTCAATTTAAGTATATCTCATTGTTTTTCTATTTGTTTGTCGAGTAACAGATGCAGCTTTTTCTTTCAAGAGAATACTTTTGCCAGCAGAAAGTAGCCTCTCATGCCTGGTTAAAGGTTGCAAGGTGCTTTAGTTGCTACACGGTGCACACATGAATGCACATCCACGTCTGCATTTATGCAGCAAGTTGTGTGTGTTTGTAGTTTTAGTATGGACAAAGCAGTTCCAGGACCTTCAGGGTCAGTCTCCCATTGAGAAGCTGTCAAGGTCCCATGCAGGGGGTTAAGTGGTGTGTCGGGCACTTGGACTCTGTTTCTTAAAGTGGGCCATGCTGGCGTTATATATATGGCCACAAAGGTCACTGTGTAATAAAGACATGAGCTTGCACAGAATTCAGTACATACAGAAACACACATATGGCTGCGCATGGAAATACGCACATAAATCTATAAAAGTAAACTCTGGTTTGCTGACATAGTTGCACTGCTCTCAAAGCGTGTCTTACTATGGCCTTGGTCTCTGTCTACATATCTTTTAGTTTACCATACTTATGTTAATATAAAGCATTGTACACATGACTGTGAATTATGAGTTGTTTTGTAAATTAATCTATTCAAGAAAAAAAAAGTGAAGGACGTTTTTGAAAACTGTTTGTAACTTGTAGATTTCTATGGGGATTTGCGTAATCGCTGTTTATTTTGAGTTCCACCATAGATTTGTGCGCAACACTTCCGTACTAAATAATTCATCTACAACAATTATAAAATGTCAACACTGAGAGTGAGTTTTTAAGTATTTGGAAAGGGTACAAACTAAAGAGATTAAAATAAGAAGTGCTAGTACCAGTCCATGTCTATTTTCTGTGAATGGTGGAACTTTTTCCTCAGGAAAAGAAGCAAGCTGCTTCTTTTTTACAGCCTGCAGGATCAAACAATCCATAGTGGGAGCAGTCAGTGCTGTCCTTGCCTTTGATCCCAATTCAGCCCTGTTTAAAAAGCCATTTTGACAAAGCAAGAAGTCTTTCTGTTTAACAAGCTGAAAGATATTTGGCATGCCTTTGTTCTGGGCCACAGGCGATAAGTGCTACAAGCACACTGCAAATGTAGGGGGTGACCTTACTGTACGGCACAATGCTTATTCATATGTAGGTCTCTGCATAGCAGGGGTGACTATTTGCTATAGGTATCTAGTAAATGTAATTTTTTGATAGTTTTAAATAGAAAAATCAATTAATTAATAGCTCTTTAAGTAGAGTGCCCTGTGCATTTGCTTACTCTGAGTAAAAGCTTTAAAATATACTTTTGTTATGGAACATGCTGACCTTTCTGACCTCTGAGTGTTGGAGTTGTGCTTTAATATTCTTGTACTCTCTTTACCATCCACCTCACTGTCCATGACTGCAATACCAATCTGAGTCCCTATTCAAAACTCTACAGTTTCTCACAGTTCCAATTGTTTTGAACTTTTTAGTTATTGCATTGATATTAAAGTAAACCAAAGTTTGAAGAAGTAGCAACTTCAAAAGCTCAAGAAGTTTCAAATTGCAATCAAAAATATTTCTGATTGCAAAAAACAACATTTTTTTCTTAAGAATCTTAACCAGTCTCTAAAAAGGAGTCAATTTGGGTATCAATATTACTGTAGAACCATATCATTTTTATTCAAGATCACCATACAGTGAGAATCGTTTACTTTACTTTTACTTTGTCGTCAAATGAAACAGCATATTCAGTTTTTTATTTATTTTTTTATTTTGAAGTTTGGGTAAGAAACATAGACACATTTATCACAAGACGTTTAAACCTCCAGGAAGCAGGAAGTCTGCTTTCTCAAGAAAGGTTCAGTTGCTTCGTTTACATTCATTATATTCGGTAACTGAGACATTAATTATTTTGTTTAAAACAAAAAAAATCTTAACATGCGATTTCCCCTCCCTATAAATAAATATATCAAGTAAAATTCTTCTGTGTGAGATCATGCACATATACATCTCAATCTCTCATAATGAAATTCAGATTGATTTTTGTCAAACCAAATTAGATCTTCATTCAAACTAATTGGCCTATTTTAGTACTCTCCCCCATGGAGCAAGACAGAAGGCTTTGGCTCTGAAACAAGGTCTCTAGGTCACATTTTGTTGGGCACAAGGCTGCGCTCCCTTTAACATTTCCAACTGTGAGTTCATGAACTTTTGAACTTGTCAAACAGAGCAGGAAATTGGAGCAATACGAATGAAATCTAAGCCCCTAAATGGGATTTGTTAAGACTAGGAAATGATTTGTGCTGTTTATCTGTGGGCCATAGCTGGTGTTGGCAAACAGAGGAATACTCACACCTAGAAAAACACACACGCATAAATACACAAAGGGGGTTATATGGAAGCATGTGGTGACACGCCGTGGACAGGTTCACCGACATGTGTGGTCTAAAGTTAGCACAGTTGCAGAATGCTTTCAGTCTTTGCGTCCATCCATCTCTGAAAATGTGCTCCTTCTCCAGCTGTCTCCTTCATTTCATCCTCGGTCCTGAGCTTGCTGTCAGGGTCCTCGGCCTCAGCACGGCATACCGCACGGTCAACACATGCCTCGCCTGGGTACAGCAGCAGCTCGTAAAATAAAACTACTATCAATCCTGATAAATGAGAGTCCAATTATTACTCAACAATAACGAGGACCACATGTTGTACCCCGCATGGCTCAGATAGGGAAATATTTCAATTATCTATCATATGTTCATGTTCAATCCAGTGCCTAGCAGAAGCATTAATACTCCTTGAACTCTTTTGCATTTTGTCATGCTACAGCCTTGAAACCACATTGTATTTTATCAGGGAGGGAGAAGGATGTGCAATCCCCATAAATTGATGTGATGTGAGGTGGAAGGGAAAGGGTATTCAAAATGTTTAATATAAAAAGAAAGAGTCGGGTTCAACCATAAACTTACCAGAGTAAGTTTATGACTTAAGCTGACAGGGTGGGTAAGGACACCATTAAGTAGAGAAGCAGCCAAGAGGCACCAGGCAACTCTGGAGGAGCTGCAGAAATCCACAGCTCTAAAGGGAGAATCTGTTTACAGGACCAGTATTAGTAATGCACTCCATAAATCTGGCTTTCATGATAGAGAGGCAGAAGACAAGAAATCCCTTCAATAGTCAAATGAAAGACAGAGCAAACATGTGGTACAAGGGCCTGTGACCAGATGAAGCAAGTTGAACTTTTTGGCAACAGTTAAAATGCTTCATGAGGCCAAACAGAACATCGTAGGAGCTTCATGGCCACCAGCATACTTTTCTTCAAAGAAGTTGTTTGGAGTTGATGGGGGTGATGGATGGAGCTAAATGCAGGACAATCCAAGATATAAATTTTGATATTGGTAAAGTTAGAAAGAGGTTAATTATTCAGTTGAAATCAGCCATAAGTGACCAACCTGTGAATCTTAACATATTTATGTGTCTGAATGGCCATATCAAAGTTCAGACCTAAATCTGAAAGAGAATCTGTGACAGCAATTGAAAATTGTGTGTTTATTGCAGTATTAAGATTAAGATAATCCCTCTGTCCACCACTCTATCCACACCGCCTGTCGCCCATTTTGTGTCTGACTCGTTCCACCTGCTGCTTTCTCTCCACACTCTGTCGGTGGCATGTCAAAAGCTTAAACCGCCTCGTATTGATATCCCCATCATGACACAGCAGGGGCCCTTCATCACAGACGCACAGATGCCTGGGTGAGATGTCCCGGTTGAGGCATTAGTTAAGTGTGTGCACACTGTTTGTGCAAAGAGGTGGTCCACACTGGGTCAGCAGTGTCAACTCTGAGGGGTCGAGCGACTTGTCCCACAGGTGCAGCGGATCAATGCAAACACAAATCACCATCTCCCAGTTTAATCCTTCTCCACATACTCACCCCTTCTCCACATACTCACCTGGATCCCTCTGAGGTTCATACATTACACAGTTTTACATTTTCTCCATTTTTTTTTCTGTTGCAGCTCGTTTATCTAGAGAGATAAGAGCATGGTTCCCATGAATACTACAAGAAAATAATGTATTTGAAAAGAGAACACAATCCACATCTAGATAAGGATGAAAAGGGAAAGAAAAGATTATGGGATCCAAGAAAAACTTTATTTCTTTTAGGAAAACCAAAATCCAATATGAGTGGAAGTGCAAATATTATGCTTTCAAAGGAGGAAGAATTTCATAACAGCAATAGACAGAGAAAGAAACTGAAAATCACACGTTGAGAATCGTATCTAATTGACCATCTCTGCGGTTCAGTGTCAGCATGTATGAGCCACACAGAGAGGAGTGGATTTAATATCAGTCTCTGGCTTCATGCCGTCTGACTGAAACCGGCTTGTGAGGAAAAGAGAGCGAAATCAGGCAGAGCAAAGATGTGTCAGTGAAACTACAGAGACTGAACTCGCATGTCTCTTTTAAGCAAATGTGACAGACGAAAGTGGATCAAAGTAACACCAGAAACAATCAGTGTTTTACAAAACGATGAGGCAAAAGCCGAGGCTGCAGCTTAACATGCTGGCTGATGTGACAGATGGGGGGTTTTTTAGACACCAACACACACAGATATAACACATCAACAAGGTCAGAACTCAACAGCCCTTACTTAATGTGTTTCTTCTATGAACATGGGAATATTACATGTAGACTTGTCATTGTAATGAATAAAGAGAATACAGTGTGTGCCACACAGTCCGTGTGTGTGAACTGCAGCTACCGAAAGAAGTTGGATAGATGTACATTTTTGTATTAAACTTATGCATTTTCTGCAATAATTTTCCTGTGGGAGCCTCATTGTGACTCATGCATATAATTAGCTCTGTGCAATAAATGGAATTTCTCATTGTTTCGATTTTGGCTCAAAACAATAACTCTGCTTTCAGAGTGTGCTCTTATTTTTAAAATGTATTCTGCCCACTAATGTCTCCTTTGGTGGCTGAACAGTTGGAAGCTGAACCAATGTTGACAACTGAGATTGAATTGTTTTTTAAGCAGCCATCAAATTTTCTTTTCCAAGTCTTATTTCAAATCTTTTGGAGACTTATTGTGGGTTTTGTTTGTTCTCTTCTCAGCAAGCAGAGGGTGCTGACAACGTCTGTCCCCGCATCACAAAGTTCGAACAGGAGGTTTGCACAGTGTTCCCTTCCCAGCTGGAGCAGGACCAAGTCCCTCCGCCTTGAGACTGCGAACAAATCACCAAGGACCAAATCCACAACACAGCCAGAGTGTGAAATACAGCAAATTTTGGTCTGTTCAGATTGTGTTTATGTATTCAAAAATCTTAATTGTATGCAAACTTTAAGTTCAACATTTCTTGCAGGTGGAGATAATTGTTTTAAATCACTGTTATTTCAACACTGAAAAAAAAAAACAGTTTATTTTTCTTTTCGAAATTGAGTAGCCCCTCCCTGCTTTAGTGGACAAGCACATGTATCGCATTGATATCTAAGGGCTTCAAGAAAACACTATCTTGGCTGAAAAACCAACCAACCGCCACTCACAGTGATCATCTTGACAGAAAACAGTCTGCAATGCAAACACTTATGGGACACGGTAATATAGCAGGCGTACACTCCTGAAGCTGGGCGTGCCGTTGCATAAAACATCAGGCATTGAGCATTTTAAGTGCCTGTATTGTAATCAGGCCAAAGCCATAACAACTCCCTTGAAGGCCTGGCGGGAGTTGTCCAAGGTCCAATTGGGTGTCCAGAACAAAAAGCATCACTTGATCAATAGACGACCCCATTAGGACACGCTGCTGTGGCGGTCAGCATCTACAGACACATGCGGGCGATGGGAGGAAGAAGTGACACACAGATGTGTGGATTTATGGAGATCGTTCAAGTGTTCATCTGCTCGCATTGGCTTTAGTGGAAATGCAGTAAAAGCAACACAAAGCAACATGCTTGAGCCATCCTGCAATCAATAATCAAGTGTTTTGTGCTTAAAAAAAAAACAACTAATTATTACTTGTGTGCAATTGTGTGTGTGTGTGTGTGTGTGTGTGTGTGTGTGTGTGTGTGTGTGTGTGTGTGTGTGTGTGTGTGTGAGAGAGAGTAAAGACTAGGTGTGTATGTGATCTCCAGCCACTAAAAGCTCTTTAGGGGCACCTTTGGGAGCCATTCTTCATGACTTATCAACTAAGCAGACAGACACGAGTAAGCGTTTACATACACACACAGACACGAACACTTGCATGCACTTTTCCACACAAAGTGGATCTAATGAACCCTTGTCAGTTTGAAGCAAACAAAGGTTGGGAAGAAAGAGAAGCAGATGAATAGAGAGGGTAAAAAAAAGGAATACTTAAGAGTGGAGGAGAAGGGGGGAGTAAAAGGAAAGGGGCGGAGGAGGAAGGAGGTCCTCCCAGGGCTGTTTGGCCTTGAGATCGATGGCTTATCACTGTCACCTAATCTGTCCATCTCTCGAACCCACCCAACCACCCATCCCCTCTCTCCTACTGTTTCCCCCTGTGCTCCCCGTCTTTACTCCGCTACAGAAAGGTAGGGAGAAAATGAAGGGCAGACACAGATATAGGCAGACAGAATGATGGAGTGTGCAGCTTTCATGAATAGAATTAGAGAGGAGAAAGAAGGAGAGGAAGTCAGTGCGGAGATGGAGTTGGAAACAAAGGCGAATAAAGACCAATAGGAAGGGAAGTCGAATGACAGTAAGTAGTAAGTGACAAAGAAGCAGAGATAGAGAGAGAGTAGAGAAGCCGTGCTGCAGCTTACAGACAAATCTACAGTAAATCTTTTCAGGAGCGGAGCAGAGCACTTCAGTTATATGAACAAACAAAAAAAACACACAGTCAGGTATCTGGACAGATCTACTAAACCATGTTTCTCATGTCTCACCTTTTAAGCCTTTAAACAGAAAGTTTCAAGAAAATCTGTTTTTTTAGCCTGTGTAGGTATCGACATAACAGCTTGAGAAAATCATCGTGTTGATCATAATCCAACAGGTTTTTACGACAATCTGCCATCTGGATGGATGTAAACTCAAGAATACTTTGTTTTTGTGATCCATATGAGTGCAGCTCACCTAAACACTAGCAGGTCTCTATTACCGAAGGAGGAATACTTAAAGTTAGATACTTTCAGTGTCAGTGGGGTGTTAAAAGCTAATTCAGAATAAGCAGATAAATGAGACGCTATTTAAAAGGAGACTTATCGAACATGTCAAGACATTATTGCAGTTCATCCAGTCTGCAGGAGAGAGAGACTTACACAATTTAATGGTGAGGCTCATCACAGCAAAAGCGCCCCGTTCTTTCTGAGCTTTCAACCGCTTTCTTTCAAAGACAACGTGGAGACGTAAAACTAAGGATCTGTCTTCTTTTAGGAATACACACTGAGATAGCCATAACAGCTAACATCAGAGCTAAATAGTTTAAAATATGAAGTCCATAATCATGTTGTCTTTACTTTAAAGAATACAAAAAAATCAGTTTGTACATTATCTTACATTGTCTAATAGCTCTCAAAAAGACATGAAAATCGGTTTGGATAGGTAAAGAAATAAAGAAATCAAAGAATGAAAATTAGATGTAAAATGTAGATCTATTAATAAAAAAAGGAGGATAGAGTGAGGAGTAATGCTACAAAGGTGAAGGCAGGGGAACATTTAACACGGGTACCAAATACAACAATCATTGTTTGAGAAGAGTTCAACTTTTATGGATTTTACTGAACAGCAAGAAAAGAAGAAAGGGAAATAGAGGAAGGTATATGCATTAAAATGATTCGTAAAGTAAACTTAAAGGCAGACTCATCTTTATAAATGGATAAGCATGATAGGCTGACAAATGGGCTGAGAATCGGGGTAGTGGAAAGTTTCTGGTTTGTGTTTGTAGATTGTTCCAATATTCTGAGCAGACTTTAGTTGAATGCACACAAACATCATAGAATGAGCACAACAAAACGTGGAAACATTATCCGAAAAGAGAATCGGAAAACCTTAATCTACTATCAGATTTAACTTTGTATCTAGCTTTTTTTTTATCTTTACCCTAATGAATAAGCATGATAAATTGCTTGGAAGTCTATTGCCTATATCTGGAAGTGAAAAGTACAGACCAAAATGATTGCTAAAACATTTGTCTTTTTATGATGGACCTTTAAAATGGCAGAGAGGAACAAGCAATAATTGTTACTTGGTAATAATTAGTAAAAATAACATTAACATCAATCAGAATTTTGGATCCATCTCTGGTTTCTGGAAAGATTTTACTAGATGACACTGATTGTAGAATATTCCAACTTTTCTTTAAGCACTACAATAAAATAAAATGCATTAACAGAATGTTGCAAGCATTCAAATGCATCAAGTCTCATAACGGCTGTTCAGCTTTTCTGTTATTTGTTTCAACTCTTGCTCTTTTTCTCAGTTTGAATATCATGACAAGATACATTTTCCATTTACATATCAACATAGACCTTTGTTTTAACTTGCCTTGCTTCAATTCATAAAACTTTATGAACACTGCAGTTAGGTAACAGCAGCAAATTTGATCCCAGAAACTGTTGCTGTTCGCATAACCTCACATTGCTTACTAAGGTGCTTCATTAATATGAATAAGATTACATCTAACTGGAACTGGGGTTAGTTGAGTATCTGGGTTAATCTTATCATCCTTCATGGCAATTCACATAAATTACCTACAGTAATTTATGTGAATCTTGACGGCTCCCTGCAGCATCTTGGGGTTATCAAACAATGTATTTCAAAGTTTAAAAAAACAAAAACTACCACTGCCAATAATAATGGGACTGCATAAATTGTTTTTTTTTTTTTTTTGTATCACATGAATAGTTAGAGTGATTTTTATTGTTTGCATAGCTTTTTAGGGGCAGATCAATTCTCTGAGGTTAACGTTAAAGTTTGTAAGTTTGTCAAGTGCGACATTATTTCCATCAAACTTTCCCTGACAGTCCTGTTAACAAGACAGGTGTAAAGTTATAATCCCCTTAATTTAACTTGAAACATCCTACAAAAAAACCATTGAGAGCTCTTTTATTGCCCTCCCGCTGACATTTATGAGTCCAGTAATGGCATACATGAACGTGTGAATGACACAAAAAGCAATGCGGTGGTGAAACCCCTTTTACAAGACTCCATGCCACCAGTACTTACATAAAGTGAGATGATGACACTTGGTTTTACAAGCACAAATCATGAATTATAAAATTATAGGTCGAAATAATTTTTTTCTCAAACATTTTCCTTCATTTTAATTATTTCTGTCGTGTTCTTTATGCTTGAGCTCGATACCAACCACTCCCTGTTTTATGTGCTTAAACTAAAGCAGGTCAGGGTTTGGAAACAAGAAAAAATAAAACATCCTGGACAAAATGTATGTTCTGTTTTAAAACTGGGGGACAACTTCCCGCTTCTGTAAATGGAATGTACTCCAAATGCTCAGTGTTTATTATCTCCTGTGGAGCTTCTTTATAAGTTAAAAAAATGTGAGACGGGAAGGCAAGAGGTGAGAAGTACCCTGCTGTAACTCCCTAAAGGTCGCTTTGAAACAATAGTGAACAGATGATGGTGTGAGTGAAATAATAAAGACATTAAGAATGGTGTGAAAATTCCCTCTTTAGCAGCAGCGGGGGCACCACTTAGGGCTGCTATTAACCTGAGTACTTAACCCCCATCAGGGGATCCCAACGGTGAGATGGAGGCACAGAGAGAGAGACAGAGGGAGAGAGAGAGAAAGTTAAAAAGTGATTGCAAAATGGGGGAATGACCAAGAAAAAAAATCCCAGTTCTTTCTGACAAAGAATGAATTCACCAGAGGACAAATTTCATCATCTCTCTCCTCAAGTGTCAATGAGAAGGATCAGAATTGACTTTAAAAGAGTGAGGACACCAAAAACAATAGTAACTGAATTGTATGGGGAGTGCTACATTCTAATTATTGTCATAGTAGGTCTGCAATGACTTTTTTTTTCTTTTCCTTGCACAATTTATTACTGTGAATTTGATTCAATACTCATCTAAATGAGCACTTTAATCTTTTCTTTTCTGTGGAGTCCCTGACTTTCACTTATTGTAGCGAACTTGGCAACCAGTCTCAACCTGAGGGAGTGTTCAATTTCTTTATTTTTATTTTGATCCTAATGTATAGCTTTAGAGAGTGTATTTCTTTGAGGTTACATAATAAATTGCTGAAACATTACGCTAATAATGAAATAAAAAAATGTGCTCCTCTATTTTCTCCTATATAATCTGTGTTTTTGTTGTTGTTTTTCTTGTCTGTATGATTGAAGTTTCAATAGCATAATTAGTTATGACAAGTAAAGTTTAAAGGTCTGTCAAAGAAGACTCCAAAAAGGTTGAAGAGTATAATGATGAACAATTAACAGACTGTGATGTTTAACATCAGCAGACTTGATTTGAAAGAATTGGGTACATGAAAGATTTAACCTTGTAGCTCAGCTTTTTTAAAGTGCAAATCAGGCTCAATAGGCATTTCGAATTTACACTCTCAGTTTCTCACTGCAGTTAATATTGCACTTATTCATCATAGTAATACCACTCTCGTAATGCAGAGACAAATGTGCATGCATGCAGCAGTGAATATAAATTTAGAGTAGCCCCGACTACAAGATTTCTCTTCACCTGCATAAGTGCCTGTAAGGTGTCGTTGTAATGAGACAGATATGCTCCTGTTTAATTGCCTCCCGGTGCACCTGACCTCATCTAGGACAACCCAGTCATTAACAAACAGGCCTGACATTTTCATTCGTGGTCTTGTATTGTCAGCAGCAGAATTTGCTGCACTACAAATCGGCCAGCGTTAAGATGGAGAAATTTATGCAGGGTGAAGTGAAAAGTTTTCCAAGAAAAATACATCTGTCTGTTTTACCTCTATTTTAACACTGAATAGAGGCTAATCGAGTAAGCGTTTGATTATATCTCTTTTGTTTATATAAAAAGTAGAGATGTGATAACATATCAGCTGGTAAAGTGAAATTGTGTCACTTTCAGTGAAAGTCTTATCTGTGTTTTGTTTTTTTTTAATCAGTGAATCCACAATACCAGGACGTCAGACGACGAAAAGAGATAAAAGAAGTTATTGGAAAGAAAACTGTATTTTTCATCGAGGCTTGCCAGGATGTACACTAAAATTGTTAACTGCAAGTCTATGAAGCTAAAGGTAGGCTAAAATGTCCACTCTAATGACTTTGTTTTGAAATATTTGTGAAATTCTTTGTAACCGCAGAGGCGTGTAGCGTCTGCTGTTCTCCCCCACATACACAGTTTGGCAACACCTCTAACAAATAACCAGAAATCAATCGTGACAGAGAGGCTGCTGAAGTTTTCTTTATCTTAACAGAGAAAAAAAGAAAATGAGCTCCAATGTAATTCCTTTAAGTTTGTCTCTGTCTCTTAACCACAAGGACTTTCCTATCAGTAGATTTTCAAAGACATTTGAGTAAGTTTGGGGTGTCTTTGGAAAATCGTCAGTTTCTTAGTCATTTTCTCAATATTATAATTCAATTTCAATTTACTGAGAGAATGAGTTATTGCCTCTCTAAGATATGGCGAACGGATGTGGTGGAAGTAAATCAAAACCAGTGTGAACAACGGGTGCACACATGTTGATAATGTCGAAGTAGGATGTGTTCACCAATAAAACAAAGTATGTGGGGACTATAACTGACTGGCAGCCGCAGGAAAGGCCTGGCCGAGAGCTGCGGCACTTTCTAGCCTGAAATGATTTTTACCATGTAATGAGGTAAAGGGTAAATTGAGAGAGCTCATCTCTGTGATGTATTACCAAATACCATCTGGCAGGGAGGACCACGGTTAAATGTTGACAGTAATGACAATTTAGATCACTGGCCTTATTAAATAAAGAGCTCATTTGTGCAGACATATGGCCGATCGGCTTATTGCCTGGCACTCCATCACGCACACAAACACTTGCAGTAGTGTGTATATGTACATAAAAAGGCAGAGGAGAAGGAGGCAGGTGAGTGTGTTCATACAAAACACCAAGATTGCCGCTTCCAAGAATCTAGAATAAGTTTTTGTTTTTTTTGTCCTTCTGATCCCTAAAAATGCAGTTAAACTCTGAGAAACATGGATATTGTTGTCCAAGCTCCATTCCTGCTGAAAACAACCAAACATTAAATAATTCTGATGTGTTTTTCCAATATCCAAAGCTGATTTAAAAAAAAAAAAAACATTAACATTACACCAGGACCCCAACATTTCTTATATGGAAAACCTGTATTTCGTGTGTATGTGCGTGTGTGTTTATTTAAAAAAGTGTATATAAGCACTGTGTAATCAAAATAGTTTAAATGCTAAAATTCTTATCGTTTAAAATCTGATCATTTTCATCAGAAAATTTGATCAAAATATTTAACCTTTGAGAAGAAGAAAACATGGTGTGTCCATTCTATTACTATAGAAGGTTTTTGAATGCTTGTGTCCCTCATGCCTCAACAGGGAACTATTTTTTAAATTAGATGCTACACACACACACACACACACACAAAAGAAATAATGCATACAACTCATTAATTTGGCCCATATTTGAGGATGCAAAAACTGTCCACCAAGCTCTGCTGTAAGGCAAATAAATGAAATAATTTAACCATTTACTTTTCACAAATAACAGCTGCATACTTATGCGTTTAAACTTTTGCTTAAGGGATTCAAATTCTCATGAATTTTCAATAGGAGAGTAAGTATGGAATTGCTTAAGAGACTTGTGCAGGAAAAGTAGGCAAAAATTGTTCTGTCAAATTTTATGTGAACGTTTTTGTCCTAAAAAAAAATCAAAAGGCAGGAAATAAATTGAATGTTTGAAGTAGAGACTGTTGCTGTCACATTAAAACATACTGTCTCTCATGTATCAAACTAAATGTCCTAAATATAGCTGCTTTCTCTGTCATCTAAGAAGCTGAGTAGTTTTGTTACTAAGACACGCAAGCATCAGGATGTCTTGCGCTGTGAAAAATGCAAGACAATGTGGAAGGAAAAAAAGGATTTGTGATTGCCAGTGTTGGGAGGGAAAGGCCCCATAGACAGCTGTCCATCTTTACTGGATTCCACATAAACACTCCAAGTGTTTGTGAGAGCCAGAGCCTGCCAGTCTGTCTTCCACATGGCTGTTTTGTGGGGTGTGTGCAGGTGTTGATCTCTGGAACATTCCCATGACGCAGCTCCTATTTTCCACACTTGCAACTGGCACTGAGACCAGACTGAAATTACACACATACACACACATGCTGAACACAGAGGTGAGCGAAGTAACATGTGGGTGGTGGGAAAGGAGACCGGAGAAGGACGGAGACAAATGTCCTTTGACTGATTTCCCAACGCAACCGTCAGGATCATCCATCTAATCTTGTGCGTTTCTGCTGTTCTATCCATCCTTTGCTTCTCTTTAACCTTCATCAGCCTCTGGGAATGCGGTGTGATAATCTATTTGCTTGTTTTGTCCATGACAGGAAGCATGCAGTAAATACAATATAGAACCAAGCTTTGCACTCGTTCACTCTGGATGCAGCTGGAAATACTGAACATGTCGACCACATGAACTCTTCCACTGTTTTAACTGAAACTGTAGCATCCAAGCAACTGCTGTAAACCGTTACACCAAACTGATTTTGGTTTGAACTACGTAAACATTTACCCTGATTTATAAGCAACAAGACACTGTATTAGGTAACCCTTGCTATTACTGTGGTGGAAATATTGTTTTATTTTGGAAGTGCCTCAGTTCTTTGTTGAACGGATTCAACGTTGTGTCGAATGTTCATTTGTTACGGAAGGCATACTTTATTTTTGCACACTTCTGACAATTTGTGTCTCTTTAAACTGATGTTCAAAGCAAATCAAACACAGCGATAGCGTGTCAAGTCAGTTCTGTCCCAGATATGTCCAAAGGGAGGCATCCTGGACCTCCTCTGCTGGCTCCTTTCAATCCAGAGGAGCAGTGGCTCTACTCCAAACTCCAATCAGTTGACAGAGCTGCTCACCTTGTTTCAAAGGCAGGAGTTTATCCTCGTCGCAAAGCTAAGTAAAAACAACCCAATTACAGATTTTTGTAAACCTGAATTCTGTTCCTCTGACTTAAAGTAGTAACTTTAATAAAATATATATCCTCTCCAAATCTTGTAATGAAATGATTCAAAGCCATTTAAACTAGTGTTTAATTTCTTCCAGCAAATTGTGTCTGGCTTAATTTTTACATTCTTAACTTACAAATAGCTTTGGTCAGCCCAGTCAATCAAAACAGCTTTTGTAATACTCATCTAATTAATATCATTAGGCTGCACCAAGAAGCTCAAGGTCTGTTTCATTTGCAGAAAGCGTATTGAGTCCAAAGGAACCCAAATGAATGCAGGAACCAAGCTCACATGTGTGGCCTCACCAAACCTCGAAGTAAGTTACTGCCCAATAAGTCATATAGCATATAGTACAGTGTTGTGGTACTCGAGATCGGTCTTGGTCTCGAGTCCGGTCTTAAGACCGTTTTCTGATGGTCTCGGTCTCGTCTCGGACTCGACCGCATTTGGTCTCGGTCTTGTCTCGGTCTCGGGCTCTGAGGACTCGGCATTTTATTTCAAGACCAGTCGAGACCGCAACTGTGAAAATATCACTAAACGTGCAGCATACTGTCCAGTTTATTTGTTAACATCTTTGTTTTCAGTGGATCCAAAACTCACCGATTAAAATCCAAGCAACTAAGTGTTTCTCCCCCTCCCCCTCCCCTCCCCACCTTTCACTCGCGCGCGGCGCTACTCCCTCCTCCCCCTCCCCCTCCCCACCTTTCACTCGCACGCGGCGCTCCAGGACATGCGCAGTGGTTTTCTCTCAGCGGCAGAAAATGTTTGTCTAATCGTCAGTAATATAATAGCGCTGCATAAATAGTAAGAAATCCGATGGCCAGAGCTAACTCAGCAGCGCTTCACTTTCAGAGACGATGGGGACAACGTCTAACTATTTTTGTCACTTAGAAAAGTAGCTCAAAGAAGGTAAGCTATGTTAACGTGATGTTAGCAAAGCTAGCTGTACAGAGACACATAAGAATTTGTGATGAAAAAAAGTCACTCACTGCCTGAATTATTGTGCGGAGATGTTGACTGACTTGTCGCATATATAGGACAAGGCTATGTCCAAAAGTCTGCAATATAGTGATGTGACATTCAGAAACAGTCGATTCTTCTCCACGGCTCTTTATTTATTAGATAGGACTGGAGTGTCACTCACTGAGAGCCGTTGTTCTATCAGATTACCATACACTGTCAGAATAGCATACGTGCAGTGAGTACCATGCCTGCGCATGCGCATTAAGAAGTCCGACCGTCAGAGGAGTTGTCAGTTCACCATATGCAGCAAGTTATGACGAAAATAAGTCATTAAATTGTTTATAATATGACATAATATGATAACTAGATAGATATACATGCGCTGTCATGGTTTCAAAGTGTATTTAAAGCAGGTCTGGCTGCAGCTGGATGCCATACAACTGTTAATAACCAAGTGTATGATGATCTACGTCATGATTCTATGTTGCTGATTAAATAAAATCATATGGTAATGACAGCGTATGCATGTCTGAGCTAAGCGTACGACTATCTGACAACGTATGCTGATCTGACAGAACACCATGAGTTTGTGTTAAGCGTATGACGATCTGACCTGACAGAACACCCGTTCTTTGTTCTTGTAATGCTCTGTGTACACTGCATCATTATTTAATTATGTACGTTGATATTTAAATTAACAAATAACTAAAACACAAGAACGAAAGAGTACGCAGAGCATGCACATTGCTCTTTGTTTTTGTTCAAAGTGGCAGCTGTAATGTCTGCCATGGTGTCAGACTACCTGGCTTCATGTACTGGGAGAGAGAGTGAAAACAGTCACGATGAGCGCCTTCTGTTTGGTTACTTCTTACTTGTTGCTCCTTGGTCAGTGTTCATAGTTGAGTGTTATTTACCATCAGGGCATTGCCTCAATTGCTATGTTTAATGGTGCAACAGTGGTGGTTTCTTATATGAGCAATATGGGCAAATGCCCAGGGTGTTATGTTTTTAGGGATGGTACGAGACCATCACACATTGTAACACAGAAATGGAATATTTAATATTGGTAAAATGTATTAAGTATTTAATATCTAGGTGTTTTTATGGGAATATGGATCTTTCAGATTATTCTGAGAAGCAATTTCGATCATATTTTACATTTTATTGTGTCATGTAGCGCGGGCCGCTGGTCTTGGTCTTGACTCGGTCTCGACTTTCCTCGGTCTTGGTCTTGACTTGGTCTCGGACCCTAAAAGTCTTGGTCTTGTCTCGGTCTCGATACACTCTGGTCTTGGTCTTGTCTTGGTCTCGGGTTAGGTGGTCTTGAACACAACACTGATATAGTATAATATTTTTGCACCTTTGTTTACATTCTTTTAGTGTTCATTTTTTAAAAGCAGTTTGGATTTTTCTTGGTCACTCTTTTCTGCACTCACTCCAAAATCTTTTGCCAGTTTTTTTTTTTTTTCTCAGTCTATCTTCTTTTCTTTCCTCTCATCTTTTCCCCCTCGTCTTTCAACACTCAGGTATAGTTTAGATAAGACCAGAGATGGGGATTAGCTTGAGCTCTCTCCCATGTTTGCCTTTGGCACAGAGGACAAAAGAACCGGGGCCACTTCTGCCACTCCGCCGTCTCCATTCACCTGTCTGCGCAAGGAAAGCACCCAGCCAAGGACGCACACAGACATGAGCATACACTCACACTCACCTGCATAATGACGGTGTCACTGTGCCCCAGTTCTGGACTGAATCAGCATAATCCCTTCACACTCCATTAATCAAGAAAAGGCAGGGTGTAGTCTCACTCACAGAAGCAGAGCGACACAGATCCTCGCCCTGTGTGGTCGGCAAATTTTTAGATCTGAGCCGGGCTGATATTACAGGTCTGGTGACATGACTGCCACATTTCTCATGCTACAGGTGTGTATGTGAATCTGTGAGCATAAAGTCATTTCAGTTCAAAAGAAACATGAGTCAAGCTACTGAAAATACACCAGAGTCATTATAATGCGATTTGCCTCGTTTCACCTTCCTTGGAAAGCTTCTTATTATCGTAATATTTTATACCTCCTATTGTTTTATTGAATTTCCAGAAAGAAAAAAAAGATAATCACCTCATGTCTAAGTTTATAATACATAAATTTGATTTTAATCCTACTTTATGAACATCCAGAAAATACAGCAGGGATCCTTGTGTACTGGAAGACTCTGAGCTCAAAATAAAAGTATATATTTTAACTCAGGAACTCAGAATTAGACGGTGTCCTAAGGGAATGCAGCCAGGTCATTTGGCCAGATAGAAAAATGGAAAGCTCCTCAAGTTTTCTGATCGTCTCCCTTTTCGTTAAGTTCTGCTGTGGCTGACTTGGTTTTAATATGATAAACCTTTTTTTGATAAAGGTTCAAGTTCTTTGAACCTTTACCAAAAAACTTGTTTGACTAAGCGCATCAAAAGATGTAATGTCTCAAACAAACATGAAGGATAGATCAGAAATATAAATGAAAAAATGCATATTAGCTTCAGAAAGTGAGATTCTTATTTCCCTGTTAAATTGGAATAGGCAATAACAGAAGGAAACAAGCATTTTTTTCATGCTCAATTGTCTTTTCCCATATTTATGGTTGGAAAAAAGACTAAAGAAAATTCCAGACTTTTCCAAACTGAGTGGAACCCTGCTAAGCGTAATGTAGCCAAGCACACTGTGTGCCTTTGTAGAGCGCAGGTGTATGCAGATGTAATTGAGGACTTTGGACCCCTGCCTATTTGCAGTTCAGTGTTAAAGGATTAACCTATTCACCCACGTTTTTGTGCTACAAATTAACTGCTAAAAATCCATCTATACTGAGATTTTTTTTTCAAAAATATTCAAAGGAAAATGCAACTTGGAAAGCTGAAATACATGGGTGAAATACTGCTTGACACATTCGCTGGTGTTTGCAGAGCAGCCAATCCAGAAGCACCATTCATTTTCTTTGGTGCTGATTAGCTGAAGCCCCATGACCAGAGATAAGGAAGACTGTGGACAGTTTGTTTCTGCCGTAGTGCTAAGAAAGTTTCCACTGTGTGTAATAATGCATATTAAAATATATTTGGTGTTTAAGATACTAAAACATGCAGTTAAAAGCATTCTTAGCTATTTGCAGGTAGTACCTCAGGTCCACTGTATTTATATATCTTTAGTTCAGAAATGTACATTTGTTTTTGAGTAGGTTTTTGTAACTTCTACAAGAACACGTGCATTTTAATCGCTATGATTCGTACACTCTTCCTTCATGAATCCAAAGAAAAACTAAGAGCAGTGACTTAAAAACTATAACAAGAAAACATCAATATCCTGCTTCTACTTTGTGCTAGAGCCCTTTTTTCCAACTCAGTGATACAACTCATCCTAAAATGTCTAAGGCTTGTCAAGTTATCCATCAGCCTTTTATTTCTAGCAAGGCAATGCTTCAGGAGTGAATTGGTCAGAAAACCGGCGCAAGCAGTAATCTGGAGCTCCCATCATTGTGATCGATTCCTTATCATTGCATCAAACTGCTGGATCGCGCTGATACGGCGCCTGCTGGGCAGTGAGTCAGCACGGATGGCCATATACAACTGGACAAAGTGCACACAACCACATACACACACACACGCATACACACGCACACACACACTTAAAAAATAATTTCTATACTTCTAAATGAATCAAAAAAAGTGAAGTGTAAAGAGAAAATATTGAAGTGTAGAGATAAAACAAAAACAGAGGAAAAGAAAACAGGCAAGAGGGGGGGAAGATAAATATGGGCTGGTGGTTTTATGGGTCTCCAAGACATAGAGACCTTGTATTTTCTTCTGTGGTGTGTGTGCGTGCGCGTCCGTGTGTGTGCGTGTGCTTGCGTGCGTGCGTGTGTGTGTGTGTGTGTGTGTGCTGTTGTTTTTCCTGCACCCACCTATCAGTTAGGGCCTGCAGGCACAGAGCAGAGCAGTGTGGGTAGGAGAGGTGTCAGCTAATCTGCTGTGATTGATGTGAGTCCAGAACTGATGAAACTTTACTGTACTTCACAGAAGTCTTTGAAAAACCACACGCAAACAGAGAACAGCTTGTGAAGACTCTCAGACATAACACGAGAAGGAAGCAACTGCGTCTGTGGAATCACAACAATCAGGGTAAGGTGATAAGAAAACAAACAAAAAAAATGCTGCCTATGTCTGCAGTGCTCCGAGGCCAAGCATCCAACAGCTGAGGCTTCAGTGAGATGTGATTTTCATTTCACCTAATTGTGCATGAAAAATGGACAACAAACATAAACTGTGGCTGTCATTACAACCGTATGCGTGTCCAGAATGCTTGTGTTCACAAAGCGTGAATAAGACAGAGAGTTTGTTCATGTGTACACTGTGGGTAATGGCATATGTAAACTGAAGGTATTTGTTTTGAGGTTTAATTGACGAAATAACAGTTTACATTGAAACAGTGACCAGATGTGGAGAGACTGGGAGATAATCAGAACAAGCGCTGGGAGAGCAGAGAGAGAGAGAGAGAGAGAGAGAGAGAGAGGGGGAGAGAGAGAGAGAGAGAGGAGGGGAGAGAGAGAGAGAGAGAGAGAGAGAGAGAGAGAGAGAGAGAGAGATAAGCAAATCAATTGGGAAAAAATGCTTGTCTGCTTTCAGGATTGTTTTTATAACAGAACGTATTATATTCCTTTATATTTTTGGATAATTTTATTTTCTCGTAATACTTTGACGTCATAAGATTTTGTTCAGACAATTTTTACACCCATTCACATACCATCTGTGTGACAAGTAAACAACCAAATCCACAAAAAGTTTTTTCTTTTACAGACTTAGTATTAATGTGAAAAGTGTAATTTTACTCCTTTTAATTGTAGATTCCAGATGCAGAATCCATAGTTAAAAGAGACGGGTTTGACTTACAACATGAGAAAACAATGAGCTTCCACACTATATTCACATGTTCATGTTTTAAACAGGAACTTCAATATATTTTGAAAAGTCAACATTTGCAATGCATGGATCTTCTCTGATATACCTACTTTTACTCAGGGATAAAGAGTACATGGGGCTGATATTTTACTCTTATTCAACAAGAGCAGGAGTTTCCACTTAATAATTCTGTGACATGCGAAAGCCATTTGTTGTCATTTATTTAGAGCTATGTGGATAAAGGTGGATAAATGCAAATCAGTGCCACACCTTTCAGATTTTACTCGTATGAAGCAATTTGAGAAACAGGTTCCTTTCCCTTTTGGCACTTAATTAAACACTACTTTTCTTTCTTTTCCTTTTTACACAAAACTCCAAGAAAATGACATGGACAACGTTCAAGTTGTAAAAATACCTTTGCAAACCACTCTGCATGTGCCTTTGAGAGAAAGTAGTGCTGGAGACAAAAGTTGATTTGAGGATAAATCTAGTTTTCAGCCAAGAAGTTGGTTTGATTTAATTTTTTTCTTTACTCCATTTGGAGAAGTGCAGTTTTTTTGCAGTTTAGTGCTGTCTTAATTCCATTTTCCAAAATGTGAAGCCTATTTTTAAAGAAAGTATGAACTTCATAAAATGTGTCTTTTGCTCAACTCTTCCTTGTTTTCCAAAATCAACTTGTCAAAGCCTTTATGGCAGGCTTGTACAGCAAGTTCTTTCATATTAAATAGTTTATTTCTTGATGGGTTTGAATGAAGAAAGATCCAAAACCATTCAAGTGTGTTGAATTATAGTACGGTACTGCACAAATACAGTTAGGCACTGCATGTACCATGGTGCTTTGGGAATAGATGCTGTTACTGTAAAGATCAGGTATTTGGGGTTCTGTTTTTAGGGCACAAACTTTAACTTTGTGGTTGAGAAGGTAAGGGCAAAACTATGTCGGGTAAGTGTAAGCTGTATCAACATGTTTGAGATCATCAAGCTAAACAAATGACTTTAAAGCAAAAACTGCAAAGAGTATTTTGTACTTTAAATGCATGCTACCCATATTTTGAACAATATTCACGAAAACAAACTATTGCTTTACAAGTAGAAACGAAGTGAGAAAGAAGAAACCGATTGAAACTGGATGGTTGTGGAAGTGGAAGGGTGTGTCTGGTTGTTTGTTATTCTGTATTCTGTTCTTTTCATTTTGGTTTTACATTGAGTCTGGAATACAGTTTCTATCTACCCATAAGGAGTTGTACAGACTGTCTCAGAGACTTTTTATTAAAAGCAACTTCACCTCTTACCTAAAGCATGGGAGAGTGGTGTGTTTCAGTGTATATATTGTGTGCTTGAGAGCGAGAGAAAGACAGAGAGAGAGAGAGAGAGAGAGAGAGAGAGAGAGAGAACGGTGAGGGGCGCTGAACATTATGCAGGAATGTTTTTGTTCATCGTGAGGGCAAGTCCAAATTCCCACCACTGTTTAGAAATACACTGTCTTCAAGGAACACATGGGACACATGCCTATACAGACACACAGAAATTGTGCACTCTTTCGTTTTCCCTCCATTGCAATCAAAACAGACTATGCAGCCGAATAAATGAAAAATCTTGTGCGTTTCAAATGCCTCCTAAAAACTGTCTTCAAAGGCCTCTGGAGAAAAAGATCCAGGGTTAGGATTAGAATCAATAGCAAAGCACATTAACAACGTGGAGAGCCTTCATGCAGTGGAAACTTTGAACGACTTGTTTGGTCATGACAGCCTGGAATTTCTTATGAGTTTATTGTTTATTTAATCTGGGAGACATCCAAGTTATTCAAGTTTTTTTTTTTGGCTGAATTCAGTAATTTCAGCTGAGGTTTTGAAAAAAAAAAAAAAAAAAAAAAAAAAAACCCAGCTGGAATGTGTTAAAAAAAAAAATCAGACTGAATAGTTACTGGTACCAGTACCCTTAATAGAATAAAGCAATGTTCCCACTGAGGGAACCTTTTCCAGGAGCCATGGTGGTTTTCTACGGCCCTTTTTCTACACCTGCGGTATTCACTTCAGGAAGCAGAGCCACATCAGACTGAAAGGGTAGAAATGTACCCCAGTTAAGAGGTGGTGCCTTTTAGATGCACCCTAATTATAGGCGAAGTTTTATGATGGGAGGATGCAATTCACTCTACGGGCTTTTGTTTCACTCATTTCCATGTTTAAACTGCTCTGCGGTTCATATTTTTTGTTAACTATAACTTATACAACAGGTGCGTTTGTTGGTACGTTTGTTTTTAACATTAAAACTCATCAACCCACCGGGGTCACAGAGGTTAGGAATGCACATGAGGGAGGGAAGCAATAAAAAATTGCCGTTTATTGCAGGCGATACTGTCATCCTGACATTAAACATTATATTAACAGTGAAAAATGTTCTAAACTTGAACAGCCCTACTTAGTACATATACATAGACATGTGCCCCAGGAAAATTGCTATAAAATATAAACTATAAAAATAAAATAGAGATCATTTTTCCATGTGCAATAGCATTCAGTTTGTATTACACAATGTTATTAAAAAAATTATAATGCTATCTTGGTGATCATGAGGGACCCCTGGTGGTGTCGGGTCTGAAGCAGCTGCTTAACTCGCATCCGTTTTCAGGTTCCACCCATTGCTGGTTCCTTTGTTAATAAAGCTTCAAGGCGTCAACACTGCATGTGTCAGATCCCCTCCAGACACCTCCATCCTTGGTCAACCATAGAAGCTCCCAGCCCACTAGCTTGTCCACTTTCCAACCTCTCCACTGCTAAGACTCACTCCTCTGGACTAGACCCCTACAAGGCTGGACACTCTCCCTCCGTCTCCCTTTCTCATATTTATGCCAATGACAAAACATATGGAAATATGGAATATGACAGAAAATCACAGGCATTTAGACTGGAAGACCTGTCTTTTCTATCAAACATACACTCAGGACTTGGGATCAGCACATTTAATTCAAAGTTCCTTGTGGTTAAACATTTCGATAAAATTTCGATATATCCTTTACTAAACTTTTAAACTACAACCACCAACCAAAGCCAAAGACCAATGCTCTATTGGCCTTATTTCATAGTTTTAAAACTTTTTTTTGACTCTGTTGCAGAGGCCAGAAAGCTGCTGTATCCTAGGGTCTGCAGTCAGAAGACCTTCTCAACATCAGCCGATCTAATAAATATAAACAGCCAGTTAATGAAAAAAAACAAACTGTTCTAGTTATTAAGTCAGAATACACGTTATGTAGTGAAAATGGAGTTTTAAATCTGATAGAGGGAGAAAAATATTCATATTTTGCTATATATCTCTAGAAAACCAGTAAGTCCAAAGGGTTTCCCTTTCATCTTCTCTTATTATTCAAGTCCCCACCAACTATTCAAAGATGAAAAACAAAGAAAGCTACATAATCATTTAAAATAGGCAAATTGAAAACTTTTCTGTCCAGGAACTTATTTCCATTTATCATGGCCCCCATGTTTAAATTTCTAATGAAGCTCTGATCAAAGGTCCCCCCCTGATTGGTTCTTGTTGGTTTCCTGCCTGCTCTCAACTAGCATTCTTTCCTGGTGCAACAAAAGTAATTACCAGAGACCTCTACCTCGCCCTGGGGAAAGAGAGGAGAGCATATGCTATTAGACGCACACACGCATACGCACGCACACACACATAGTATTACCCACCTACATGTTCACCATCCCCAACTCTCTGGCCAGTGAATGACAGCTGAGCTAATTAGAATCTGATTTACCCATTTAATGAAAAAAAGGAATAATTAGATAGCTTGATAGCAGCCAAGAGACATTTATTCTGTATGCATTTAGAGTCCCAGAGCTTTTAGTGTATGTGTGAGTTTGGGTGTGTATATCTGTATGTCACCTGGAGGGGAGGAGGGAGATTTTGAAATGAGATGCCTGACTGCACCGCCCATCTCACTAATTTCTAAATGAAATTACAGTTCATTAGATACACATATGTGGAGTATCAAGTTTGCTCTCTAACATGCCTAATTCACGAAGCATAGATGAATGCAGGAAATTTGGCTCCACTTCTGCGACTCCCTATATAGAATAGACAACTTATCATCTCTGTATTTTTTTTTTCTCTCTCTTCTTATATCACCATAGCTCTCTTCAGAACTGGAATGCATTTGTATATCATATTGCCACGGGCCACAGACTAATTACGTTTAGGCACAGGGAATTTATTTTGTCTTGCCACAGTTTTCTGAAGAAGCTCCTTGCAGATCTAAAAATTGTTGCCTCATAGACAAAAAACTCGCTTTGAGATGCCAACTATGTGTGAGGTCTTTGTTATAATGCCAGCAGGGATTGCTTAAAATCATAACAAGAATTGGGGAATGAAATATACATTTTTCTGTTGTTGTTTTTTAAGAAAAAACAGATGTAGGTATAACTGAATGGTTTGACTGTATGGTGTATCATATATCACACAAGTTTACAATGAAATACATGTTTTATTGATGGCCAAATTTAGGATTAACATTCCTGTATCAAGTATCAACATACATTTTAAATGGCAGGACAAGAAAACAATGTATGAGGATATCCGAAGTTAAAATTTCACCTTAAGCAAATTTAGAAAGCAGAAATTTCCCAAGCATAGACATTTTAAATGATCATCATCAAAGACTATAACTAATATCATATATTGAGTTTACACAATGAATGTGTCATTGCATGTGTTCTGCTATTCCAATGAGCCAATGAGTGGTTATAAATTCATGCCTGTTTTCTTGTGTGACACTTGAAAAAACTATACAAAACTGTACACTATTATGTTTTTGTAAAACAGATCTGGATTGGTGTTGGGACACAATATCTCAAGTACAAACATTGAGACAGCAGTGTCTAAAGGCAATGGTGACTTTTCACCCATATGCCAAATTAGTGTAGCATCATACTAGGGCATGACACAGGAAACAAAAGTGATGTTAAAAATCAAAAGATGGAAAGGGCAAGAGAATAATTCAGAAATTGCACTTAAAATGCAAAACAAATATGCAAAATAGTTGAAAGGACTTTTAAAAGTGATGGAACCTGGGACTAATTTATAACATTCAGACACAAACAAATTAATGCAAAAATCTACATTCAAAACTCTACCAACAGATGGAGTGAGCGACTTCTGCCCTGTGTCCTCAAGCACTTAGGTAAATACTCAGAATGGGTAACGTCCAGGTGTGACTGTAGGCCAGTGACCAACCTGTTTCTTTCAGTATCCACCCGCCTCACCCCCCCCCCCTCCCCCATGCTCCATTTTCACATACTAATGTGCTTTTAAAGTATCCACCAGCAGTAATAAGAGGTAGGAGCCTGACAAGGTCAAAACCATTTGGGACGCAAAATGAATCAAAACCTTCTTTTACCCTTCTGGCTCAAAACTCTCCATATGGTGTAAACAAACAGAGTGAAGGGCATTTATTAATGTGATGGCATTGTTACAGTTTCTCAAGTTGATTGAAGGACTCCTTCAGGCCCACACACACAGATTACCAGATGAAAATGTTAGTCATGTGTTAACATGTGTGGATGGAAAAACAAACTGTCTCACAGACAGCTTTAGAAAACATAGTTGTACCGTACACAGTCCAAGTCTGGCAGTTCACTACAGAGATTCTTTGTTTCACAAGGTATAATTCAGGTCTGTTTGTCAGATAAATTACCTCTTGTGAAACTCGGTCAGATAAAGATCAGTGTCTCAAAGTATGAGCTGGCTTATGTTATTGTATTCCTGTATTTTGTCTCGGTTTTAAATAGCTGAGGAAATCTGAATTTACAAAAGTGTCCATTTCTAACTCAGTATGTTGCTAAAAAATTCTTTTCACAACATTTAAAGGGGAAAGCGCCTCTACCAGCGCCGCACCTTTAAAGACTTCATTTTATGACAAATTCTTCTTCCAAAGCAGCTCAAACTATGTTGCATTATGGATGGAGAGTATCTCCAACCAGCAATTTTTAAGCTTTACCAAAGATTCTTAATTGGATTTAGATCTGGACTCTCACTGGACCAGACCTAATGAAAACGATTCCCCTGTAGAGATGGTTGTTAATTAAGGGTCATTGCCTTGCTAAAAACTAGAAGCTCCCCTCAATTAATTCTGACCAGCTTTCTTGCAACTACTGAATAAAAGTCTTCCCACAACATAATGCTGCCACCACCATGTATCTTTGTGAGAATGCTGCATTAATGGTGATGAGCAGCGATGGTGTCCCTCCACACAAAAGCATTTTGCATGATCGCTAAAAACAATGTTAATTAAAAAGACAGTGTAATGTGTTAATTGGAATAGAGAGGATCTAAATGCTTCATATCCATCTGCAAACTTGAAAAGGAGGGCTCTCTCTCTTCTGGAAGTTTTAGCAAGCTGTTCCTGAAGCTTAAAACTCTCCCATCCTCAGAGAGTTGATGGAGCATTCACCTTATGCCTCATTGAGCTGACTCACTGTAGCATTGCAGAGGATACAGCATATGGGAGGAAATAAATAAACAAGTGCTCCAAGTGTCCTCTTTCCATCTTGGCTCTATGTCGGCTCACAGCCGGAGGATGTTTCCCCCTCCTCCCCTCGCTCGCCTATGTGTGCGAGCAGCCCCCAAGCGGCTACCGGACTACTGTGTTGATCCATCACGGTTCATCATTATTCTGGATCAACCACCAAGCTGATGCCTGAAGAGCAGCATGCAGCACAGGCAAATGTGTCACATTTGTCTTGTTGCTTGTGCACCTTCCTCTGTTTTCCCTTTGCTTTCTTTTTTGCTTCTCTGACTCACTACCCCATGCGCACCTGGTCAAACAATGCCTACCTTCTTTGCCATGCCCTGCAGCGTGCTGGATCTACCTGTCAAAAACCTGCCTCGCACTTCCAAGACCGCACAGCAACACCGCGAACAAACCCAAACACACAATGGATCCGAATGGTGGATAAGTTGAAACCTTGTTGCATGGTGGAACAGGTAGATAGACGTCTATATCCCGAGGGTCACAAATTAGGTGGCTTACTACAGAAAAAGACGGATATGCTGTACAAAAAATGGCACGCTTCGTATAACACCTTATTAGGATCCAAGTACAAGAAATTGGATGTTCACCTTAGGGTTAAGAGCAAAAATAAATAAATAAATAAAAATTACATGTGGTGCTGTTTGTGTAAATGCAAGTCAGACTGATGTGTTTGTGCATCAACCCATGTTCCGACATGTGGGTACAGGCTTCAACACCAAATATGAAACTGGCCTCAGGCAACCTGCTGTCATGGAGTCACCACAGAGAGGGAAGCAGGAAATAGAATGATTGGCATGAGGGTGTTTACTGTAAACAACGATGAAGGCTGACAGGATGGTGATTATATAGGAATGCACACCACTCTCATCTTAAAACCTATGTTAGCGTGCTTAGACCAAGCTCTACCCATCCAGTGAAAAGACAACACTGCAACACACTGTTACCCTCATGTGTTTATAGTGTGTGTGTGTGTGTGTGTGTGTGTGTGTGCGTGTGTGTGTGTGTGTGTGTGTATCGCTGATGTATTTAATGACTACACATGAACAGGATGGCCACAGCAGCGTGTGTGGTGATGCTACAGGATGCGTTTAATTAAAAAGTGACGCCTATGAGGAAAGATCTGAGATCTGGAATCAGTTTTATTCCTCATTTTAGATTTATTCTACCACTTAAAATTTCTTTATAGTTTGAATACATGGCATGTACAATATATAAGATTGTGCAAAAGTTTTAAAATCTTGAATAGAGGTGTTCTTAATCAGATACAAAGGCAGTTGTATATCGATTTTACTCTAAATTTAAGGTCAGCAGCAACCTTAAATTGCGCTTTGTTGTTACCGTTGCCTTGCAGCGAAAAGGTCCTTTCTGTATGTTTGTGTGTTCATGTTAAATTAAGCTATTAATAAATTATTTTGTCACTGGAAGTGGGGATGTAGCAGGTTTTTAGTAAATGTTTGTGTGGCTTTGTTTACACCCCAACAAAGCCACACACTTGACGACAAAAGGGTTTTCAGACTGTTGTAAGCTTACATCTTTAAGCCTTTTGTAGCCCCACCCTCTTTTTTCTCAACTCTCATCAACTTTGTAAATACAAAATATAGCTGAAGGTACCTGTTTAAAAATCAGGAATGTGACTGCAGTGTTTCTCCTTGTGTTTCTATGGTAATGCAACTGGATAAAAAAAAAAAAAAGTTTTGTGAAAAGGGCTCTGGATTGGAACATTTCAATGTTAGCAGACATTAAATGTAACTAGAAGCATCTCTATTTCCAGTTCCTTTTATTTTTCTTCCAAAAGAGACACATTTTCTGTAATCTTTTTAACAGGTCTGGATAAATAGTTCTCCAGACTTAACTATTGTCTGCCCAGTCTTTGTGTTGCGACCATGACAGTAGATTTTACAAGGTTTGTGTAAGTAAATCAGAATGTGAACAAGAAGAGGTCAACAGAATTATTAGGTCTAAAAACGCTAAAGCAGGGGAGTGTATGAACACTTTGTCTTTGAGACCTCAGCCTGACTTTCTGAAATAGCCTAATTTACAGCTTACAGTTGCCTTGGGATTAATTTGTTGGAGATGTAAAGCTATTTTATTTCTATCTTTCTGGTATTTCTCAGAGATTTCACACAAGATATGATGAGAATTTATGCCTTTATGACAATGTGGTTGTAGAAAAACAAATATTCATTTAAAAATGTCCGTCTGTTATGCGTAGACAAAACACTGATTCATCTCTGGAGTTTTATGAGCCTTTTCATGCCTGAGTGACTCATAAGTCAAAGACAAGTAGCTTCATAGACAAAATAAAAAAAAATAAATAAAAAAAATATCCCTTCAAATTTTCAGGTACTGGAGTAAAAAAAAACAGATAACACTAAAAATACCTTCTGGGCACCTGAAGACATGTTTTTTAAGCTTATTTAAAAGCAGTTGCTGCTTTAAAGTGAATTTTTCCTTTATGCTGTACTATCAATTTGCCCATAGGCTCTGACCAGCTTGTCTATCTAAGGCATTTCTATAGCAAGACGTTACCACCGCCATGTTTCGTCTTGAGGATGGTGTACTTGGGATGTGTGCAGGGTTGATTTTCCACCCACCAGAGGAACACATCCAATCATTAGGTGATTTCCAAAGGTACTTGGTTGCACTGAATTTTATTTTGGTTTATTCACAGAAAATGACTTGGTAGGGCTTGGTACATGCACTGATTATCTTAAGTTGAAAGTGGCATCATAAAGTCAATTTTAAGATATGATCTAATCTCAGCCTCTTTCATCCAATTCTCATTTCCATGTCTACGTCTGTCCAGGCCAGCAGCTCTCACCTCATCAACATACTTCTGAAAGGTTGTTAAGTGATGGTGTGAGCGTCATTTTTTTAAATGTTGTTTATATTGGGCTGTATTTGCCATGGAAATTTTGACGGCATTTCTCCAAGCTACCCTCTGAACTGATTAACCACTATTTACTGTACATTTCTGATCTTATTATCTATTGTTCTTCCAGGAAACAGCTGTCCACTTATCTAAACTACTCCCCTGCGCTGGATGAGATGAACTCTTAAACACACAGAGTGATTATGCCTAAGCTTAATCATATATACAGATGGTTTTCGCTCTGATCTTCTAGCTCGTGGTGTCCCAGAAGAGCTCCTCGTTCACAGTTTGCGGCGCACAAGCTGCCGGAGTAACAAAAGCCAAAACACACTGCGAAAGGTTCACGTGTAAAAGCTTGCAACTTAGGCGGAACTGCAGACTGCACTGATGCATATGCAGCCATTCATCCTTATTTTCCTCACTGGACAGGCTGCGGCTTTGTTAACATGGCAAGAGTAAACGTTTTAGCGTGTAACAGATTGATAATAGTTGTGTTGGAGACATGCCATGGCAGCAGAACAAAGTTGTTGTTTTTTTCTCACTCTGCAAATGTGTGTTGCATGAAGAAAAACTGCAGAAGTAAAAGTGATATCTACCATTTTACCCTTTGTTCTTTTTGAAGTAAATACCTCATTTTGTTTTTGGTCGTCAATTTTTCATTTGGTCTTTCTGTTTCTTCCAAGCTTACCCGCACTTTGACCCCTCAGTGTTTTTCTTTGGGAACTGTTACCGCATTGCACAAAGATTACCCAGATCACAAATAATCCCAATTCTCTGTCTTATCTCCACCCTTTTCTCATTGGCTCTGCGTTCCAAGACGTCTCCTGTGGTTAATTGTTATGTTTGCATTCCTTTGTTCTGCCTGAGGCCTCACATCATCATCCAACGACAGGTCGAACTCTCTCACTTCAGGGTGTGTGCTGGTTTCGGTCAAGCCTTCTCTTTACTTTCATGATTGGTATATTATTAGTCATTTTGCAATAAACACTCAGTTCTATTTTTCTTTTTTATTGCTCACACCTCTTTTGTCTTGCTAAATTTTATATCAGATCTACTTCTTTGTTGTTGACCTTTTGCAGGGCCATGCAGGTCTACACTGCAGTGGACATCTCTCAATCAAAGTGTTTCTTTTGCTATTTTGAGTCTTTTAAAGGAAATCAAACAGAGGGAAAAATGCATAGCTGGTTTTGGTTGCTAGGAGACCATGTGTCCATGCTTTTGAGCAGCTATTCAGCAAGCTTTTATTTATTCCTCTCTCCCATTCGCTCTCTCTCTTTTCTTGCTCCCCGAGTATCACTCGGATTCACTTCATTTGTTTATCATACAAATACCATACTTACCACTTTTAGGCAAACTGAGAAAAAGACAGACAAGAGAAGAGAAAAAGTTCTATTCTTCTTTCAGAAGACTCAGAAAAAACAATGGGAGACGTGCAAGAAAAATAGAAAAGAAAATCAAATCTCTCTTCATCTGATTTTATCACACAAGTGGGAACCACAAAATCAAAAGACTGCTCTGTTTTTTTTCTTTAATATTATTTTTTACTTTTTTTGTCCTCTCAGATTATTTGATTCACACAATGTGATAACCTTGAATAAAATGCCACCATATTTCTGAAACAATGTTATACAAAAACAATGGATTGTATTAAATTAGATGTTGCTCCTTTGGTGGGCACACAGTTGAATCTGTCTGACTTGTAAGCAAGGGAAAAGATGTAGTAGGCTTTTTTCAACCAGCTGACCTTCAGTGTGCATCAAAAGGTTTGGAACGGGGAATTGTTGCATTAATCTGGCACGTTCTCTGGGCTCCCATTAACATGACTTTAAAAGATAAGAACTGTATGTCATAGAATATTTAATAATTTTGAAACCACAGCTTTTTAAAACCATGGCATACCTTAACCCTTGTGCGTGCGAGGACTGTGGCAAATGATACAAGTTTAACGTGTGGGGTCAGTTGGACCCCATTTCTGGACACAGGGGTTAGCACTAGTGGGCTGCCACTTTCTCCACTTTACCCACCAATTGCTGCACCTCTTACTAGGCTCGGGATGTTATAAGGCTTTTACAGCATGGCATGGCAACCTTAAAATACCGGTAGTTTTGTTCTCACAAGTTCTCATTCCATTCATTTTAAAAAGAAAAAGTTTACAGGCCTCAAATTTTGGGAAAGCTCTGCACAACTAACCGGACCATGCCCACCTCCTACATATTCATTTTTGTTTGAAACCAGACTTGGGGGGCCTAAGGCTGTTGGAGGAGGTGTAGTGGGTCTCAGCCCAACACCTTGATTTCGCCACAGGCTAGGAATATAAAGGAGATAGAGGAGGGATCCAGTGCAGCTGATCCAAGATGAGCTCAGTTGCATGTTTCCTCCCATGTTCTGTTCCACTTCGTTTTGTCCTTCCCCCTGAATGCTCCTAATGGCTTCCTAATGACAGCTTGCAGGCACCACACAACCAGCCATCTATAACCATTCAGACAGACAGACTGCATGCGTGCGTGTGTGTGTGTGTGTGTGTGTGTGTGTGTGTGTGTGTGTGTGTGTGTGTGTGTGTGCGTGCGTGTGTGTGTGTTTGTTTGTGCGTGTGTGTGCGAGTGGAGTCTTTAGAAGACCGACATAGACATTATAAAGATGCACCTCTTCCACACTGTGCACTCAAAAACACACATGCTGTTAGCCATCAGCCTACACAGTCCCTGTGTAAACACCAGTAGCCTAAGGCGGCTGTGTGTGAACCCAGAGGTGACATAAAGAGTTTTAACGTCTTGCGGGGAGTCATTCTTGCCACATGTTGTGTGAGAAGCCATTAGCAGTAGGTAGTTTGTCTAAACCTTCCACATAGGGTAGTTTTTCATGCATTTCACAATCTGGCTCTGCTATTTTTTCCCCTCTGCATATAGCTCTCAAAGAAATCTATTCAAACCACCAAAGTGACACTTTACTGTCAGATTGTTTCACCCCTTGTTGTTAAAATAAACAGTGACCTGTGGCTAATAAAAAAAAAACTGAGATAGAAAGAGTGAACTATCCATGAAGTTGCCTTCTCTCCGCACACAAGATGACATTCAGATACTAAACAAGAAGCTGTGGCAGGTACCGCTGTTGGAGAAATGCCTGCATTAATTGGGTGTTGTGCAGCAGAGTTACCCTGGCACTCAGCAGTAAAAGAAGACAAAATAGGAAACACTCAGTATTGACATTTGGATTACTCAGGTTCCCCCCTTACTTCCTTCACGATACAGAGTCCTTTAAGAACAAGAGATGGCTGAGGTGATGGGGAGATCTAAAAGAATGCCATGAAGAGCCACGATCTCTGCATGGTGCAAACAACAAGGATCAATTAAGATCTAAACCACCTGATTTTAACAGGACATACACTAAGCTGGCATGTATGATTTGAACGCTGCATCTTTACAATTCAATATAATTGTAATAACAGGTGGCCACCCTTAAAAATTTGTTAGCAATATTAATGGCCTACCAACCCAGTCAGCCAGTGTTATATGAATACTGTTGTTTAATATTAAAAATGTAATACAGCAGCGCCGGTTTGAAGTTGCAACATTACTGTAAAAATCTGAAATTCAACATCCAAAAAAGGGGAGTTTTATTTTGAAAGCAACTGCTTATTTTTCCAGTACAGGTACCTATATCAGCACAATTTTGTTTGCAAAAATGTGGATTAAAATGATAGACACACAGGCTGATACAGGATTAGGAGCTTTTAACAATACATAGAACCTGTTTTACCTCAGATAATTGTTTAACTTAAGGGACTATTAAGTTTCAGTGGTATGTTGCATTTCATTGCTCAATTGCAGTAGTCAATCTTACCAGCAAAAGAGAACAATCATATCTGTATTTTAATTTTAAATATACTTTAAAATAATGTATTCTACCTTTGACAAATGTTAATCATTAGCGCTTCTTGAAATGAGTTGCCTCCACATATTTTTCATTGTGGTTTTGATCTGCCATAAATTGTCAGTTTCCCCCATCTGATCACATTTTCAAATACTTTCTGTGAACAAAAGAAAATTAAACAGGAAAATAGAAACAATGCAAATGTTACAAAGAACACATTTTCTTAACCTCTTACCTGCAAAACAATCAGCAACAACATTCAATCACACATTCGCAAAAGAAACAGCCGTAGCGGGGGGATGCAGGTCTTCAGAAAATAATTAAACACATGAAATGTGCCAAAGTAAGATCTATGTAAGGAACAGATAAGCTCTGTGTTGCAACAGGCGGAGCAATGTTACCTGTCAGTGGACATAATCTTATGGCTGCGCTGTGTATCCGAGCCAAACGAAATACTATCTGTGCCTAAAAATCATCTACTACATTCCTCCTGAGCTGAAGGGAAACTCCCGTTCCCTCTGAGTGTCTATGACTCTCTATGTGTGTAAAGGGAGGGTGTCAGTGTTGAATCAAATCAACACCTTCTCACATGAGCTCTCTGATGTCTCAGCATGTGCTGAAAAGCCACTCTGACAATAACAAAAAGACCAAGAAAACAACTGACCACACACAAAAGCAGACGCAGGAGTAATCGGAGCACAGATCAGGGAGTTTTTTTGTTTTTTTTTTATCTCAGCTTAATTAAGTTTTAAGACCTCAAGGTTTCAATTATGCTTTGTTGTTGTTTCATCCAATAATATTAGCATGCTTAATACAGAGCAGCTGATTGTCTCATTTTACAACCTTCTGTATGTCTGCACTTGTTTGGAATAAATTAATTTCCTAATCTCGTCCTAAGCTTGTGACTCTCATGAGAATGGGAAACACAAAGTTGCCTTTGGAAAAGCATCCTCTGCCATCAGCGTAGCCAGTAGCAGTCATATGATCACAGTGTTGACAGCTCCCCATGACCTCATCCATTTAAGTCCCTTTTTCCTTTCAGAGGCAGAAAGGGGGAAAAAGCAGTAGTGAATAGATGAATCGTGGGATAAAAATGGATGACAGGGAAGGAAGATAAATAGAAGGACTAAAAAAGAAGGAAAGTCGCGAACATGGCACCTTGCCAAAATATTCCTCAAACTTTTTCAAGTTAAAAAGGGTGGGCTCCAAATGTACTCCTACCCCTGTGATATGAAACTCATTAATTAAATCAAACGGAACCAACGACCTTCAAAAGTGGGTCTATATATATATATCTAGAAAATTAGCAAAGTGTTACCTAATAATTGGGCAACTAGCTGTAGAAGTAGATCCAATGCTGAGATGAAATCCGCTGACAGGACAACTACGGACTTCATAACTCCCACATGAAGGTGACAGCATTATGCTGTGGGATGCAACACGGGGAAGCTGATCAGAGTTGATCTGAATACATGGCACTTTGTTAGAGGCTGTAATAGATTTGAGGCCGAGGTGGAGGTTCTCCTTTCAACATGAGCACAACCCCAAATACATAACAATTATTCATGTAACTAGAAAAACAGGAATAATTTAAATCAAACAACATTAATGGACTACCAAGGCCTAGTCAAACACCACGCTAAAGTACAGCAGAGAATTGAAAGACATGAAAGTCTAATCCAACTGACCTTGAGCAATTTTGCAAAGAAGAATGGGACATTTTTTTCAATCTCTAGACATGTAAAACTAGTAGAGTCCAAATGACTTACAGTTGTCATTGACGCCAACGAATTAAATGAAGGGGCTGAATATTTAGGCATGCTCAATCTCTCAGATTTTTGTGTGTAACCTAGTGTCATTGCTCTACCACTTTCCAGCCATGCATACATTTCTGTTGATTATTCACCAAAACTATCAACACAGTATATTGAAGCTTGTATTTGTTACAGTACAAAATGTGTTCAAGTGACACACTTTTATGAGGCCCTGTTAAAGAAAAAGAACACAGAAAAATGAAGACAAGGAAAGTTTGAACTTGTGCCACATCAGAATGCAAATAGTCAAAAGTAATACAGAAAAAAAAACTGGAGCATGTTTGTGGAGGAGACATGGAAACTTAACCTGCCTTTGAGACACATGCATAGGCTGCTGGACACTCAAACAACTTGCATGGATGCGTGAAGTAAAAGAAAGCGGAAAATGCATTCGGAAATCCAAGGAGAAAGAAAGCAAGTGTGCACATGCTGCACGTGTATGATGAATTTGCTGGAGAGCGAGCAGGGTAATCACATTGGACACACGGATCAAGCGTATTATTGTTTCAATTTTGCAAACATTCGATATACATCACAGTAATGCCTCTTTTAGAGTTGTGTCAGCTTCTCACGCTGGCTGTCTAATCAGCCTCTCTTCTCTTTCAGGTCTAATTCACTTAACATTTCAGGATGAGAGAAAAAAAAAAGCTGATGGGTGAGATAATGGAGCTGACTCACAACCTGTCTAAACCAACTAGTGAGTACAAGAAGACTTCACGCACCAACATTAGCATGCCCACTCATTCAACATGATGGTGCTCTGATGCCTGCAGTTGCATGTATGTACACAGATGCAGAGATCATGATGGAGTGGATAATGAAACTGCCTCTGACCCTGCTCACTTATGATCCGCTGTCCATTATCAAAATGGACACCACTCTCTTCTATTGATCACAGCCTGCTTCTCTTTCACTTCTTTGTTGCTCTTGTCATTTCTCATCTCGTTACTCCTCCACTCATCTGCATCACTCCTGCTGATGGTTTCCGCGGCCACTGATGGGACTATAAATCAGCGGCCGCACCTAGCGATTATCACCGCTGAGGCCAGCTAAGCACGCTCCTCGACCCTGAAAACCTCAAACGTCCTCATTGGGAATGATGCACGCCTCCTCAGACATGCACGGAAGACGTCCTCCAGAGCTGGTCCACCGTTTGCGAGGTAGACTTTGGTTTCTCTGAGTTATGACTTACAGAAGCAGTAATGGAATTCCTCCGTCATCGTGAGGTGCTTGCCCTATTCTGAGCCCCTTCAGCCATGAAAATGTCAACTATGATCTAAATGCCTTGGAGCAGGTTTATGACATCATCAGTGTGCTGCCACCGCTAAGATATGACATCTGGGAGCGCTGACAGTTTGATCAATCCATGAGGCCTCGGTTTGTGCTTCATTTGCAGAGTGGTTTTGGCTCAATCAGCTATCTGGCTGAACAGACTACAAGTTTGAGAAAAACTGCAAGTTTGTTGTGAGTGAGAGAGATGGACACTGGATACCAGCCCTGTTACCAAGGCTCTTAGCCTGTGGTAAGGGCTTTGCTCCTTCTCTGGTGTCAACCCGCACATCTTAAGTGCCAATCCAAGCAAACTTAAAAGACTGTAATCAGTGGAGGACAAACCTACGGGAATTAATACAGTATCGTTCACCAGAATGCATACTTGAAAATATGTAAACATGTACACCGAAAAATTGGGTATTCTAATACTGTGTTTCACAATTTGTAAACTAAAAATAAAAATTTTTCTCTATCATGCTCATAACACAGTCAAGAGGCAGGAAGTTATGTTTTACTTACTGTCAGTGGACAAACGTCAACAAACCATCTAACAACAACACACCCTCACTCAAAAAGCAATGCTAAATTTAACAAGTGGAGACAGCATCACTTCTTGGCGTGTTTTGGACAGACTAATGGAGTTGGTTTGCTTTCAAGGCCTCCACCCCAGTCGTTGTTTACCACATTCCATGGTAACACTGGGTGCAGGGTTCATTCACAGCCTAGATAAGTATGGAAACAGAAAAGTATAGAAAACCAATTGTATTTCAAGACTTTATTTGCATTGTCGAAATGTTATATCCATTCATCCGTTCCATTTTCAAATTATATCCACTGCAGAGATATTTGTAGTAAATTCAAGGTTAACTTTAGTACTTATAACTTAAAAATGATTAATGCAGAATTAAACTTTGGAAATCTGAGTCCAAAAATCAAAGAAAATCTTTTAAGTGAAAGATGTGACAGAGTCCAGCTATACAAATTCTTGCCAGACTTTTCTTTCAGCACGATTCTCTGAAAAGAAACATGTCAGTTTGCATGTACTCTGGCAGATTTTTCAGTTTTTCCATGAGCACATTAGTTATTATACTCTTAACCAATAAAAATACAGGAGCATCCAAGAACACTGGCAAAAGCACAGCCGAATACTCAAAGTCTCAGAAGATGAGCAGGTGTGGGCATAAGTTAAAATACCTGCAAAAAAGAGCAAACTGATCGAGAAAAAAGACAGAGGAGAGAGCAAGAATAAGCAGGAGTAGAGAGGAGGAGCAAAAAGATGTGGAAAGTGGGAAATGAAAGGGTACAGCTAAACGAGGGTATGTAATTTGGGGTGTTTAGTAATTATACATGGTTTGACAGACCCATGTTGAACCATTCCTTTCTTGATCCCCTCGCTACTTGTCTTCATGCTTTTTTTCCCCCAGCGTCCTCACGTTTTCCACATTTAGTTCCCGTAACTTCCTCTCCCTCTCTGTAGCTTTAGCTTTAAATGCTCCACAGAAGTCGGCAACATCCATCAGAAAGTTTTACCAGCTATATGTCCTCATTCTAAAAGTTTGAAATATAGAGGAAAATCTTAATATATATTTTCTAGTCAGGGGCTGGGTGTGTGAAATTTATTTATATTGCCGAATGCTGTGCCAAGGATTTGATGGTGGGTGTATGTGATTCTGTAGTGATTTATTTTATCCCAAAGGCATAATATCCAGAAGTTTGAGTGTGAAGAACGGGTGGTGTTGCAGAAGGCAACTGTGTTTGTAAGTGATTTAGAACTCATATCTATGCATTGCCTTGCAAAAATATTCAAACCCCATTTCGTCATGTTGCAGCTGCAACCGAACGTGTTTAAATTGTTATTAAAAGAATGCTCGGATTAGTAGTCTGTTTTAATCTCATCTTTAAATAGCATTTCCACAACAGAGACCAACTGAGACTAATAGTGCAGAGAATGCAGATGTTTTTGACATTTTCCATAAAAATGAAATGTTATTTTGAAGAAAATATACTTAATAATTTTTTGTAAATGTTTGAAAATTGCAAAATAAAATGTAAACAACAGTTGCTATATGTAAATATAAACAAGATTCCTACATAAAATACATGTAGACTATTATAGATGTTTCTTGAACTGTTTTGTAGCTTTTGTTTCTGGCCCTTGTGACAGACCATCACAAAGTACTGCATGATTGTGGAACAGCTTAATTCCACAATTATGCAATTACGGAATTGTCCCCATTGAAGACCACCCTTTCCCAGTCATGATGCCAAATCAATGGTGTGTTGGCCTAAACCTTTCAACAGACTCTCCCACAGGAGTTCAGGAGCTGTGCAGCGTCTCCAGAGTTTCCGTGAGCCTCTAAGGTGCTTCTTTGATTTTTTGCTATCCACTGCAAAGCTTTGCAGTGGGTGGACTTAAGACCACACAAGATCACACCACACTTTTAAGTATTTGTCTATCACTTAAAATCATCCAAAAGGTTTAAAATGTTTAGCAAGAGATATTTCATTTGCAGAAAAGGGGGAAAAAAAAGTATATATTTTTTTTTGTCAAACATATACACACATGCAGAGTTGATAAAATTCACATTAGTGTGGCAGGAAACCAGTAATAAAACCCAACATATGGAAACAGTCAGGCTCCTGTGATTTTTGCAGTAGTATAGGGGCTATCCAATGAATATAAACAATGATATGCCAATGATGAAAGACTAAACGGAAAATAAAGTAGGGTCAAGAGGGATAAAGAAATAAAGAAGGAGAAACGGTCTGCAAATGTGCATGTGAATACGTGGGCCAGAGTAATAGTTGATATTACGGAGCAGCGAGGTCATGAAAATACAAAACTACAAGTTTTTTTTGTTTTTTTCTTTTCAGATTTGGATCAGCTTGGTTGCTGCACACTAAAGAACAAATCCTAATGAGTCGCTGCAGCAACCACACACGCAGAAAAGGACTAAAAGGGTGCTGAAATGATCGTAAAAGATGGCATTAGTTGAACAACTCTAAAAACTGCAGCTCCAATCCATTCCCTTATTGCACTACACGACCGCACATTTTTAACAGCCTCCATTGGAAGCATATAAAAGCATATGCAGCGAGGCAATGCAGACCACCCCCCCCCCCACCACGCCACCACCACCACCCCCTCGTAAGCATATGCAGTACGTCGCTTCCCAGTTCTACTTGACTGCCCTAGGCCCCTGACAGTGTCTGAACCCTGACCTTGTCACATTCGAATGGCTCTGAAGGGGAAGGGGAGGGTCCTGAAGGGTTCGATTTTACACGGAGGAGGTCGCAGAGAGTTCCATCCTTAAACAAAAGCCCCAGTTGTGGCGGGTGTCTATAGGTCTGTGCAGGTCATAGGTCAACCCTTCACCCCCACCACCCTAAACCTCTTTCTGTCTCATTTCTTCTTTTCCTACACTCTTCCATCCATCTCTCTTTTTTTAATAAAAAAGAAGAACCATGAGGAACAATGGCCTTCTTCTGCCCCCAATATCATCCCAACTGTGGGGATGCATACTGAGCAGGGGCCACAGCAAGCCAAGGGGTTTCTCTCACCGCTGAGCCTATTTTCTCCTCGTCACCATGCATTCGCTTCCCAGTGATGCTCTCAGTGATCCATCTCCTAAGACCAAATGCCCTGCGTCTTCTCCACTATTGCCTTTTATAATCAGGCAAAAGTTTAACGTGACATGACAATATATAAAATATGCATACATAGTTGTCAAATTTGTGTATAACAAATTCAGTTTTAGTGTAGTAACCTAATATTCTACAAAAGAAATAAAATAAATAAGACCTTTTGTAGCAGAAAATGCATGTTGTTAACAAATATTGGAAGAATTGTTGGTATCCCCGTTGTTGTTGTTCTGCTCACTCCACAGATTTTATATATGATCTAAGTGGGAGGACTTTGATGGTCATATAACAAGGCAGCATTTGTGTTGATTGTGCCATATTGTTTCAACTGTTATCCTTTCGACAGACCCAGCAGTGAACCAGTTTTAGTTTAATCTTAGTCTGCTAGATTTTTATTAAATGTTATCTCAGTCAACAATGCCATGCACTAAACAAGGTTGACAGCACAAACTAAAAGGGCCCACAGAATCAAAGGTCTGTCAGGGCGCCTACATAACAGTAGGCGTAAGGTCCTTTTCCTCATATTCTTTTTTATTTTATGCCAGACTGGCACACTGCAGGCATGTAATCTTAGTCCCATCTCACCAAAGCACATGCTTCCACTTAAAGTCCCACTTTAATTTATGTTCTTGATGGTGTGTGTGTGTGCGCGTGTGTGTGTGCAGGGGGAGGAAGGGTTCTGGCATCACTCTTGAATAATTACTTTGAATTTTGATGGTTTTTAATGGTTGTTATGGAGACTAGGCGACCCCAAGATGCCGCTCGTCACTGCAATAGTGAGGTTTGGGGATTGTTTTTGTTTTTGCCTCATTTTCCCTCCCACTCAATGTTCACGGTGACATATGTACATGTGAGTTAATCACTCCTCGGCTTGTATGTCCAAGTTTACCTAAGTAGCTACTTATAGTAATTTTTTTTGATTAATTTAAATGTACACATATCTCCCTTACTTGAATGCCATGGTCTTGTGTCTTTATTATTGCTCCCTTGTCAGACTATATGTAAAGGAAACATTTGATTCTTCATTAGAAGTTCCTAGAAACTTTTAAAGAGAAAACAATATATATACTCAGTTATGACCATAGGTCCTGACAAATTTGTCTGTGACAGTAAAAAATATATATATTTTAACTCAACCAAACAGTAACAGATGTAGGTCTCCTCTACATACTCAAATAATCATTACCAGCTTTCATTCTCAGGTTCTTTTTGTACGCCTGTCCATGACCAAAGGACCTCAGAGGCCTCTCTCCAGCTGGCACTACAAGCTGACCTTTGCTGCAACAAAACATCTAGAATACTCTACGTCTCAGCCCACATTCAGAATCGTGCACAACCAAGCTCACAAAGACTCGCAGCTCTACAACTACAAATGCTGCAGGACTGCCAGCAGGAGCGAAAGCGGTTAGCCGAGAATACAAAATGACAGCCTTGTTCCTCTTTCAACCAGGAGTAAAACTAAAGAGTTCCCCCCAGTTCTCTCAGTCTTCCATTTTGTGCTTGTCTGACCCTACTAGTCCTTCTGGTTGCACCTTTGCAAGGGGGTTCATATTGAAAAGTGGCAGCCAATCCAGGTCCAAATGTGATTAATTTGCTGCATTCACCAGGGTTGTTCTCAGCACACAATAGAAATGGACTGTCGAGGAGTCCATTAAAAGGCCCCACAAGCCAGAGGGACCTCTTCCCAGGCACTTGGCAACGAACAGGGGGTCACTTACCACAGTCAAGAAGTTTAAAAAAGGTGTTTGAGAGAGAAAATGTACATGGCAATCCCTGTGTGTGTGTGCAGTTTTAAGTTTGCTTAACAAGAAAAATAATATTTTGATAGCTTAGCACATAATGTGTGATGATAATTCAGCGTAACAAGAGGTGCTTCGACTGTGTGATTGGAAGTCATTAAAAAGAATTCCTGAGGTAATCAGTCATGAAAGGCATTTATTACAACAGCTTTTAAAATGATCTTACATATTTGGGTCACATAACACATGCTAAGCCAGTTTTAATCTTTCTACAGTGCAATTTCCATTGTCAGCTTAAATCTTTTTGAACCTCTTGCTTGCTCTGAAAATACTGCTTCCAACTAATTTCCATCATAAATTGGAAGTAAAAAGTTCCTTTAAAATGTGATCAGCAAAATTACTTACAATAGTGCAGCAGCAGTGCAACAGGGTCTCACAATATTTCTTGTCAAAATGTCTGTCTTTCTAAGTGCCATACATTTGCTGGTAGTGTGCAATTTTTGGCAATAAGTCTCAGGTATTATTACTGAGAAGTAGTCAAGCCAGCTAACAACACTGTGTTATGTTGGCATTGAAGAAGACCTCACCACTTTAAATGAACTGCGTCGTAGTATGTACCCAGAAAAGAATTAAATAGTCACGTACTGAGAGTAAATAATAAACAAAACCAAAATATCCACACTAGCCAGTTAGCTACTAATGAAAAAATAAGAATCCTAAAAATATTTCTAAATCTCTGCTTGTTCCCATAAACCTAACAAGTCTTCCCCACACTCAACATTTTGCAAGCGTTAATTCAGAAATGTATCAGTTATAAAAGCATCCATGGAGCCTCAAGCACTTTAAATTGGTCTCCTGGCAGCATTTGGGGTTCTATGCAGAACAAAGTGAAAGTAATGGACAAGATTCAAACAACCTGTAAGCACCATAGGAAAACCAAAAGCACAGAAAGGGAAGCTTTCAGTGCATTATATATTTGAAATATATGGCCAGGAATAGAATATTCCATTCTAGCTCTTTAAGTCAAAGTTCGTGATTTGTGTAAATTTTAGCAAATAATTAATTGATAAATTCATAAAAATACTGTTAAAATCTTATCTTGTTTCTCGTGAACTCAACATTTATTGTCTTATTTCCTGAACTGGATGTATTGTTACTCCCTCTATCTTTTTTTTTATGCAACGCACATTAGCACCTGCATCTGTATTTGTATTTTGTGTTGCAGCATCTCATCATCTTTGTTTTCCATCTGTCTCCCTCTCTCACTTACTAAGTCTCATTTAGTGCAACAAAGCTGAGTGCTGAAACAGTGTCATAATTAGTCCTGATTGATGTAGCATATTAAGCAGCAAACAATTAGCGAACTGTATATTCTGTCTCTGACCATCTGAAAATGAGTGATGTGACTGACCCGCATAATGCACAAGCACAATAACAATGTGAGGCACACACACACACACACACGCAGCCCCCACACACACCGCATATGCACAAAGCTTCACCCGGGTTTATAAACAGTGCCAAAAAAATTCAAGCACATCCTAGAATACATTTTTATTCTGCATAAGTAGTTCAATTTGTAAGATGAAAGGCTGGAAAAACTTTAATAAGTACTTTGTAAAATGCTGAGTCTCTGATCTGATGATCTCTCAACACTGATGGGAGTTATTTATAAATAGGAGGTATCATTACACTGTTCATAAAAAAATAGTAAGTGAAATCAAAATTTAACTGAATGATCAAGCGATAAGCTACATTTAAGATTAAAACAAAACCCTAACCCTAACCCTAACAGTTAAGAGAAGTCTTTCATTAAGCCCCAGGAACACTAGAGTCATACAGAGAAATAAAACAAATAATAAAAATGGATGTGGCTTCTCTGAGTGCAACAGAGAGACTGAGAGCAAGACTTTTATCGAGTAGAATGAAGGTAAATTGGTTTGGAGTTTTCCACTTGAACCTTTTAAAATGAAGTAAGAATCCCCATTCTCTTGTGTATACATGGAAAGTGCTTTCATGACAGTTACACTAACCACTAAAACATCAACGCCCATCTTGCTTCATGACATTGCATCTGATTTTAGATGCAAACACTAAATGTCCACTCGTGAAAGAAAGCCTCGAGAAATAGTTTTATTTCTAGCATTGTCTTGTTACCTTCTTTTATTACAGTTCATAAGGAGAAATCACTGTAAACAAAAAACTGATAATTATACAAAAAATGGGAATCAGAAACAGGCCAAGAAAATCTGATTTATGTCTCTTCTCAATGTACAAAATGACAGTTATTTATCATTCGTCATCAACAGTTACAGATTCAAAATTGAGAAGAAGAAAAAGAACTTCACTTACTTTAGACTTTTCACCAAATCTGCATAACAAAGCAGAATAAATTACAGAGTGAATGTGATCAGTTGCTGAATGCCACTCAGTGGATCACTGAAAACACACCAGGCACACAATAGGGACAGAAATTATGCCCAGCTTCCATTAGCTGGCAAACAGTTTCATTTATCAAAGGGTACCAAGCAGTTTGAGATGTTTGTTTGCATTTCTGCCTGTTTTAATGCCTCTGTTTGAGAATGATTAGGCTTGTCAGTGAGTTAATGTGTACACATATTTGTGTGCAGTCACCTCTGTCCAACAGGCAACTGGAGCAGGGGGGCTTGATTATCCGGTTCTGTTCTTAGCATGGAACATTGTCCAACCTTCGCAGACCAGAGACTGAGATGGAGGCCTCTGAAACCGCTGTAACCAATAATTGCTCTCCCTCCGTTAGACAAATGGGTGGCAATGGTTCACGTGTGGGAGGGTTTTCATTCTAAAATATACAACACAGGGTTTGTTTTTTTTCATTTCTTTGCCTCATAAAATGAGTTTGTACCTGGTTTTATTCATCCCCTTGGTACAGAACAAGACCTTGTGCTAATAGTACAGCGTCTCTAGAGTTTGGAAATCCCTGTGTGCCATCCCAGAGCAGCTTTAAGCTCTGCCTGGGGCTCCCTACCTGGGGCTCTGGGCTCAGGAGCTCTCCTTTGGGGCTTGAAGACGTGGGTAAAGCTGGCTGGAAGGATAAATACAAATTTAATTCTACTGGGAGTATATAAGGGGTTAGAATGAAAAGAAGCACGAGAAGTTATGAAAGCAAAGATAGTTACAGCACAAATGAGTCAGCGCAGCTGAGAAAGGGCTGTGAATGAGATGGGTGAAGTCGTTACTAACTTAGTAGTCATGATATCAAAGTATGCAGTTGCTCTCTGGGCTTGGCAGGTATGACTAGGCTCATTTCCCAAAATGCAAATCAAACAACAGGTGTATGAGGTGTTGTTCTTTAACAGGAAAGAGCAGCGAGTTCTTCTCAGCATTTTTCCTTTCTCAACTTTAATGTCTTTTAAGAGTTGTCCAGCCGGTTCCTAACTCAAATGACTATTCATGGGTTCCAGTATTTACCTATCAAAGCAACTATGATCCTCTGTTTGCCATGTAAATGAAGACAAATACATGTGCAGGACAAACACCTACGAGCATTCTCTATTTCTGCCGTACATGAGTTATGAGAGCAAAACCTAGCCAGTGTACTCTACTCCACGCATATGAGAGAGAGTCTTTGAAGCACAATGGTGCTGAAAAAACTGCTAACCCAAAGCCACAGGGAGGGCACTCCTGATCTCCCGCCAACAGAAAAGGTCAAACTCTTCAATATTAACTCTGGCTTAGGTCACCACACTGATTACGCTACAATAACCATTTTACGCACTGCATCCATGGACCCCTCCCCCCCACCCCCCACCATCACTGCTACGCAGACATGCTTCCCCCCACCCCCCTGCCAGTCCTCACACGTCCATTTGGAATTAGAACCCGATCTGAGACAGTCATGTCGGCGCCCCATGCAGACGTTCATAAACACATTCTCACACAAGCGCCCACAATCGCAACTGTTTACAAGGGTCTTAGCAGAAACCCTGAGCCTCTGTAGAAAATGACATGCAGTGGAAATTTAAGTAGATATGGTAGAAGTGTGAAAAAGGGCATATTCGAGCACAGACTGTGGGAGTCACAAGCGTAACACAACCTTAGGTCTGGAAGAATGCTGTGGTTTCAGACTCGGGAACCGATCTCAACATGAAGTTCAATCTCAGGACACGAAATCAAACGTTTTGTATTCACGTGGACAAGAAAACAAGGAATGAACTGAGGAGAAGCGAGGAGGGGAACTGTTGCTTCTTGTCGTGTGTGTACATGTAAACAAACTACTTCCATTTCAAGAAAGCCCCTTCTTAGTGCATTAAGAAGGGCTGTTTGAGCCAACGGAAAACGGCTTTAGTTTTCAAACTAAAGGCAGTTGAATCAAACTACATTTGCAACAATTCATGGTTTACGGGTGGGCATGAGCTCACTAACAGTATGAAGATATTTCTAGGTTTCTAAAGGTTACTGCTTCACTTTATAAATCCATTCGTATGCTAATGTGCTTTCATAAGAGCCTTGGAACCACTGTACATAACCATATGTACAGTTAAAGGTGGTTCTAAAGTTAACAACTTTGAGAAAAATAAATATTTTATATGATAATACTAGCAATCTTTTGTGTTTTCACATATACAGTAAAATCTTTGCAGTGTTTCAAATAATCTATGTTTAGTACATAAAAATCCAGTTCTGGTTTTACCTATCCAAGTATTTTCAATATTTAAGATTATTAAAAAAAAAAAAAAAAAAAAAAAAAGGGTTAGAGTCCCTGTCAAACGGCGTTTTGACTAAAGTACAAAGCGTCGGAGTCCCAGTTGACGGCGTCTCAACTAAAGTTCTACAGCGTTTTATTTCTCTTTCTCACTGTTAACATTTTAATTGTTTTTTTAAATTTCTTTCTCTTTCTCACATGCTGATTTTACTTTAATTATGTAAAGCACTTTGAAATGCCTTGCTGCTGAAATGTGCTATACAGATAAAATTTGATTGATTGATTGATTGATTGATTGATTGATTGATTGATTGATTGATTGATTGATTGATTGTCAAATTGACTTGAGGGTCATGAATTGGTGAGCCACATTTGACACTGCTGCAACTTACAGTTATCTTATGACCAGTTGTGGCTAATTTGACTAGATTTTCAACTTCTCAGAATCTTAAATTCATGACGTTAAAAAGGTAACTGCTCTACAACAGATCAGGTTCCTTGACTTTATTAGTAAATCATTTTACATAGTTTCTTGGCAAACCTGTTGACAGTTCGAGCCTCTGCAGGCCTCAAAGACGTCGTAATGAGCATGTGTGAGCGTTTCAAACACTCCTCCTCCCACCCTTCGTGTCAACAATTACAGACTGAATGGAGTAATTTTCTTGCAAGTCAGTTTTATTCTGATTGCTGTCACATAAGAAAAATAATAAGACTGGAGTTAAATACAACCATTTAAACTGTGATGAATGCAAGTAAGATTGAAAGGGAGTGAAAGAAAGACAGACAGGGGGACAATCGTAAGGGAAAATATATAAATAAAGAATACGGAAGGAGCAGAAGTCATCATGAGTGAATTAATTTCGTCTCAGCAGTGTAGCCATATTAAATGACACCTAGTGAAACGTGTGGCTAAAGCTGTCATCTCCAGCACTTCTTTTCTGCACTGAATCATCTTAATCCCATTTAATACTGTACTGCTGAAAGTCTGTCTGTGTTGCCCACAATGTCGTACAGTAGCCTAGTGTTGTGTTTAATTACATGGCGAAGCTTTTGCTTCCTCTGAAGTGTTAAAGAAAAGGAATGCAACGGGGTAAAGTGCAATATAATGTTATATTTAATGAGATTATACTATTATTGACATAACTGATACTGGTGTCCAACAGAAATTAAAGGTATTTAAATGTTTTTTTTCCTCTTCTTTTTTAATTCTATATGTGCAACAGTCAGACTGAGGCCCCATCCAAGCCTTTCCAGGTTTCTTTATATTGTATTTTTATTCACATTTTTTAAATAGTCTGTGCTAGATTCAATTTTAAAAACTTTTGTATTGTATCCACATTAGCAATATGCAATATTATCATATTACTACACATTCCTCTTTCATCTATTTATACCTACATCTGTTGCTGCTCACTGCCAGACAGCTAGCTGAAAGAGGAATTCTACTCTAATTTGAGGAAAGACAGGTTTGCAGGTTTTGCTGCAGTTAAATATTCCCTGTTGTGAAAAACAAATGGTATAGCTAACATTAAAATAATCACTATTTTATATTACTTTATCAGCAGTAGGAGTGAGTATTACTTTTCTGTTTGAATAATTTCAAACAATTGTGTTTTCTTATTGTTTTGTGTAAAAAGTTTATCTTGTCTGAGCTTACCAAGCTTACATGTCAAGCTCTGAGAACCTCATACCAACCATTACTAATCAGCTTCCTACAATCAATCATCTTCTCAAAGCACTAAAAACTTTACTCAGGTTGTATAAAAAGCATCAGTTTAATAATTGCTCCTCCTTCAGGGTTTGGTAGTTGACAAATCAGCCAAAATTGTGAATTTGATGGCTCCCGAAGTTAAGTTGGCCAGCACCTAAGCAACGACTTCACTGATTAATTACATTTACCTCTAAGAGATGCCATAAACTTGCTGATCCCGAAGGAGAAAAACGAGTTCCAGAAACAAAGAGGGAGTTGTGACAGAGCTCCTCACCAGTTTCATATCTGCTCCCGCTGAGATCTGGGCCCATCCGTGGGTGAGAGATGAGGCTCCAGGAGTGCAGCTCTAACACTTTGTCACCGCAGACAATGAGAGGGGGGAAACTGTCAGGTATAATCAGCGGGTGTGACGCATAAAAGTAGAGAAGGGCACAATTTGAGGATGGATTAAGAGGCTGATTTTCCTCTTGTTAACACAAATTATGAATACTTCCCTGTTGGCTATGGTGGTTAGAAAAAACCCCATAAGGAATGCAATCATTTATCTGTCTCATTTCTGTGGTGGCGAATGTGAACAAGTTCCCACTGGCAGCAATAACAATACCTGTCATAATAGTTTCTTTATACTGGGATGAATGGTGGTTCTTCAGTGTGACTTTTCCAGTACAAGATCGCATTAAGCAAATACATCCTGAGGCCTTCTCACAATCAGTTGCATAAATAGCACATTATACAAAGTAGTGGATCAAACTCTAGACCTATAGAGAGCAAGGTAGACTCACCTTCTACTTTACATTTCAAATTTGTTGATGTGTAATTAATCATTAAAAGCAAAGCAAGCTAGATTTGCAAAATCTCAGAACTTTCAGCTCCCGATTGTTTGAATTGAGAGCTGATTAAATGTTTTAACTGTAAGAACATGCCAGTATATGTCTAATATTGTTGCCAAATCCTTGTCCTTTTTTGAATTGAATGATTGTCACTGGTATATTCTTCAAGATAACATTTCATAAACGATCTATGTCAATAAAGAGTCTATACTCCAAACACTGCAAAGTGAAGAAGCTGGAGGAAAAAAAGATAATTTAAAGAAATCAATGATTTCATTTGATTTTCTCACTTTAAAAGAGACAATGTGAGACAGAAAAAGCCCAAGGCACACAACAGTGTGATTCATAACACTACAAAGAAAATGAGGGAAACAGAAGAGGAATGACAAAAACAGGCAGCCTGAGCAATCCAACATCATCCAACATGAAGAAGATCACATAAAACCCACCTGCATAAAGAATTTTTATCACGTAACATTTTGACAGATCCAAGTCAGTTCATCATACCTTCACCAGTTCATGAACCCATTTCATAGCAGTGGGTTACCATTTCATCTCAACCAAACTGTGGCTTTGTATCCTGGTGCTTAACCACTGAATTGCCATTTAATTATTTTGGAAGTTAGATATTTCATCAAATAAATATTTTAAAAGTTTATGCATCGCATATCATTTTGTCTCAACTTTAGTTCCTGAAAAATGAGTTCTGATCTGTTATGCCAGCCAAGTCTTAAAAAAAAACAACAAAAAAAACAATTACGACCCCCAATCAAACCTAAAGAACAGCTTATGTGACCTCTGGCTGCAAGATATTTTTATTCCAATTTCATTACTATATTATTTTACACAGGAGACTGTAGACAGACTATAGAAGATGCAAAGATTGATTTTAGTGGCATTGAGACAACTATGCTTTGAAAAGAAAGCCAAGAGCTGCTGGATTAAGTTGAGCAAGACTTTGTAATGGAAAGCTAAACTTGCCCAGCCTGAAGGGAAAATATATACTTATTAACAAAATGAAAGAACTCTAAAGTATGCGTACAACAGATTTTAACTCTCATAAACTCCCTCATTTAATTTGTTCACGTCTGTTTGACCTGCCATGAACCCCAAAAGATCCAGAATAAATGTGCTCATAAACACAAGCATGTTAAAACTGTTGCACCAAGTTTTAAGTGATTATAAAACTTTTTTTTTTCTTTTTTTTTTGTTGAATTTGAAAATCAGGTACAGACTGAGATTTTCTCAAGGGCCTTTTTTAATTTCTACTTAGTAAAGAAGTTATATGAAAAGTACAGGCCAAATTATTTTACTTCTCTGTTTTAGCTAGTAGTCTTTAAAATACTCTAGCATGAATAATACGCAAGAGGAAATATTGAGCTCCTTTTATCTCTTCTCTGCTCTCTCCTCCAGATGGAATCAGGAAGCTGTCTTGGTATACAGTGCCCCCCAAAAAAGGGCACAAGTTCTTGGGCCACCTTTTCACCACAAGGACCCAACAACCGGAGTCCTCCTGTGGGAATGAAAGAGAGGAGACAGATGAAAGCAGGAAAGAGGGGATGACTCCCCTGATCCTTTCCTCTCTTCTCCGTCACCCACCCGGAGGAAAATTTAATAAAGTCCACATACCAAGAGCCACACAAGAGAGAGATGAGAACACATGAAAGGAAAGATGGAGAGAAGGAAAAATGGAAAGAGGGGGGAAACGGAGGGGTGGCGGTGATGAGTGACGCCTCTCCCACGGTGTCATCTGTGACCTTCAGGATAGCCAAAAAGCACTGATCCTCGGGAGGTGCGATGAAACGGGGATGCCACACACAAACACAAGGAAAAAAAGACAAACAATCCTGTCCTCGAAACAGAGCTTTGGATACTAGGCATGGGCTGGTCTGAAGGTAGTTTCAAGTTTAGTTTTTATTTATTGATTACTTTTTTTTCTCTCTCTCTCCTGTTACTTCAAGATTTTGGACAGTTGTAGTCTAGGTAGCATAATTTTTTTTTTTTTTTTACATCAGAGCATTCCTACAGGTTAAAGTGTTTTTTTACAAGCAGACAAAAAAGTGTTGGAATGACTGGAGTTTTCTTTGGCAGCATAAACCAAAACATTACTTTTAGTTTGATTTGAACATATTTTGAAAAGTAAGTCAGCAAACGTTTATTTAAATTGCATGTTTTATCAGACAGAGATCACAAAGTGCCTCTCTAGAAGAGTAACCAAGCAAAATGCACACAGCAATATACAACAAAGAAAACAAAATGCAATCACACATGCATATCATGCTACCTTATGCTTATTTGAAAACCACCATGATGTTAACATAAACACCATTATTGCACACAATAAGAAAGATATTTCATTAACTTCAACAGCATTTAGTTGAATATTCAAATTCAAAAGTCAAAAGTGTGATTTGAAAAATATGTACATTAATTTTTGCTAAGTAGAAATTAAAAAGGCCCTTGAGAAAATTAGTCCTGCCAATAATGGCACAAGAGTTATAAGATGTGAAACAAACTGACAAGCACACACACACACACACACACACACACACACACACATACACATACACTCACATGACTTGACGGAAGTAATGTGGCCTGAACAGTTATGACCTTGAAAGAGGATTTGGTGGGGGCCATGTTGGCATCTTGGATCACTCACCCAACAACACAACTACACATCAGTGTTAATTGTGGTCCAATAATTGTCGTCTTTCATAGATAATTAAACACAGCAGGAGACGAGGGGCATCTCCTTAATGACAGGCTTTCACACCCAAGGTCTACACCAAACCAGAGAGGAGGCGGGAGGATTTCCAGGAGGACAGGAAGCAAAAGTTGGAGACAAAGGACACAAAGAGAACAAGAGAGATGGCATTAAGAAGAGCAGGCGAGCAATACGGTGCAAAAAGAAAATAAAAAAGGGGGGGAGGATGGTGAATGAGAGTAAAACAGGAGAAAGATGGGAGACATAAATCATTATTACAGCAAAGAAAAACAGGTCAGGACAGATAAAAGAAAAAGAGCGTGAAAGGATGAAGGTGAATGTCAGAGGAGTCACGAGGAAAGCAATGGAGTAAATAATGTTGAAATTGTAGATCAGCACCATAGATGTGAAGGGTATGTGTTTGTGTGCATGCTGGAGGCCAATGTTCTTTTTGAGTGCCAGCCAACAGATGGTGCCTAATCTATAGAAGCCCACCCTAGCCTGTCATGGCACAGCAAGAGCTAAGACCCCAAGTTATGCTTACATACTTACCAACCATCAGCAGACTAACGCTCTCCAAAAGAACACATGCAAACCACATGTGAAACATGCTCCCAAACATGTAGAAAGACCGAGGCACACCTCCAAGAGACAGTTAAGACCCCAACCCAGCATAGCGCCACCATGAAAGCATCTCATCAGTTCCAAACTGATTCAGAAACCTGACAACAACCCCAAAAGTAGTCATAAAAAGCTGTTTTAGTGAGCAAAACAACAAAAATTCCTAACAGATGGCATGGCCCTACAGCGTCCTCATCTCAACATCGTTAAGGCAGCCTGGGATTACAGGAACAGACAGAAGGTGACGCCGAGGCACAGAAAGCACTGTGCTAAAGGCCTGAGTCACCCCTAATATCTTAATACTTTGCTCCTGCTTCTCCAGGCTTTCTAACTGTTGCCACCAGTTCAACTTAGTAAGCATGAACAATGACACGGAGGTTTTGCACGTTAAGTTACTTGAGTGCACTGTAGAAATCTCTAAATATTACAGACACAGTTTAAAAAATTTAGAAGGAACATCCCATTTCAGATGTTCTGATTAAATCTGAATGGATTTGCAGACTTGCAAATGTGCATTATAGAATTGAACTATTAACATCAGTTGGCAAAATGAGCTTTGCATTCCTTGGAATCAACAAAGATCTTACAATCAGACGTAAAATATTGTAAACTGATCACCCAACAGGAGCAGGGTCCGAGCTATTGGAAGATTTTCCTTTGGTTATTTTAATAAGGGCATTCATTGATCAATGCTGTAAGCAAATTCAATCAGATCCTATTGAAGTCCTCCAACTGTGCTGAACATGGACATCTCAGGAGAGCCTTTCTTAAAACTATTAAACCTTTGAAGTTTTTTTTGCATAATTAGATTCCAGCCAAATTAGAGGCAGTTCCTTCAACAATTTGGGGCAAACAGATCCCTTGAGTTTACGTTTAATTTTCTGGTAAGTTAATTTTAAAGGTGAGCCTTCTTGAGAATCAAATCAATGATGAAATAGTTGCCAAATCAGATTTGTCAAAAATTTTTGAAAATTTCTCCATGGCAAATTACAGAAAATGAGACAAGCATGAGGAGCACACTGCAAAAATCAGGAAAATTTGGACATGACTGCTTCACAAGCTCTAATGTCTATGCATTGCTGAGTAAGATGAGGCCAGTCAGGAGCTACGAGTGAAGGTGTTTGTGTTCTCCTAACCTTGTAAATGTGTGTTTGTGCATGCACCCGAGGACTGCAAGTGTGTGTGCAGATGTAATTTCTGATACGTGGATGTAAAAATGGAAAAGCAAAAAGAAAAGCAGGAGAGCCGGAGAAAGCTTACAGAATCATGTGGGATGAATTAGACATTATGTTTTAAAAATGGAGATCTTGAAGGCTTGACGAAAACCGCGGTGTGAACAAAGAACTGTTAGTCACACCGACCCCCTCATGCTGCCCCGTCCTGTGATACGCGGTGAATCAGAGGCTATTTACTGGGTATTTCACAGAAATAAAAGCGTATCCAATCACTAGCTATTCTAACAGAGTGAAATTACTCAGCAATACCACTCCGTCAATCTTGATTTTCCTGTACCATTGCTTTTGCAAAGGTCACTGTACAATGGTGCTCTCACGCAGCTGCATATTCCCCAAGCACAGAGATGTGTTTTCTTGTTTGAGGGGGGCATATTTTTAAGCAGCACATAGATGGAGTTGTACGTAACGCAAAAAACATTGTCCCTCGTTTAATGTTGGTTCAACATATATTACATCTTGTGTTTTTATAAAATGCATCATCGATAAGTGATTTTGTGGCCAATCTCTGATCATAAAACTCAAGTTTCAGATGACAATTGACCTGTACAAAGCAGATTGCAGTTTACAAATGTTTTGTTTTGTTTTTTTTACCTTTTTCGACAACTGAAATATAATGTGCCCCATATTCTAGAATTATCCGACTTAATCTATGAGATTTTAAGGCTCTGATTTGGTATAGAATAGATTGTGAAATCATTCAATAACATTTATAAACAGGAGGAATCTTTCTTTTGCAATAAATTAGTAACTATATGATGGTATCTCTAAGAACAGATAATGTTGCACAATAAAAAAATGACTAAATTCCAAATAAAGCATATTCTGTGACAAATGAAATCTTCAAAAGGATAGAACAGATCAACTTTCTGGTTTTATAGATGCGTTGGAGAAGCACAATCTGGACGGCTCATCATAGAATGCAACATAAGTTCTACCATGTATCATGTATTTTAAACAGCCTGCATGTGCAAAGAAATTATCAAAAACTGGAACAAACCCAGCTTAATTAATTATGTCCAATTAATCACCAATAAAGACTGAACAAGTTTAAAATCAATTTCATCCAAAAATGTCTATGTTCCTGTGAAAGACGAAGCTGATGTTAATATACAACTCAGAGTGTCACTCTGAGTGCCTTTTATTTCTTCATAGTCTTCTTTCAACTCAGCTCATATAACTGGCCATTTTACACTATTAAGCCCTCCCTAACCCCGCCCCCACCGCAGCTCCCGGTGTCGGATCCAGAGACACAGGTCATTTGTCATCAGCGAGGGGAGCATGGGGAAACAGCAAGCCCAGCACGGGAAGCTCCATGCTGGGCATGGCAGCTCTTGCCGTCGCTCTGCGGATCTGCTGAACATAGTCAAACATCCAGATAGTGGTCAGGGACAGAGACGGAGAAGGGATGTCAGTCTCTGACAAGCATTTATGGCTTGGCAGTTCTATTTATTACACGACAAAGCTTGAATAAGGGGAAAAAGAGAAACTTACAAGGGCTTACAGATAAAACCAAGCAATAATTAATGCATGTTCGCACAGTAACTGAACAGGGCAAGGGAATCTAAAGTGGAGTGTTGTTCCAAGTTCTTTCTCGCTGACCCCATAAGAACCTATATGATTCATTACTCACACACAACACACCTACATACACATACTCAGACTTTCATTACAAGCCATCCATCTGAGGAGGAGGAGGAGGAGGAAGAAGAGCGTAGGTCAACAAGGGCACAGCAAATGCATTCCCAATCTCTTAACTTTTTCACCTCTTTGCATAGATGTTCATCACAGTAAGGGAAAGAGGAGGAAGCACGCAAACTGAACAATCTAAAAAGTAATGTGGAACGGGCAGTTACGGGGCAAAAAACATTGGCTAAACAAAGAAAACAGGGGAAAGGGTCACTGAGCCCACTGTGACATTGTTACAGTTGGTGCCTCTGTTTTAACACAGCCTACATGCAGATACTGTATCGATCTGTGCTCTAAAGGGTACGTGACGACGGTGGGGTTTTAAATAAAAGAAAAGGGGGGTGGAATAAGGGACAAGAAAATCAATTCTCTTTGCTCAAATGGAAGACGGCCCTCTGGAAAAAAAAAAAAAAAAAAAAAAGGAAGAGGAAAAGAAATGATGTCGAAGGGGAAGGAGGTCAGACGGGATGAAAGAGGGAGGAGGGCTGGTCACCAAGCCAAGCTGCTTCATTTGAGCCATGCAGTTTATGGTGGATGTATCCCCACCACCACCACCATCAGCCCTCCCCCTTGCGCCCCTGGCTTAGCCCACACTTCTGGCTTGCTTTTGTCCCTGGATGCTCTGGTCAGCACATTCTGCCTCTTTGTCTGCAGCAACCCTACCTTTCCTTCTGTTGTCAATAACTGTATTGAAAGTAGGGGTGGGAGGGAACTGAGCCTTACACGCAGTCATGCATGCAGTCAGAAAATACACCTCAAGTGTAGGTAAGTGACACAGCTCTCCTATTCGGGAGGAGAAACAAAACATGTTTTCCCGTCTCACCAAATGTCAAAGGTGTGAGCGTGTGCGCCCATAATAAAAGCACTGAAGAAGAAGAAGTCAAGACTTTGCATGCCAAGAATCACCCCGATGTATCTTTTTGTGAACCCATCACGTTGCCTAGCAGACACGGGTAGTCTGAGCCAGACATCAACCACTTATCTTTCAGTCACCAACACCGCCACCCCTCAATTTCTAACACGTTTCCCCCCAGAAATCCCACCAATGATACAAGATCAGGCAAGCGTGAGAGAAAGCCTGGCAACAGACATTACATGTGGCACGAAATAACAAAACAGAATCTCACAGAATCACAAACGCACAACACACAGATGTCTTATGCCTCCCAGCCAAGGCGAGGCTGCGGTTGACTCCTAGCAGGTCATGTGGGACTAAAACCAGAACCAACTGTGGGCACCTGTTCTCAAAAAGGACAACATCATCTGACAACAAGAACCAAGCTGAACATTTGGCAAAACACAAAACACCATTCCCTGAATTTCTAAAGCTGGCCTCCCTTGCGTTATCTGACAATATTAAAGCGATAGGTTAAAGAAACAAAATAATTCTTTGTATCAGCGTACTGTATCAAAATCTACAAATCAGCTGTAAAACTACCACAGCATTTCAGATAATGAAAATCATACTCAGTCAAACATGGCGATGATGGAAGCATGAATTCTGCTTTTCAGCAGACAGTAGAGAAGGTTGGTCCATGATCTTACACTGACGTGCATTGGGGTTATGCAGTCGGACAACATTCCAAAGCACACCAACAAATGCACCTTTAAAGTGGCTTAAAAAAACTAAACAGATGGTTTTGGAATGGCCTAATCAAATTCTGTACTTAAATTTAATTGAGATTTTCTGCGAGACTGTAAACAGAAACATTCCAGTCTGGCTGAATTAAAACAATTGTGGATAAGTAAACTGGGGTACAGGAGTGTAAAAGACTTGCTCACAGTTTATTGCAAACATTTCATTAAAGCCATATCATCTAAGGCTGAAACAATCAGTTATAAGGGTTAAGGAATAACTACTTCATTACACAGGCCAGATTGGTCTGGATGTCTTTTTTTCTCTTGTTTCCTTGTTTGAAAACTGCTTTTTGCATTAGGTCATGGTAACCTTTTTGGATTTAAAAAGACGTATCTGTTTATTGAACATTTAAGTGTGACAAAAAAAAAAAGCAACAGAAGTAATCCGTAAGGAAACCAAAACTTTTGCACAGCACTGTGCAAAGGAACTTGAAAGAAATCCTGACTTGATTTAAATATATGTTTGTGTGTCCGTAGGTGGGTTTGGATAACCTTTAAATCCGCAGTATGCAGGTGATGTCCCGCTAGTCTGAAGCGTGTCCTCCTGACCTTCCAATTAGAGCTCACTACCCAGCAGCAGCAGTGCTCTAAATCTTCCCCAGGCTGCTTGGTTTGGACGTGGGTATAAAACAGCCCACTGTAAAATCATTACTGGGCTGTAAAACACTGGGAAAAATTCACGATTAAAAGACCAGCAGAGATGCAGAGAAAACAAGGCCAGAAGGCGAGGAGTTATTTCCATGTCCAGATATGTGAAAGTAAAACATTTGCACAACAGACAAAACACCAAGTGACTCCGACGGGAGATGAAGATGTACAGAGGTGCGGCTTTTTTCTTTCGTTTTCAGGGACGTGAACAGAACAAATGTTTAACAAACAGAGAAAGAAAGCCATGACAAGTCCCATTCTAGGCATGCAGACCACTCAAATAACTTTTACACTACTTTGTTTATAGAAATCCGTAAGCTTTACCGTCATGAAGAAGACCTACAATTAAAATGCTGTATGTGGTTAAAAAAAGAATAAACAGAGTATCCCCCTGAACGCACCACTTACACAATAAAACATGATGGTGGTAATATAATGTGGGGATAAAATCCTAACAGAAGACAGAAATTTGGTGTTGTGACAAAATGTGAAAGAGGTCAAGATGTAGGGACGGGTTTGTGAAGCGCTGTAAATATTTATGAGGTCATAATGAGCACATGCCACGTAAGTAAAACAAGTGGATTTACTTACATTCTTGTACATTACGATATAATCCGCAATCAAAGTTGAAAAGTCTAATATTCACTGCCAAATCTCCTCAATTATAACATGAAAAGCACATGTTGAAACAAGTTTATCAAACAGAAAAACAACCTAAAATAAAATGTGGAGCACATCACACAATTGAAGGAAGTGAATTAATGAAAAATATGGACGATCAAAGCATAAAAAATAGCTACGCCAGCGAGGAATAATAGCCCAGCAACATGTAAATAAACAAAAACAAATGCATCAGTAAATAAAAACGATGGTTCAGCTGAATGATTCCGACTCTAAATGCTGTACAATCTAATTAGTGACAGCGTAATAAGCCATTATATCATAATACTGGCATTACATTAGTGGTGATGGGGAGGTGGTGGGGGTCTGACGAGGAGGGAGAGCGTGAAAGGTCACAGAAAAATGATTTATTGGACGCAGTCTCATTAGAGTGAAGGTAGGAATTGTCATCTGAAATTAAAAAGCAAAAGCGCTGTGCTTTGTAAACCCACGTCTGCATGCCTATTTCAAATGGTCCCAGTCCACTGTGGGAGGAAGATTCCCTCAATTAACTTCACAGTGAGACATAAAGAACCCTAATCCATACCTGCCAGTGCCAGCACCATGCCCCTTGCTGGCACACCGAGCCTGGAAATAAATAAGCATTAGAGCTTAGCTACAAACAGGCGTGTTTACATTCTGCAGCCTATTGTTGGACGACCACAACGTATTTAACAGCAGGCTGCAACTTTTGTGTCCACGCACCAGGGGCCTCATGCAGAAAAGAGTGTGTAGTTTTCATATTGAACGTTTGCGAAGGCACTTGTGGCGCAAAAACAATTCAGATGCATAAAACTGTGCATAGATGTGTCACTCCACATGCTGCATTTTTAAATCCAGATCTCTTCATATGTTGAACCAGGTAAATGTGCCATTATTTGTTAGTCATATTTGCATATTATGTATGACAGAAAAGAAATGCTTTCACAAACATGCATTCATTCCCAGGCAGTGTCCTTATAGAAACATCAGTGCAGTTGACAGCTCAGCGTCACGTTAGGAGCTTGGCTCTTCGCTGAATATTGCAACCCTAATTTCTGCCCGTTCAGCCACATTGTAGAGAAACTTTAGGTATCTGTGGGACACAGGATGAAACCATCCCAAAAGGTTGGAGTGGCTCAGCTGAGGGATGACTGTGACCTCCTGCCAAAATGTTCCATTTGCAAGGAATCCCAGCGCAGTGAGAACTTGAACCAGCAAATGCACGTTCCTTCTTGATCCCATCTGTAACGATGGGGCCTGTTCAGCACAGAACTCCAGGATGATTCCCCTGGGCAATCTGCAACAACAGATAGGTCTGATCTCTGAACATACTGAATTCTTCCATTGGCGATGTCCTCCAGCATTGCCAAAGCTGCCATTGTGCCTCAATTATGTGCACCTTTATGCAGCTATTTATAGGCAAATGTGACTGTCTACACCTTGTCCACCTTAAGAATCACCAAACTTGACCTGTTTGGAGATAATCTGCTAATCTGCATGTTCTGCAGAGGTGGGCGCTGCTCCGCTAGCGACCTGGACACGCGCTCTGCTGCTCGTGTGTGATTTTCAAAGCCATAAACAGTAACATGCAGTAAATTATGAATTTTGTGTAATAAGATTTTAAGCTGTTCTGATATGTTCCTTCTTTTGTATTTACATTCATACATAAAAGTAATTTAATGTGTAATATGTAATATGACGGACATGGCTTTAGATTATGCAGCAGCCAGATTTTGTACCCAAGACAAATTTCCTTTGGGACGATAAAGTTCATCATATCCTACCTTATCTGACTGAGTTTTCGTTTGCAGTGAGAATGAAAATTCCCTACAGATAATGTATATGTATGTCACGGGCATGGAAGCACGTTTACACCTGCAAAATAGTTACAAAATTCCATTGAAATTTCCAAATAATTTTCTAAAGCATGTGTCGTGATTGGATGAGGCTGCAACAGAAGTTTGCATGGATTACAGCACACTTTCAAGAAGCATTCATTTTTGTACATGTACGGAAAATATTTTGCCCAACGTTTATAAATGAGGCACCAGAACAGCAGCATGTTGTGTTGATTATTGAAGCTTCCTTTAATGACATCCTTCCCTAACTGGGAGTATCTAAAAATGAGTTACTCGCAGAAAAAAAGAATAATTGCAACAAAAAGGATTTCTGCTTTTTGCAATTCCTCTCAGGACAAAAGAAGAAACAGGAGCTTTAACTCTGAAATAAAAAAAATTGGCTCGATGCATTTAGCCCGTAGGAAGAAAACAATAAAACAAATCAATGGCGAGCTTGTAAACACTGCAATTTTAGTTTGAAAAGAAGTGCCTGAATTAGAAATAACTAAGCTTAAGCCTGAGATTAACCTCCCACTATCACTTATCGATCCATGTTTATTACTTTTAAAATGTGGGTAATTGGGAAGAGTTTGGTGCAATCTCTGTCTGCATCTTTATAGGACGGCTCCAGTAGGTGTGCAGGTCGTAAGTGCACCCATAAATTGGTTTTATGAGTTTCTGAGACATATCACTGGTAATGTTTCCGCTCGACGGCTTTATGGCCACACCATAGTGACTCCGGTGAAAGGTACTTTCAGGCATTCTAAAATAGTGATGCCGACATAACAGTATATATATGCAGCGTGTTGCAGAAGTATTCACACCCCTTCAGCCTATACAGACTTTTTTATGAAGGTATAGCTACAAACTTCAATGCATTTCACTGGAATTTTATGTGAAAATCCAACATCAAGTAGGTAATATCTGATAAGTGACAAAAGAAAGCAGGATTTTCACCATTTAAAAAAAAAAACCAGAAATCTGAAGAGAAAAAAGTGCTGGATGTTTGTATTCATCCCAATTTAATATACTTCTTAAATACTTAAATCCACCACAACCATGAGCCTTGTTGTTCGTTAATGCTTTCAAGGAACTTCCCTTTCCCTACTAAAGGAAGCTTCCCATGGCATGATGCTGCCACCACTATGTTGCAGGATACAGATGGTGTGTTCAGTGTGTTATTGCTTCCCCAAACAGCCTTTTGCATGTTGGCTGCAACTTTTGTTCTCACTTGGCCAGAGCACAATGAACGACGCTTGTGACAAACTGCAAGAATGACCTCTTTTGGCTTCCATTTTGCCTGTCTATTATAAAGGCCTTTGGAGCAATGTTGGGACATGGCTTTAGTCCTTTGCATATTGAATCAATAACAGAAGCAACTAGTCAAGTAATAGATATAAGAGAGGCAAGTATAAAAGATCATGAAGGTGACAATAGATAACAATGCCTTGACATTAATATTCTGTATGATACATGTATGTCTGGATGACTGAGCACACACCCTGTATTGTGCTCCAGATGTTCTCTTTCACAATGTTGCAAAAGAGTACCAGCATTCAGCCCCATTTTTATATTCCATCATCATTGTCCCTCCTACTTGCACCATTCAATCCCTCCATCAAAGCGGCCCACTTTGCCAAACATGATCCCTGCCTGTTGTGTGATGGTTTGGTTTCAAGAGGAGGATTAAACAGTTCCCACACCAACTCTCTGATCTGGACCTTATCTCAGGTTTCTCTTGACACCGCCAGTGCTGCAGAGTTATTAGGAGCTAAAGGGGCTTTGTTATGGAACACAAAAGGCAAAGCTAGGCAGCAGTTAGCATGTCTTTGTCAAAGGTTAGAGAGGTGTTAAATAGACTACACCTGGGGCCATGTTAACACCCTCACCTGAGACGTATTCAGACTTCAGTGGAACAGTTTCATTCCACTAAGACAATTAAAGAATACTATTTGTGTGGGGGAAAGCTGAAAATACATTATTAATGGATCCACCAATGAAATTACAATTTTCCTATAATCGACTACGATTGGCAGGTCAGGTACCTGAATTATCAAAATGTAAATGTAGGCATCAAAGCTAAGAATGGCCCACTTTCTGTAAAATTGCTTTAAATAAGCAATTTTCAATCACTTTCAAGATTAAACAGTTCTTTACATGCCATGCCCCAATAGCTCAATCAGACTTAAGTACCGAAATTGACTGGGCTACACCAAAACCTTTATTTCGTTTGTTGTGTGAAAGCCAGCAGAGGCTGGGTTTTTTAGCATGCACGTTGAATTTGTTAGTTCCTTATTATACAGATCTGGCAGTAATCAGGTCTGGGGTAGTGTTAAATTCAACTCAGCTTTCTAAATAATGTGGATAATTGAGCTTAAATCATGCTTTTGCAAGGTGGGAGATTATTTTTCATGTAGAGTTTGGATAGCTATTTTTTTTTTTAACAAATGAAGTAATCATTACAAACCTTTACTTAGTATGTGCTCAAGTTATTATTGTTAGATTTTTAAAAAATATAATACATTAATTTGATGATAAAATGCATGCAGCGCTTTAATCAATTTGTAGTCCTTAAAGAAAACCAGAAATCAATGCCACCTAGGAAAAATCTAATTAGTGCATCTCTATTAAATTTTTATTTTTCCTATTTTTGGTGGAAAGTCTTTAAACATTTTAAAGAGTTTAAGTGTTTGGTTATTCTTCAGCTGATTTCTCCATGTAACTCCTGGAACAAAGCCAGTTTCTGTTCTTCTCTGGAGGCTGCCGTTTATTGATCATAGTATCGCATTGTTGTAATGTGATGTCAGTGCCTCCCTAACCTGCCTCAGCAAGTAGCAGGGAAAACAAAAAGGAAATCTGGACTAGACCCAGACAACAAAAAGCAAACAGCAGCGGCTGTGATTTACGTTCCTTAATAACATCAAAATCATCTTGTTTTCATTTTTTATGTTTTCCCATGGTCCACATCCAGGATAACTTTAGGGAAAGAAAAAGATCATATTCTGGGCCAGCTCAACGTCAGACCTTGTTACTCTGGATCCCCATCTCTTCTCTCTCCCTCCCTCATCCTTTCATCCCCCCTCTTATCCCACTGCCCCCCTCTTCTCCATTCAAGTCTGGCTGGCCTACACACGCGATCCTCACGCAGGCTGGGCCTAAGCCCCGTAAAGGCTAACACAAGCTTGGTGTAAAAACTCCTATTGGGGTCTGCCTCCCTCCCTTTCCCCCCCTTGTGCTGCCTGACTACACTTTCGCTTCGCATTACTTCTGCTATTCTAACTTTTCCACTTCTGAGCACTATCAATTATGCACTAGAATAACAGTGGGGCCAGGCCTGGCAGCAGGACATAAAGGCCGATTATGAGTGTGAATAATTCAACCATCTTCGTGCCATGTTCCTCTTACCAGTGATACAGGCAGAAAGGCTCTGAAGCTAATGTACAGCAGCAGACACGATCTGACCTAGACCGAATGTACAGATGGCTCTTTTTTAAAAAAAGGATTTTAAAAAAGTCTGCCTGTGCTGCATTATTAAAGCTGCTGTCACCCTAGCATCATTCAAGGACTGACAAGCCTCAACACCTTCACAGACCTACCTGTCAGCTGGCACATGTCTTTTAGTTAACATGCAAACCCCTTATTTCATTACAATGTGAACAATAGCAAGTCATCATTAAATTTAAAGAGATCACTGAAACTAACATGCACGTACGGTCATGCCGGTCATTATGAAACTTGTTTGCTTTAAGTAACCAAGCAGATTTTGTTTTACCATCAACGAGCCATACACATTTCTGCCTTGACTGGAGGTTTTACGATTAGCGGCTATTCTAAGAAATATCAAACAGCAACAAATATTTCTTCGCTCCACCCAAAGCCAAACACGCACTCTGTTCTAGTGTCAGGAAAATGACACATTTTGCCCTAGGCTATTGGCTTACCTCATCCCTGTACCTAATTAAAAATACCTGAAAATCAAGCACGCTGTCAAGATTTATAATGAGAATAATGAAATAATATATATATATGATAGACAGTGGTTTCCTTTTATTCCAAAACCAAACTGGAAGTACTAGACCACAAATTTTCCGACATGGAAAAGTTTTAATAATGTCTCTATAACACCCTACTAAAACCTAAAAATATTGTTTACATTAAAGAAGCCAAAATTCTGGTTCCAAACACAAAAAAATCATCCTATAGTATCAATCATATTAGCATTTTTGTGTTGAAACTAAATTCAATTTTTTTTTAATAATTAAAATATGCCCCATGTAAAAGAGCAAGTCATAAAATATAAACATTTTTATGGAAACGCGTAAACCCAGGTACTTCATTTAATTATCACTTTTATTTTACATAAAAAAAATATTTGACTACACTTATGAAACTCTGTAGAGGAGCAAGGAAAAAATGATTTCAACTTGAGACTAAAAAGAAAAGGAGAAAAAAAAAAAGGCACATTGCTTGCCCGCTAAATTTGCGTTTCCATTTGACATGCATGCTCTAATCCTGGCTGGAATGTCTCCGCTCTCGTAGTCCTGTGGCCCTGAGGAACAGAACAGCAGGTGAAACTGAACTCTCTGGGGTCTCGTCCCGCCTCTCCGCCACAACAACCACCACACCAGTTCAACAGGAAACTTCCAGCAGAGTGTGCAATGTACAACAACCTCAAAGTTTTTTGGTTTTTTTGTTTTCCATTCCAGAGTACATTTACTTGTAGCATTCAAAAACTTTATAATCCTGTATACTTACTTTTTTAATAACTAACCTAACCTTCTACTTCTACTTCATCAAGGCAATAAGTTATCTTTTAAACATAGTTGCCCAGTTAGACTTCTTTCTTTATATTTGCAGTCCTATTCAAAAGTTTAAAAAATATGATGAACTCAGGCTGCTGTGGTGAAAATGAAAAACACGGTTAGGAAGAAAAAAAAAATCTAAATTCATAAATAAGCGGAGCTTGAGAACTGGGATGTGATCAGTTGTCTATCAACCTCTGCAGCCATAACTCTGAGCCTAAGGTCGATGCCGTGCGCTTGGTCAACTCAGCAACACCCCCCCGCCCCCCTCGAGTCTTGAGGACAACACAGTTACAGATCTGGCAACTGCGGCGAGGGAACTGGAAGAGGAGGGCAGGACAGAAAGAGCAATATGCCGCAAAGAGGGAAGCCGAAGAAAGAAACCCACTGACCTATATATCCTATGAATACTTAGCGGGATGAGGAGCAAATGGAGTGAGTGTTTGGGTTAAGACAAAGAAATGTACTTACTGATCTGAAAAATAGATCATTTTGGAAGTAGACTAACTTCTCTGCAACTTCAAAAAAAGAGGAAGAAATATATCAACAATACTATTTCCATCATTTTCACAAGGCAAGGTGATGACTGTCCCCTCCATAAGCCTGGTTTAGTCATGTTTTGGTTATCAAAGCCCCACTGAGAGATTAAGGACTTTAAAACTTTTGTATGCATGACTATCCGGGAGAAAAACACACACACTCCTGAGGATGTGGCTATAGGCAGCGCTCATCACCTCTGTTTATCTGGTGGACTTAGGCCACTTTGGGGACTCCCCTTAAGTCTCACTTATCTCATTAGAACCTTAAAACTGATTAATATGAATGCCAGCAGAGGCCAGCTCAAGACATTCTTAAGAAAAGAGGGAAGAAGGAAAGGAGGAGAGAGGGATGGGGGGAGAGACTTTAGAGGAAGGGGGTTTTTGTGTCTCCGGACAATGAGCTGATGGCTTTTTAAGCCTCTCAGTGGCTCTGGGTTAATACCCCAGGCTGCAGTCATGGGATAGGCCATGGTTCAAAGGCTGCTGCACCCCAAAGCTCACTGCTCACTGATTTAAGAGAAGAAAATAAACAAGCTGAATAAATACCACATCTGCTGCAGCTCGAACCTTACTAAAGAAATAATGAACTGCCTTTCCAAAGCAGAGGTGTACTGTATTTATTTTTATTAGGGATCTACCAATGCATCTGGCTCAAAAGGACAAGGCAATATTGCATTATTTTTGGGAAAATCACAAACTGTGTTCATAAAATATGTAGTCAGGGTAGAAAACTTTGAGGTGGGACTCGCCCATATGTTGTTTTCTCAAGAGGTCCTAATTTCACCCTCTCACTCCCAAATAAAATAGGGCTTTCAACTGTGCTTTAATAGATTTCTGCTGAAGACATTTTCAGCTCAGGTTTGTAGAGATTAAACCTATTAAAAACTGTGAAAGGTTTCAGCACTGAAGCTGCAATAAAGTGCTAGGTTAAGCAAAACAGTAGTATACTGTATTCATGTGGTGGTTATCAAAGCCCCACTCAGCTTTGGTAATCAAAGCTCCATGGTTAGTAAGTTCAGGTTTGACCAATCTAGTCATTTTTTTATTTTATTTTGAGCAACAGATGATTAAATCCAACCTGCACTAAAAGGGAAAAAAATAGGTTTAATGACCATTAAAAAACATACAATGCTCAAAATAATAATTTAGACTGATACCGCAACAAGATAGTGCTTCAGTTTTACAATAAAAAATAATAATAAAAAATATGACAGTTTACTACCACAAGAATGGCACCAGTAGGGTACTATTTGCCTTAGGGCACATGAGGAAACCGCAAAGTGTCATTACTGATTAGCCAATATTCTTACAGTGCTTACAAACACACACACATACAGAGTTCAACTGTGTGCATAGGTGTGTGTGTGTGTGTGTGTGTGTGCGTGTGTGTGTGTGTGTGTGTGCGTGTGTGTGTGTGTGTGTGTGTGTGTGTGTGTGTGCGCGTGCGTGCGTGAGAAAACTTCATAGTTCATAGTTTTCTCACAAAATGAGAAAACTATGAAGCAGCTCTCAGAGGAGCAGGCTTGAAGAAACGGGTCAGGAATAGTGCTGTGCTCTGCTATAGTAGTGACTTTGTGTTTCTGCTGCTTCATTAAAGAGGAGGTCGGCTCAGGACAAGTCAAATAACTATGCGTGAGCACGCACGCAAAAACACACATACAGTCCATGCACAAACTCCAATTCGTTTGAGCATCAAAGACAATTTTCACTGAGGATGATGAGCTCTATGCAGTGGTACACATTTTTAAATGGGATTTACCAACTGTTTGATTCCACACTCCTCTTGGAGTTATCAGAGAAGGTTGTACTGTGAGTCATCAGAATACTGAATGACGTTTTACTTAATGTACTTTAAGTATTAAAAGCTCAAGTTAGTAGCGTTTAACTTAAAATTTCTAAAATATTTCTCAAATACAGTTTGACAGTTTATTTTTCTTGTACTAAAAACTATAAACTGATTAAACTAGAAGACAAGGCAAGACAAATAAGATTCGTTTTCTAAATTATTTGTATTATGATCTTGCATAATGAGCCAAATTATGCATCACAACGAAACAAACAAATAATTTTATGGTCTTCTCTTGTAAATTATGTCTGAGGACAAAACTTGCTCTGTTTTTATTGTTCCAGTTTGTCCCTGCAGCGCATACGCGGCATTGTGGAAAGAAACCCTCCATTATGCTGCAACATTGCACACGCCTCAGCTTTCTGACTTTGATACAACGGAAAATACACGTTCAAGGGCACAGCGTGCTATGTATCACAATAGGTGAAGAGTAAGACGCAACTTTGTGTTGACCAGCACACCACTAGCCCCCACCACCACCACCAAGTAAACACAACCCTGTGTGTGGTGGTCCAAGCTGTCTGAGGAAACAAAACAAGGGTTTAAAACCTGTGGGCTTAATCCTGTCTCTGCAGAAAACAGCCACAGGGTCACTAAACCCACACCATGAAAACCACATCTCATTGGGGTGAAGATGCAGAGTATGGCCACTGGAGAAATGCCACCAACCAACCAACAAACCAACCGTTGTCACCTCCAGGGAGGAAGGCAGCCAGCAAACTGCATGCATCTTTAAGCCTCAACAAGGACGGACAAGGAGGAGGGTAGGAATTGGATGGTTTAAAGCAAAGGGGAAGCAGGTTACTTGGAAGTGAGCGGAAAAAGCCACTTTTATTTTTTTTTCTTCCACATACGCTGACAGGAGGAAGCTGGACTCGGACCAGCATCTTTAAGATTGCAAGACGACTACTCTTCCCACTGAGCCACAGTTGGCCGCATGCATCCATCCTCATGTTTGCCTTCTTCTGCTCTCGGTCCATAAACCAAGCTACAAATGTAGCTGTGTGTTCTCTCGCTTAATTTCCCTTTTTCTATCCAGAAACGAGCCAGTAAGACATTCTCACAGCAAAACCTTTACTAAAAAAAAAAAAAAAAAAAAAAAAAAAAGCTCCTTTAGTTTTAAACAAAAAAGCAACAATTATCTCTACTGCTGATAAAATACAATTATAATATTGTCAGAGATAATATTATAACAAATAAATATAGAAAGTAACAGCTAATTTTGTTATAGTTCAATAAAAGTACCTGTAATGTGCATATTATAAACTTTTGCTCTTTAGTTCTTTATAGAGTAACACTCTGAGTACAAGTAAATGTTTAGACAGGCTATCTGCTCTGGTATCCTTCAGTCCACTTCTGCTTAAAAGATATACATCGCAGTATGTTGCTTGAAACTTGCTGCTACAGTCTGAATGCACCTTTGAGTTTCATAAACCCGGAGAAAATTCTGGTATTTATCTAATGTATCCTTGAAAGGATTTTACTCCATGGGGAACAGTATGACAGAAATTTCCAGCAGTTTTGAAAACATAACTTTTTAAAACACTGGTGTATCTTATCAGTGCAAAACTGGTCCATGCCGACTCCTGTCATCTGTCCTTTTTTGTCTCTCTCCCTTCACCTAAAATCCACATATGACCTGGAGCTCAGGCTTTTTTAGAGTGGGCAGAGAAAGCAGGACAATGGCCGCCTTTCAGGCTCACAACCCGGCACTGGGGTGGGAAGATGAGAGGTGGGTGGTGGTGGTGGTGGTGGTGGTGGGGGTGTTATTGGCTGCTTGTATTTTTATCTACTGTCTTTTCAGTGTAACACAGCAAGATTATTATTGGCAGGTCTTGCAGCTACGGCCGCAGAATGAACAATGAGAAGGTGACTTTGCTTGACTCTTTGTTTATATTCAGGTCAGTGGATCAGCATCACAACAGTGACTTTAAGAAAAAGGTGAACATTTTCCCCTTTCTGTCAATATATGCATGAGAATCTTTTATACGTACAGACTTGAAAAGTGATCTCTGGCTAAAACAGCACATATTACTGGCTCAAAGGTGTTTTTTCAGGACATATAGAAGCTGAAAGTCTGAAAGTGCATCAATTCTGACGAAACAGTGGCCCACACAACCATACATGTGTGCTTCCCAGTCTGTCCTGGGAAGACGAATTACCTCATGAGTCATTTACAACTGGCTACAACCGTCAATTAGGTCTTTATTCACAGGCTGGAGATGTGTTCTCTTCTGGGATCTATTCTCCACACTGCTGCCCAGCTAGAAAAACATCCATTCACTACCCCACGAGCTCCCCTCAAGTTAAATAAGGAAAAACGCAGCGTATGGCCTGAAGTCAGCCTACCATGAAAGGAGTTATCTGTGGAAAATGTGGCTGTCAAAAAACGAGCGGTCTCAAGCGTCCACGTCAAAAATTCCAGTCAAACAGAGCAGTGACGAAAGAAAAAAAAAAAAAGAATTGAAACCCAATGGCTCTTTTGGCCCCAACACATGGAGATCTAATGTCTGCAACACAATGGAAATTTGACCATGAATAAGATCAACAGAAGTTCTAGTTTGTGCTTAGAAACAGTTTTCATATCATATCTAGATCTTAAATGGTTTTCTTCAAAAGCAGAGCAGGCACTGTAGGCAATCAGATGTCTCTCAGTAGTGCCCCTCTCTGGTTAAGAGAGGAAGATCTACGTTGAAACAGCTGCTGGAAAGCCTCCATCTTATAGTAGAGAGCAGACAAGATAAAGATGGGCGTGGCAGCGGCATTTTTTTCTAACCATGAAAGAGCATCTTTGGTGGATAATGGTGCGATTCAAGTTTGAACCTTCAATCAATCCTTCTCCAGTGTCTTATAATGAAACATGAGCCTTTATGTGTAGATTTTTGTTTTTAAGAAAAAAAAAACTTGTAAAAGTACTTTTGCTATGACAAAAGCCAAGAATTTAAAATCATTGTTTTCTTAAATCTTGAATGTGTTGAGAACAAAGAAATGTAATAAATGCCCGTAAACAAAAATAATGTACTCTGTGTTTCTGCAGATGCATGTACTTATTGTGAACATATCAAAAAATAGGTTTTCAATCAAGATTTGCACATATGCATAAGACGGTTAATATTTTATTGTTTCTGAGAAGAGCAGTATAGAATGTTCCCCCACGGACTGAGCGCCGCGGGTTGGAAAAGGGGGCAAAAAGACAGATCGCTCGGCTGATAGCAGCATTTCAGCACTTGATCTGACCTTGGAGTGATTACTCTGAAAACAAAAACCTAGACATTAAAGTGTGGGGGGAAAGCGAGTGAAACACGTAGCTTGAAACGAAGCTGCCATTCAATAGTTTTTCCATTTGTCAGTGCAGGAAAAAAAAAAAAAACTTATGCTGCGCTTGGAAGGATAAGGAAACTTTTTTTTATGATTCTATCTTAATTAACACTGCTACTTTGTTCGGCTGAGCAGTGCTTATTTAATTGTGAAAACACATTTTATTTTATAGTTTAAAATAAAGAGCTGAGGAGTTCTATAAATTGCTCATGCAAGGTCACAGAAAAGCTTTAGGTCATTAAACGCTCTAATTTTTCAGACTCCACACACAGACGCGTACAAGGAATCTCCTTTCTGTCCAGTTGCAGGCTGCCTTCTACAGGATTAGCATATCCACGACTGCAGCCCAGCCACCAAGCACCCCAGGCGACAGGGCTGCTTCTGTCCGCCGCATAGCACCTCCACAAGGGTCAGGGCCAAGAGTCCTCCCCCTTCCTCCACTGCACACCGAAGAACAGCTGCTCTGCTAAAACACATTGACTGAGCATTGACTACTGCCTGCTGGACTCATTTTCAACCTAATTGCGACAAATATATATATATATATATATATATATATATATATATATATATATATATATATATATATATATATATATTATAATTTAAACAGAAATGCAGTTACAGGTCTAGTGAGAAAATATAAAGTGGCATATAGAGCCTGGTAAATAATTAAATTTGCAACGTTGCCGTTACAGTTGTTGCTAGGTTGTTGTTTTTTTTTTTTTCTTCTTCTATCGTGTCTTGTTTGAATTTTCTACAGCCCGACTCACATTTTGTGCTCCCCTCCGCTCTCTGTTTGGCTGCCGTTTTCATGCCGTGTTCGCCAATGTCACAGACATAAAAAAGGCGGTAATTAATGAGAACTTTTAGGAAAATTGAGGAGAGAATGGGAAAGCAAGGAAATGAAAACAATGACCTCATTAATATTGATCTTTCTTTTTATTAAATGCTTTCAAATTCTGTTGCATTTATAACTTGACATACAATTATTTTATTGTTTTTTCATGGGTAAGGGCCAATATGGTCTTCTCCGCAAAAAAAAAAAAAAAAAAATCATATATATATATTTCTTTTTTTTTCTCCTTACTGCTGCTAAAATTGTAGATTGCTTTTTACAGTTATACTTAGTGCTACCTTCATTTATTTATTTTATTGTTTGATTCTGCTACTTGCTACTATACCAGCAAAACTATGTATTTTTTTTTCTTAGTCTTTCTGCTCTTTACGGCATTACAGAAGTAAAGCTGATACTGGCTGGGCTAGCTGGGTTAATATATTGGATAGACCCTACACTTGTAGAGCTGTACAATATATTGAACTGCAGTTATTATCTCAAAAATCGTAATTGCAAAAGGCAGAATATTTTACATGCTCAGCACATGTAAAATATAGTCGGTTAAAAAAACCTAATGTATGTTTCTAGTGGCTGAGATGGTAACAGAGACTAGGGGGGAAGTAAATAGTAAAAAAAAATATGGGCTAATCCTAATTAAAGTCATCAAAGCAATTTTCAGTGATAGTATTCTTTTTTTCTCATCTTGTGCTGCATGAGCTGGCTGCTTAGCAGGAGTAAAAAAAAGGCAGCGCTCCTTTTGTTTCCAATTTTTTGAGAACAGATATATTTCCACATAGAACAATTGCCTGTTTTTTGTAACTTAAGGAAAAGTTAAACAACGGCGGGCAGCAACAAATGGGGTAGGAACGGTAATGTGCTTCTCTTCTCTTCACACAGCTAAAGAAAACTCTGAAAACTCCAGCACTTTCTGTGGGCTCTCAGAAAAAACATCAAGAAAAATGTATGACTGAACATTTTGGTAACCATAACTTTTCAGAAACGATTTTATTCTTGACTCCAGAAACTGAATCCTGCCTAATTTCTAAACTAAATTTGAATGTTTAGTTACACATTTAGCGAACCACTTCCACATAACCCTTGCAGGCAACCACATTTTGTTAAAGAGAGAAAAAAAAGATCCAAAAAAGAAAAATATGTGCGATTTGTCTTGTATCTGAGAATCTGAACGTAACAAAAAAAAAAAAAAACAGCTCTGTTAAGCACACAATTACTTTAAATACACAGACACATTTAAACCCCCCAAAAAAACAAGCACAAAAGACAAAGCAGACGTGACTCCAAGAAGAGCACGAAAACACCACAGCCACAGCTACTGAGTGGATACCTCCAGTTACATTCAAAGATGTGAAAACTTCATCACAAGTCAGTCATTTTTACAGTCGTATTCTGCAGCAAAATATAAATCACCTTGAAAAATATCAATGGACAAAACCTCCATCTGCCTGTTGTGCTAACAACACCGTACGTTTCAAGGAGAGTTATTAGTTGCTAGTTTCACATTCACTGGCCAACTTTCTGCTTCGTTACTTCTCACCGTATGCGCGTGACCTCTCTCACTCAGAGTGAGTATGACCTCTGAGGCTCTTTCCCTACCATCTAACCGTGGAGGGACTCTGAAAATATCTAATTGTATTCTTTTATTCTCTGTGCCTGGCGAGAAGAGATGGAGGCAGGCGAGGGATAAGAGGGGAGAGAACGACGGAGAGATTCAGCTGAGAGTTTAGAGGCGACACAGGAGAAAAGGGAGGAGGCATGGAGGGGAAAAGAGGAAAACGGAATTGCTGTCTTTTTGAAATCACAATCGAGAGACTATTAGATCCTGCCACCTTCTTTCCTATTAGTCTTAATACATGCGATAACAGACAAAATAAATGTCATTTTTACACCGGAAGATGTCAGAAGTTCTTTTATGACTCTTAACCAACAATTAGAGTAGGTTTTTGATATTGAACGAAAAGGAAATAACAAAAAGGCAAATGTAAATGTGCCAAAAGGTGGAAAATTAAGGTGTTACTCAGAATAAAACAACTAGCAAGTTCTTGGTCTCATGCTGTAGTTGTGAAACAAAATATTGGAGAAAAGCCAGCGAAACCGCAAGGAACCCCACCTGAGTCTCAATCAAAATGACCTACTTCACAAACACAGCTACTGGGGCACGGCCAGCACAAATAGCCACACTACAAACTTACACTGCAATACAATAAATCTGACCAATCAAAAAGCTAGGCAAAAAATCAAAAAAAGTAAGATTTTATGTATGCTTCCTTGTTTGATACTGATTAAAATGTGAGCTATCGTGTGTTTTGTCTACCAACAATGAGAACAAAAGTAAAACTAACTTGAACATGAACTTTTTTCCCCCTTTTTTTTCTTTTTTTTGTCTTTGTCCAGAATAAACTTTCTACAACAATTTAGCATATTACAACCAGACAGTTTCAGGGAGGCTTTCTTGTGGTCACTACATAATGTTTTGAACTCCTAATTACACATTAAGCAGCAGACATGACAAAGTTTTTAATGCTATTTTGGTGCACGTGAAAGTCTCCGTTTTGAGATTTCTTGCTGTGCATTTCAGATGAATAAGTGGGCAACCAGAGATCCACCTTGATTGGCTATTCATTTTTAATCTATCTAAACCTGGCACTTCCACCATTTTCAGTCAATAAACTTATCAGCCAGCATGCTGATGTACTTTTTTGAGTTGCAAATAAATTAATTATGATAAGTGCTGGAGTCAAAAGGTTTGATGCACATATGGGGTTACCTATAATTCAACTGGTTTTTGTTTAATTTACTTAATATATCAGAGTTCAATTCCTCTTCTTCTCTTTTTTGTAATAGTATTTTTTTTACAACGAAACTAGTCGGGTCTGATCAAAGATCAGAAGGACAGATACAGATTTTTTTTTCTATTCATTAAATGCTTCAAAACTAAGAGTACTGAAAGAACTAAGGATGCTGTTTTTTAGTCTATAAAGCATCAACCAAAAGCATGCACTTCTTTTGAGTTTTATTTTAAAGGACATGGATAAATCATTTCATTCATTAAATGAATGATCATGTAATTCCTTCCATTTCTGTCAGATTCTATATTACAAAATACGTGCAAGAATCTGAAACATATTGTTTTTTTTTTCTTTCCTTTTATTTTTTTCATGTCTTATAGTTTTTTAACAAACACTAAATACACCAGAATTGGTCAACGTCTGTTTTCGCAAGCCAGACTTTGGATACTGTTTTGGACATCTAAAATAATAACCCAAAACATACTTTTTCTTCAGATAGTAAAACTATCTAAGTGCATATGGTCCATATACAAAAGAGCATTGTTACAATACAAAAAAAACACTGAAATTATTCATTAAACTACATTTTTTAAATCATCCTAGCAAGTCATATGATTTGATATTTTCTGCCATCATATGCACCATGTGTTTTTGGCTCAGTGTGCCTGTTTGTGTGCTTGAATGCTCTCCAAAGCAGCCGTGCTCTCAGTGAGACCGTTCAGCCTCAGCCGAAGAAAAAGAAAAAAGAAAAAGAAAAAGAAAACAGACACAGCCAAGTTCCAGGTCCACACCAATTTTCTACAGTAATGCAGCTGGAAAGGGACTCGATATTTATTAACTGACTCATCAATACGATAAGTTTGCTAACTCTCTCCGTCTGTGCTTTAAAAAAGTTACCTCTCTGGCTTCTCAACCCCTGCAGGGCTCTGAGGCAAACAAACTCCACTCACAGTAAAGTAGTGCGGACCGACTGTTACAGAGCTGCAGCCTCCGTGAAAACCTGTTTCCTTTCCTCAGGCGAATTTCAATCTGAGAAACAGATGAGGCTCAGGAAACTATCTATTACTCAGGTTTTACTGGGGTTCAAAGAGAGCGGAGCATATAGATCAGAGCAATATCAGAATATTCTCTGCGCCTGTTCCTGGTAACGGGTCACATCTGAGATTAACAGTGGATTTATTTCAATCTCAATTTTTTCCCCCCTTCACAGAAAGCAGGAAAACTTGTCAGCACATCTGGAAGGTATCAAGTTAACTAAGCAGCCTGTCAACTCAAAACTTTTTCTTTTTTTTTTTTTTCCTCGGGGAAAAAATAGCACAGCCCAGTGAATGTGTGTCTATCAATGGTAGGCATCAAGATCTAACTCAAGATTGCGTTTACCTTCATTAAAGACAGTGCTCCATTAACAAACAGTCAGGGTAAGTCTGGCTATGGGCACCCAGACCACACCAGTCATGCTCCATGGTTTATCAAGCTGGGAATCTACACACCCGGCTAGGACTGGCCCCCCAACTCCAACCGGGAGCCTATGCAGTCGCCCCTCCGTTTTTACACCCTGGCCGCTAATAGTTTCAAGCAATAAGTCATGTTTTCACAAACTTCAAACTCAATGTAAATAGTTGCTCAACAAATTCGCCGTGTGCTATTAATGACTTTGCTCACTAGGAGGGTTTTTTTTTTTTTTTTTTCGGTCGACAAATAAAACACTAAGTGCTGGTGGCAGTTGAGTGAAAGGTCTCGGTAAACTTTGCCAGGCGGCGATCAGACTTAATAAGCCGGGGACAAGGCTGTACAGTGTGCTATATGAGGGACTTTTGGAAGGAAATGCTGTCTGGACAAACAGTTTACAAGAGCTTGGACTAGAAGGAGCAACGAGGTTTCACGTCTGAGAAACTTTTTGAAAGGTGCTTGATCTTATTCAACAACCTTTACAGTACTATTTCCTTATTATCAGCACACAGATGTTTTTTTTTTGTTTTTTGGTTGTTTTTTTTTGCTTTGTTAAAGTTTTAGTGAAAGGTTGATTTTTTTTTCTGTTACTGTGCATCATCTTTAGATCAACTTTTTAAGAGTTTGTTTTAGAGCAACACATCAGGACCTTTGGGCTTTAAGACAGCGGTCTAGACCCTTCCTCTAATACATAAAGCATACAGTATGACACTATTACACTAAAACTTTGCAGATTTTTCAATAAGAATTTTCATAAGTTCTAAAAAACTAAGCTAAAACAAAAAAAGTGCATTTTAACCTACAGTCTTTTTAATTATTCTCCTTTTTCAAAATACTATTTAAGGTTCAAAATAACACCTCCAATAATTTTGTTTAATTTTCAACAGCACCAGGGTTGTTCAAAGTAATTACAAGGCACACTATTCTGCATAGTTTCAAACAAACAAACAAACAAAAAAAAAATAGAAACTGTATGTAATAATCTGAAAAACAATTATTCTAATCTGATTTGGCTTTTTCTTCTTAAAAGATCTTTTACCACAACTCTCAGAAACTAGTTTAGGATTATGACCAAAATGTAGAAACAAATCCTTAAAAGTTTGAACACGAACAATTTAATACTACATAACATTTGGGCTTTAGTTTGCTTATATGCGCTTACTTTGGTATTTTGTAAGCAAAATTCAATGCAACCTATATCACTGAATTAAATGAGGGGACTAAAGATTTAAATATTGAAGGATGAATTAAAATAGACGTTCTGGTTGTACAAGCACATGTTTTGTAGAATGTGAAGACTTTTACTAAATATTTCAAATCTACATGTAGAGTGCAGCTCTGACACGCTTGACCCGTGTGTTTCCACGACGGTCGAAAGTTTTAAGCATGATCATCAGACTGCTTTAGGAAGCGAGAAAATACGTGATTTCCATCTGTGTGTTAATCTGACATTGCTGCTCGAAACAGGCGGGTAGAAACACCGGGAATAAAAGTAGAAAACATAAAAAGAACATAATTTGTTTCTCCACAACTACAGCTGACAACACTCCAGCAGAAATTTGCGTAGATCTGGGGACCACAGGCAGCAGGGAAATAGGCCTTACTTTACGGGTTATATCTCGAAAGACGCACGGCACAACTACATGAAACCCAACAATCTCGTTGGTGTACTTTCCTGTCCTCAGCAGCAGTCGGTCTGTACCTACAGAATCTGGCTGCGCAGAATAAAGAGCGATGGTTCATTCAGAGCGGAGAGAGAGAGAGAAGGAGGGAAACATCTCCCACTCTCAGCGGGGGAAGCCTGCTCGATGCGCGGCTACAGCACTTACTTGGTGTTGGTCCGGTTCCAGAAGACGGCGTAGCGGTCGGCCACCACTTTGGATCCGGGCTCCTGGCTTAGAACACACATCAGCAGCACCAGGCAGACGAAGAGGACCATTTCCACTTGCAGCATCACTACAGCAAAACTTCGTTAGTCTATTCCGTCTCAGTGTCGATCGCTCGGTAGGATCAGATATGTGGAGCGGGTTGGAGGGTGCAGGTAGGAGAAACGGGGCGCCTGAACCGGGACAGGTGACCTGATCTCAGTCACATGTGGACCGGTGTTTCTGCTTCAGAGCTATCAACGTAAGGCGAACAGAAAGAGAAACGAGCGAAAGAAAAGAGGCAAATGTGATCATTCAACGGGGAGGACGGATGAGGTGACACTTGTTCAGGTTGACGGAAATGTGAAGTTACAAAAATTAAGGCGTCAACAGTCCCGATGAAAACATGTGCCTTTTTTGTTCCTTGCCGGTTTATCAAGACGGAGGAATCCAGATAGAATGTGGTCCCCCCCTCTCTGATGCACAAACAAGTGAGACCAGCGCAGAAAGCCACCAATGCGCAGCAGAACACTCGGTGTCTCCCGTGGCGTTGTACAGTGTCAAACCCCCCCTTGCGCTTGCTGGGTGTAGCCTGTGTCAGGGCCAAAGTGACAACTGCTCAGCCCTTCACTCCAAACGCAAAAAGCGCAGATTAGTCCGAGACGTGATGGAGAGAGGGGGGCTCAATGTGGTCCAATGACGCTGTGAGGGCGCAAGTCAGATGTCCATGTTATTATCCCGGCAACTTTCTGAAGCCATGCAGTCAGCCAGTCAGTGCGTGCCGGAGGAAAATGATGACTGACAGCGTTAGATCGCCGTGTAAAACAAACCCAAAACAAACAAAAAATGAAACACTGTCATCCTCTTCGCTGTGATCCGCCGGAGGTGTCACGGCCGAGGCGGGGAGGAGTCCGTCTCTGTGGCCGTGTTGTGTTTTCTCTCTCTCTCTCTCTCTCTCTCTTCCTCTCTCTCTCTCTCTCTCTCTCTCTTCCTCTCTCTCTCTCTCTCTCTCTCTCTCTCTCTCTCTCTCTCCCTTCTGGAGACGCTTGTTTTTATCTCCGCATTCCAAAGTGTCCTCCTCATATATAAGCCATCGCGCAACGTAGGGGAGTGGAAAAATCGCAGCGCTCTCCCATGTGCGTGCTCTGTTGTCGTCCCTCCCGTTCTTTTTGTTTTGTTGTTATTTGATATTTGATTTTTTTTTTTTTTTTTTTTTTTTTGGTTGTTGATTTTTTTTTTTTTTTCTTGTGTTTTTAGTGGACACGAAGAGACTGGGTAAGAAGAAGGACAGAGGTAGCAGCTCCACGCAAGCTCCAGACGGGGACTGAGAGAGTGGGTTTGGTTACGGCGGAGCGGGGCATAGTCCCATTGGTTTGCGACCATCTAAATGGGCGTGAAACCAGCAGACCTAAGCCCCGCCCACTTCTTAAAACCGAGGTAATTCAATTATAGAAAGGTGGAGCTGGAAGGGGGCAGAGGAGCGAGGTGCCCAGGACAGGGAGCGCTTTTTACATTCTCCACTGACAGATCCCGCAGATAAGCTGCGCTCGGTGCTATTTAATTACATGCAAAAGGACGCGGTGTAAAAAAAAAAGAAAAAAAAAGAGAAAAGAAATAAAAGGAAGTAGAGAAAGAAAAGGAGTAAATATATTTTACTATTTAATAAAAACGGCACATTTGAAGAAATACAAATAAAAAATTACCAAATATTACACATAATATAGTAACCTATAGATATTTGTATTGCATTTATTTATCATTTTGTTGTATTTTTCACTGAATCATATAAGATTGTCCAGTTTTCTGTTTTGTTCTATTATCATTATTTCCATCTCAGATTTTTCTATATATTGCATGTGTATTGGGACAAAACAAGCATAAAAACATAATTCCCCACACTGATTTCTCAAGTAAGCTCTCTGTTAAAAAAAATAAAAGAAAGTCAAGGTATTTATAATTATTTAATATACATTATTTCAAGTATAATTTTATCTATAATGTTTTTATGTTTCTTTTTTCATTTATGTTTACAGTTTTTGTTCCAGTGGTGTTTACACATTTAAAGTTTAATAAGAAAAAAAAAGACTTTTTTTTAAGAAAAAAAAGTTTTTTTTTTTCTTCCTCTTCTTCCTTTTTTGTTGTGGGCAAAATTAAATAAATATGACCCTTAATTTTTAAGCTCAACAGAGTATGTAAGCCTGGTTGTAACTCTCTGCAAAAAAAAAAAAGAAATGCCACATTGTTTTCCACAAGAGTTCAAGAAGGTGCATCAAGTCCATCTGTGCAAAAAAAAAAAAAAAGAAGAAGAAGGTGAGTGGTTGTTTACGAAATCTCCATGCACATGTATCAGAACAGCTTTCTGTTCTGATTCAAGGAGAATGACGAGTTCCAGTACCCTGAAAGCCCCGTAGCTCTGAATCACTGATTCAGCCTAAGAAAAAAAGCGAGTTTTAGTTGCCCGTGGTTTAAATACTCGCAGAAAGCTTCACAGCAGGGGCAGAGACAACCCAAAGTTTGATGAGGCCCAAAGCAGAATTTGATGTTGGGGCCCGTTTTAGTACAAAATTTATAGTTTGCATATTGTACGTTTAACGCTGTGGCAGTTTTTGATCTTGATGAAATGGCTCACTTCCCTGGGCAGCAGGGAAAGTTTGTCAACTGTGCTGACATATATAAAGTTAGTAAAAGCTAAGAGTGGTTATTAGACTTGTGGTTTAAGTTCATTGTAGAAGTAAAAATTTAAATCGAGTCCAGATTTGACCAGTTTAGCATCAGAAAAGTTAATTTTGCTTGTAAGCTGTGCTTGTATGACAGTTGTCAGGCTAAATATTTACATACCACCTTTTGTAATACATTTTTAAAGGTTTTGTGATTGTGATAAATGTTGTAGAAGTATTTTAGCTGTATATTAAACCAAGAAGTACTCATATTTTTTTTGTAATACCAATCAGTTTAATCATTTATTAAAAATATGTAATAAAGTTGTGTATAAAACTAAAAACATCTTCAAAGTGAGTGCTCAGACATGTCAGGAGAGAATTTGGAAATAGGCTTAATCTTGGTGAACTTGAAAATAGTTTGAAATTATCATTTCAAACTATTTTCAGTGTGAAAATGTAAGTATTGCACTGGTTCTAATTTTAATGAGAGTTCCAAAGAAAGGAAATATAAACTCCCATATCCATGTAAACAAACTGAAGTCAGTCAGTCACTAAAAGTAGGCCACATATGAACATTTTCCATCAGAAATGTCAACATTTATAAAAGTGCTTAGTCTAACTGAGAAAGAAACCATGATTAAATTCAGTTAATTTTTGTAGTGCTAAATTATAACCAATCTTCTTCATCTTGGGATATTTCACAAACAAGTCAGATTCATATGCAGTTATGTAAAAAAAAAAAAAAAAAAACAAGATTAGTTCAGTTTCAGTTCTTTCCATTCCACTCAATTTGTGTAGATTGAATATTATATCAATTTATGTCAGTCACATTGTTTTGCTTTATTTTTACACCAGGTAATGACAGAAGATATATAAAACTCACAAGAGAGTCTTGTAAATTGTCTTTTGCATCATTGCATTTCTCCTTGTAATGTCTAGGAAATTAGAGGCTGCTGCATCTAAATGTCTGCTGCGTCTTCTGTGCGACAGGTGCTGTTGGCCATCAAGGGAGCAGAAAAGGAGAAAAAATGGAGGAGGAAAGACAAGAGAAGGAGGAGGAGGAGGCTAAGAGGGCAGCTAATATTTTAAGATAATCCTCTTGACCTGTTCTCGTACTCTTGTGTAAACTCAGCGCTGTTCGCTTGCAGCTATTGCCGCACACACTGGCAGGAGGGGCGCTCTTCTGCAACCAGACATAAATACAATCATCGCGCCACGCAAACTCCCAGAAGTGTCCCTTTTTTATATTCCTCTGTTTTTGCAGAACATATATTTAAGAGAAAAATACATCAGCTACCAGACGAGAAGGGATGGGAAGGTCAGCGGACATGGTTGTTTTCACACCCACTTTACAGCCGTGTCTGCATTCCTCTCCTGGTGAGTCTCATCTCTGTCTCACATGCAATAAAAATAAGTTGATAACAGGCACGTTTAACTCACTACGCCCTCAGAATACACCCCCAGCTGCTTTCATTTTCTCCTAATCATCCTCATCCTCTTCTTCACCTACTGTCAAAGTGAGCGACGGTAATAACATCGTTTCTCTTTTCCCACTTATTCCAGCAGAGTGATGCAAGGATCTTTTTAATATTTTAAAAAATATATATTTTTCTGTTTCACTATTGAGAAGAAGGGCAGAATGACAATACATTTATTATTACAGTTCCCAAATAAATGTATTTTTCATCACTTTTTCTCTTCCGCTATTGTGTGATTTTTTTATTAGTCTCCTCAATAAATAGTCCAAGAAACACTTGATGGGCACAATCACTTCTTATTCCCTGTAGAAGCCATTTACCTGGGAGGTTTTATATTCCAATTCGATTTGAGTCAAGATTTTTGGTAATGTCTTTTTGATAAAGGATAACAGGCTTCATCAAGAGCTTTACTTTGATATATAGTAGTCATTCTGGCCAAAAATGACAAGGATTTGGCTTTGAGCCTGAGGTTTTCCCCTTCTCAGATTCAATGATCAGCATGCACACACAGCCAGGGTCGGAAGGCGGATGGGCTGGAGAAAATGAGCGTCTGGCTGGGTGGTGGGATGATTTATAACTTTTATTAACGTTACCGTTCTTTTGTGATCAGGGCAATTAGCAAAGAAATCATAACAATGACTCATTAATAGAGGTGAAAACGCAGCTCTGTTTTCCTGGTGTCAGAATGGCGGGTCGGGCACACCAACAAGCAATTACAGACATGAAAGGGACCCTTTGAACAGGTTCTTTTGAAAATATCTGCCAATTAACATCTATAACCTGCATGAAAAAAGAAAGTCAAATTGTCAAAGAATAAATTAAAATGATCCTTTCAGCTTTTTGAATAGAGATTTCCAGCATCTTCCAATAGATGTGAATTTCAGTAATCACGTATGACAAAGTAAACTCTAAATCAATTAATGGATATAATTAAATGGACTGTGATAGCTTGTTTTTCATATTATAACCACAGCAAGTTCAATTTAAAGGCACGTTCGAGACCTTCAGAATAGAAAGTGCCGTCACATGAAACATAGATGCGGTCATTATGTGAGGTGCAACATGTGTTCATCGGTTGAGTTTAGGAGCTTTCTAATGTCTGAAAAGACAAATCAAACGGGTCCTATACTGGACTAAAATTAAGTGAGAAAGCAGCGTTCAGACAGTCTGAAAAGTCTTGGTAAAACCTATTCATAAGTACATGAAAAGATTTGACTCTATATATAAAGAAACCAGGGTTATCAGTCAGGGATCTTGCACCATGCACTATTGTAGTATGTCATTAAGTCTCTGGCAAAATTATTTATATCCCTTTAACTTTTTCACAATTTGTCACAACCACATACTCCATCTTATGGTATTTGGATTTTGCCAATATAGTCATGGTTACTCTGGAGAAATGTTAGTTTCCCACTGCAGGTGGGAAAATCAGTCGACGGGACGACTATAAATTTTGCACTGGATAAATGCATCTGTTATGGCGGAGTGGCAAGAAGAAGGTCATTGTTGAAATAAAGTTACAACACAGCCACAAGGGGTCTAGAGGGCACAGCAAGCATGTGAAACATGGCACTCTGGTCAGTTGCAACCAACGTTGAGCGCTTTACAAAATCTGTTGCAGAAATGTAGCATCACCTTGAGCACACCATCTTCCCATAACATGGTGGTAGCAACATCATGTTATGGCAACGCCTTTCTTCAGCAGGCACATAGAAGCTGGCTGGAGTTGATGAATAAAGCAACGTAGGGCAATTCTGGAAGACAACCTGCTGCAAAAGACTGGAGTAGAGATTCACTGTGCAGCAACTGTAAAGATACAGCCAGGACTAAAATGAATGGTTCAGATAAAAACATTCAGTTAGAATGTCTCATATGTTGAAATTTAATGCTTACATATACTCTTAATCCAGTTTAACTGAGCTGTGCATATTTCTGAAAGAATAATTAGTTGAAATTGTCACTGTTGAATTGAACCCCAAATTACTTAAGCCTCTAATTGCAGTGAAAGGTGCTTTTTCCATGTATCGATTTGGAGGCGTTAAAGACATGCCACACACCTCTGGTTTTAATTTGTAAAAAAACAAAAATTGAAAACGTATGTATTATTTTCCTTTCACTGTCAGAGTTCCTTTGTTTTTATCCAACACATAAAATCCTGATAAAACACACTAAAGTTTGCAGTGTGGGTCATAAAAATCGAGCCACTGCAGGACATGATATTCATCAGAGACTCAAAGCTGATTTCTGGTTATTCAAGCCAAGAATGCTACAGGTATCAGCGTAAAGATCTACTCCGTCAGTTTTGCTCACACAGCTCCTTAAATATGAAGCTGTATCACACTGGCCCAGTGTCACAGGGTTAGTGTCGACTACACTTACAGAAAATCCTCTGTGCATTTTGGTCTGTAACCCCATTCATGACATTCATGCCTCTGCGTCAGAGGCAGATTAGATAGGCGGAGAAAATAGAATTTTATATTTTAGGATCACATATCAAAATATTGTCCTGTCTATTTGAGAAGATGGTAATCACAAGCACAAGCACATGATAGCATCAGTAAAGAGCCAGAAATAAAAACGTGGTATAAAATACATTTGAAAAACTGACAAATTTGACAAATTATTTCATACCACACGTTACACATGAACTCACAAAGTTATCAGTCTAGATCAAAAACCACTGTTGCATTTAAAACTCTGAGCTACCTACATTAATAAACCTGACACAAACCTCTCTCGTTACATCTGAACTCATGGAGAATATTGCCCACCCCCACTCTCTCTATATTCCTCACTACCTCCCTCCTTAGGATGCATATTAGATTAAAGATTTTATTGTCACACTCAATGCACTTAGAGTGTTGGCAAACTTAATCACAAGGAGACAGCATGTCATAGAAGAGACACCTTGGGTTGACTAAGTCATGACGAGCCAGCACAAATCGATGAGAAGGACTAATCGGATGTATCTGCTGGGACAAGCTCTGCCCTGAATCCAAATGATGGACACCAGATGGGGACTGATGTTGGCATTAGTACACAATCAGTGCAGTAGATGGAGAAATGTAAGAACAAGGGCCTGCTATTCATTGAGGCATCAGCTTTTAAGCAGGTGCAGCCAAGGTCTCTCCTTTCAGAGAGAAAAAGCAGGAGGATATTAAAGAGGATGGATCGTCTTTGTTAGTGCAGGTGCAAAAATATGGAGACAAAGTCGAGATAAAGAAATAGAGAAAAAGGAAACAAATGAGCACTTATTTGAAATTTGCAAGGACATAAAAAATTAGCTGTGTTGAGAAGCATGTAATACCTTAGGTTGTGATTTTGGGATATTTGTATCACTTGGATACCTTTTATATCAACAGTTTCGATCAGTAGTGTAATGGTGTGGGGGATCTTTTGGTCCTTGCACACTCCCTGACCAGAGAGGTATTTCTGACCCTCCCTTTAGATGACCACCATGTCACAAGGCTCAAACCATTTTTAAACTGGTCAAATTTGATCACTGCAACAAGTTGACTGTATTCCTGTGGAATCCACATTCAGCAGATTCACAGATCCAACAGAACACCCTTGGGTGTGTTTGAAAAGGAGGTATGCAACATTGATGTGCAGCCAACTAAACTGGAACAAAAACACACAAAATATTTCAGAAGCCTTGTGAAATCTTTGTCATGAAGAAATAAGGTCATGAAAGCAAAAACTGGTCCAACCCAGCAACAGTAAAGTGTATCTCTAGTGAGTTTGAGCCCCTACCTTCACTCTGTCATAAAGCTGACTTTTCTCTCTGCAATAAAAGTTAAGGTCAGCTGAAGTCAAATGTACCCAGTTTATTGACTTTGTAGTACAGGAGATCACTTAGTATAAATTTACCATAAAACTGATTGATTCTCCAACCTTTCCCAATGGAGGCAACAAGCTTAAGGTGGGGAAAACATGACATATCCCTCTTCAGTAACGCCGTCCAAGATTTTCTCCGGCCAGAACAGAAATACAGTCCCTTCAGAAAATTTCGGGTCTCGCCCAGGGTCTCCTCCCTGCCAGACATACAAGGGAAACCTCCAGAGGGAGGGGACTGGGAGGCACCCTGATCAGAAGCCTTGAATTACCTCAGCAGACTCTTTTCAAAGTTCCTCCCAGATGACGGGTCTCCTGACTCTATGTTGGAGGAAGCTCATTTTGTGCCTGGGTACAAGAGTCCTTATGTTTTCAGTACATAAACGAATGAAGCCTTGTTTCCTATTCTGTCTTAGTGTTCCGAAAGAGCCTTTTATTTTCTCAGATGAATGAAGTTGTTTGCGCAGTTTGCGTCTTCATGCCATCAGCTGTTGAAGAATTAAAAACTCTTTATTTCAATCCGGATGTTAATATCCGTCACTGGTGTAAAACGTTTGACTTACAGCCAGTTTTTTTTTTTTTTATGTAACTGTTCAGCAGTCCTCTCCTTCTTTCTTTCCACATTAAGGCGAACAAATGTTCCCTCACACACACACACACACACACACACAGAGAGAGGGAAACCACAACCAGCTTTCTGCCTGTGCAGTATAAATGTCCTGCAACAAAGTGGTTTCTCTCTTTATGTACTTTGATCCATATTCTATCAAACCAAGCTCCAACGACACCAGCTCCAGCTGCTTCACTAGGAAATGCTCCCAGGCTATTAGCCACAACAATATTGAGCTACTTTTTTTTTTGTTAATTTACACCAAAGTTTTCCCATTTAGAGTATTTCTACCACCGGGCAAACAGAGGGTTAATGATAAAGAATACACAGCACGGGTGCATTTTATCCCCTAAATTTGATTCAGAGGAGTCTTAACTTCTCCTCATTACCAGGACCTGTAGAGTAGCAAATGACAAATCACAGTATGTGATAATAAAGGTGACACTGTGAAAATCCCCTGGCTGGGATCCATCTCATCATTATGAGAGCATTATGAATGGATGTAATAAAAGTGAATTAAGACAGGACATGGCTGATATAGATATTATGAGCACATTGTCCCTTGCCTAATGTGAATGGTTCTTCAGCCAGCTCTTGCAATATGGGTCCCAATTTGAAGAGGCTATCCTTGACTCAGAGTAATACTTACATACAATCATAACCAAAAAGCAGGGAGGAAAGAGGGTGGGGAGCCATTGAGTCCTCTTTTGTACTCTCTGCTATTTCATTACAGCAATGAATGTAAAAAAAAAAAGAAAAAAAAAAAAAAAGAAATAGTCTTTGATATGCCAGGCTGTAGTGTGCAACACAGCAGTGGTTTGGCCATTTGGGGGTCTTGTGCTTCTCTTTGAAGTCTCAGGGAAAAATATGAAACATAGATGTTTCATTGTCACTTTATGACTCTTCAGTCATATGGAAATATAGATCCATAGGCTCAGGACGAAGCTAATAGGCAGGCTTGTCTAAATCTAAGCAGTGATATGATAATCATGCACTTCAGTTCAAGCCAAAGAACATTAGTCTCCTTATAATACCAGTTGATTCCCTTTTCAAACAATACTCTCCCTGCTTCTGTCCCTGGCGGGTGTTGGCCTTCAGAAAATGCCACCACTGAAGAGCTCGCCTATACATCATTGATGATGGTACAATAGCATTAGTGTATGCTTAGCCTGCTAATTCCCCCTGTCATTGTGGAAAGTTTTATAATCGGGCCATTTGTAATTCTGCTCATAAAGGGATAAGCTGCGATCCAAGCTTATGAGGCTGATCAAATTAAGATGGTTTTCTCCTAACAGGAACACCTGATAATGAGGAATACTATTGCTCCGGACAGTGTCACTGATAAGCTATTGACAAAGAGATTTGCCCCGTGGCATGTATTAGTAGGTGTTTGTTATTCACGCTGCACATTTGAAAACAGCTCCTCACAGCCCGTCCCTTATCATATTCAAAGCGAATCAGAGGTTTTCCAGACATTAAACTTCAACCAAAAAAAAAGAATTAATTTCTTATGGGTTTATCATCTTGACCCCTTTTTATAAGTCATGCATTCCTCACTGTAAGAACGTGAGAATGTTCCGCATCCCTCTGACTCTGCAGTAATCCTCGCTCTCCAGATATCACTCAGTCACTTAGATAAAGCCTTTCCTTCTCATGTTCCTCATCGGCCTCTTTCAAATGGAAGGAATGAAGGACGTACAATAGCTAAGCGCACTGGCATCTGTTTCCTTACCGCTACAGTTCCGGGTATTTACATGCATTCCCATGAGACATGGATATCATATTATTTTGTTTCCTTAATGATGCAATTGAGCTCTTCTTTGTTTCTCTTTGAACTTCAAAAACAAGAACTGGGTGTACAAGTTAAAATTTTTGGCGGACTTTCTCTGTCCACATAGGATTAAGACTAAACATACAGCCTCAAATTTATACTCAATCATGTTCTTCAAAATTTCACGTCCACCATCTTGCTTAACAGCTGATATGTTCTTCTCAGGCGTTGTTGGCAAAAATTCCATATCCTTTACTTCTCAACACAGTTCAAGGTCAGCGATTTGGAAATGCAACTCCAGAGGCATAATATTCGCATTCAAAAACTGTGATAGTTTGTTTTTTGTCAATGTGTTGTTAGAAAATGTATTTGTTTCTAATTTTCAGCAAACTCATCCAAACTGCTACAGGCTCCTTGCTTGTTAAAGTTAAGTACCCTCCATCCTTTATTCATCCATTTTAAAATCCATATTTTTGATACCCCTAACAGTTACTTTAAAAGCATTTTCTGATCTATGTTCTTCTTAAGTTGATCAGAGAGCCGAAGAACTTGTAATTAGTGAGCCATTGCTTTCTTTTTCTCTGGGGTAAAACATTTGTAACACAGGTCCAATTCTCTTAGCCACTCTTCAAAATGGACCAGACTAGAAAACATATAATCAAAATAAAGCAGGCTGAAAGGAAATGGCTTCAAGATCTTGGCTATTGACCTAAAATTGTCATATGAAGTCAGATGAAAAATGAAACATCTATTTTCATTTGCCCAGTAAAGTTGCAGGGCACTGTAAAGAAATAAGCATCTCGAAACCACACTATGCCTCTGTGGTTCACTATGCATGTTGAACCGTTCTCACCAGACATCAAGAAACCTGCAGGCCAGTGGAGCGCGGACACGCCCTCTGAACCACCACATTTGACTAACGCCAAGTTGTCAGCAGCACGCATCCCCGCAGCTCAGGATATTGGAGCAATTACCTTCGTACAGCACCCCCTAGCAGAACAGGGGTCATTGGAGCCCAATTCATCAGTAGAAACCAGTCAGAGCTAACAACGCCAACACTGACTTGTTAGGGAACAAAGAGGCCATCATAATTAGCAGTGACATTTGCTGACAGAGAAGCCAAGCGGGCCTGGCCTCCACTGAGATGTTTCAGCACAGAGGAAGAGAGAGAGGGAGAGATCTAGCTGATAGAAAGGGGTCTTTCACCACCATCTGAAATGGATGTTGCCGCCTAAGGGTCCAACGTGCCAATCAGCAACTTTCCGAACCGAATCATTTGCATCATAAACAGTCTCTCATGATGTGCTCTGAATTAATTTGCTGTTCGCTTACCACTGGAATGAATAAAAGCTTGACTCAAAATTTTTGAAAACCAGACACTCACATCACCAACATGGACAAAAAAAAAAAACATGCAGAAACTGTAACATGTAAAACCACTGCAACAATTATTGGTTATATAATGTAAATAAAGCAACCAGGGTCACTCATTATTTAAAAAAATGAACTCAGTCTCATAATTTATATTTAGAATAAATTAATCTATGTGATTAATTACACCCATTGAGTTCTCAGTAATTGTAATCACAGAACACAGTTGTTTTCTAACCATTTTTATGATTACTGATTCTTAAAATAAACCTAGATAACTCTTAAACAAAGCAAACCAGAGAAACATCTAAAGTGCTGTTATTTTTTTTTCTCTTACACTCACTGACAACATTTTAATAGCAACTAATTGCTGCTTTTGGACCTGGATAACCTGCTATATTTGAAAGAATCATAATTTTTACTCTCCACCAGAAAATCTTGTAGAAAAAATGTCCAACCAAGTGCTTGTGATCCAAAGGACACCGGCAAGCAACACCAAACTGACCAAATAAAGATTTTTGAGTGATCTAGTCAAAGTAAAGACCTGCTCTGGCAGGTCTATAAGGCTTTCATTCTCAAAAATCCTCCAGTGTGTCTGAATTAAAACCATTTCACAATGAAGAGCGCGTTAAAGTTCCTCATCAGTGATGTCAAAGATTGACTGTCATTTATCACAAACACTTGAAGCAGTTGTTGCCGCAAAAGGTGTCAAAACCAGTGAGGAACCAGTGAGAAAGTCTAAGTGGTGACTGTTTTTTTTCACACAGTGCAGGTGGCCTTGGATAGCTGCTGCCTCACTGTAAATTAAATAATTCTTTAAAAATGGCATTTTGTATTTTTCCAGGTGATATTTGCTGTTCGATGACCTGAAACATTTAAGTGACCTCCAAAAAAAAAAGAAAAAGAAAAAGAAAAAAGAAGAAATATATGCACATAAAGACTCTGGACAGTTATACATAGTTTGTCTGAATTAAGGGTTCATTTTAACTAAATAGGTTTTTGTTTTTTTTCCCAGTTGGTTAACTGAAACTATCAGAAGAGCAGAGTCTTTGCAGATGGTGTTCAAAGCTTTGATTTGTGCTGAAGTTACCACACCAAAAGTTATTTTCTTCTTCCTTAGTTTCTTAAGCAATAAGTAAAAGTAACGATTTAGGTATTGCTTCAGCTGGGAACTGCAGCAACAGTTTCAGTGGTTTGTGCTAATTACCAACCCCTGGGGAAGAAGGATGATCATGTGGTTCTGTTTATATGCGTTTTAAATCTCTCCCTTTTTCTTCCGCCTTATCAAACACGATCATCTCTATGGGTGGACCACAGAACCAGTATGAGAGCAGTTCAGGAGTGTGACTGAAAAACTGCCGCGATGAGCCTGCGCTTTTAGCTTCTTCATGGGGCCTTTCCGTATCACCACCACAGGAGATGAGTGATGAAAATGGAAGGTAAACGTGGACGGTGGCCAAATAAAACAGGAGGAAATGAAGAAACTTTGATTTTCACATGCATCACAATTTGTGCTGTAAAATGCTGCGCGTGTATGAGGGTGAACATGCTTCCATAAAAATACATCTGGTGTCCATCAGACGCTTTATTTTTCCTGAGGTCAGGGTCCGCAGGATATTTAATATTTCCACCAAAGAATCCAGATGACAAGGTAATGTCTTGGACTGAGACAAAGTCTCATAAAATTACTCGTATTATGCATGTCTCCTGGGGTCCAGAAGAAAAATGACAGTAATAATTTCAAACAGCATGAAACATGACATAGTCGCAGTCCCGATAATACATTTCTTTACAAGTTTTTTCACATTCTTCCTGCCTGAAGGAACACTACACATTTTATTTTATCCAGCCATATTTGCCATACAGACGATTTGTAACCTGCATGGGACTAAATACATTTTGTGTAGAGGGGACACATTAAAAGGTTTCCCTTCACATCACTCAGGGTCACATTCCCAAAGAATGTAGTTTTGCGAGTGAACAGATAAATAGTATCAAAAGACATACGAGCATAAACGTGACTTGATTTGCTCAGTTCTGCTACACTGCAAGTTCATTCTCCATTTTTTAAACATAATTCTGACATGTACACAAACAGGTTTTTAGCACTACATGTCACTGGTTTTGGGATTAAGAAACAACTTTCACCACATTCTGTGTGTGGAAACCTTATAGGATGCTAACTTCGGGTTTCCGGGTTCTTTTTCCAACTTCTCGTGGTACTTCTGACAGGGTAGTCGAAAGATATGACTTGAGCGTACAGAGAGAGAGTTTCATTAGTCTCTTCCACTTACATTGCAGGTAAAGCTGAGCATGGAGATGCTGTGATGTTTGAGAATCACAGCATCACAGCATCTGACCTTTATTCAACTGTTGTATTGCACAAACAACTTGGTTTCTTTCTGGACTGGAAACTTTTTTTCCCCTTATGTTACCTCGACAATGAGAACTTGCCTTGAACAAAATACATATCAGTTATTGCTTTTATACTATTTTGTCGAGTTCTTTTTGTCGAAAGGTTTTCTTTCATGCATATTAATTCAGTTCTTTTATATTTTCCACCCATGTAGAAAGATTGCAGGCTGACAGACCTGAGGAAGAGTAATCTGCTGCTGAATTACAGACATTGACAAAGGAGAGATTTCAGACAGTCTCCCTGTGCCTGTAAAACAATGGCGCATCAGACACGCCACGTCAAGTCATGTTTCTTCTGTTATTAAGCAGAATCAGCTGTGGCTCCCCCTCCTACAGACTCTGTGGGTCCTGTAAATCTTGTGTGACAGTTCAGTTCAAAAGTCCTTGCCCTAAAAGGAGTATATATTTGTGAAAGCATGTGGGGTTTCTCCCATTCAAGGGTCTGCTATGGCAGACCAGCACTAGCAAGATGAAGGAGACGAGAAAATGGAGAGGGACAGAGAATGAGGCAATATATATGGAAGATGTGGACACAGTTTGATTCCGAGAGAACAGATCCTCTTTGATAGTCTCACATCATAAATTAAACATGTGCATCTTAATAACACTGGATGGGAAAAAGAACTGCATCCTGAGTGGGGTCTCTGGTGCTTTCTGAAGTCATGGTGACTCACAAGGTCCACCTCTCACAAGGGCAGAGCTCATGACTGCAACAAGGCCTGCTTCCGCATATCGCGGCCGAGGCTGAATAACTGAAGACAGATTTAAGAGGGATTGAGAAGTCATTGTTTTGGTCAAGCTGATAAACAACACCTTAAGGTTATGCAAAGAGGAAGGGCAAGTAAAGGAACAAAAACATGTGAAAAGCAAGAATGTGCCCATAAAAATCACTGCAAGTTCTTATTTTGTTCAAATTCTAATTCACAGTGAAAAGTTGTTTTGGGTTTAAAAAAAAAAATATTCATGCAAACTGTCAACCTGCTCCACTTAAAAACCACATTTGATCATTTCATTCCAACAAATATGTTGTTTTCATTTGTGAAATTAGCTTTTGTTGTGAGCATGCATGTATTACAATAGCAGGTTTCTAGTGTTTTGGGATATAAAACCTATCTAACAGCAATCTATCTAGATACTAAAATTTTAATAATTGTATTGCAAAATTGCTTTGAAATAACAAAAGAGTGTTTGCAAACCTTATGTTTCAAAGTCTTGTCATTGGGTTGACTAGGTCGTTCAAACACATTATTATATTTTGATCTAACCATTCCACTGTGGTTGCAAACAGTTGTTGCTCTGCCTGAAGTTGAACTTCAGTTTTAAATGGAAATTTTTTGCAACTAAGAAGATTTTTTTTTTTTTTTTTTTCAAAATTGATCTGTATTGAACTCCATCCATCTTCTAATCTGGTCATCTCTGAGCTGTTCACCGCTGAACAAAATTATCCCCAAAGCATGTCACTGGCAGCACAATGACAATGTTCTGTGTTTTCCATGTAGGGCAGTGTTTGTATGTAGGAGAGAAATATTCTGGGCAGAGGATATTCTTCAACAAATGCAAATAAAACTTCCTGTGACTTTCTTTCAGTAATGGCTTTCTTTTTGCCAAGCTTCCATTAGGATCAGATTGGTGGAGTTTCTGACCACACCTGTAAACTTCAGCAGCTCCAACAAAGTTACCATGGGCTCATTTCTCTGATTATTGTTTGCCTTTGCCTGAATCAGATGGACAGCTATGTCTTAGTAGGTTTGCAACTACTGTGGCATAATCTTTCCACATTATGCCACAGTATAATATGGAAAGATTATACTGTTCAGATCTGAACAGTTCCAGATCTGAACGGTGATCTGGAATATTTTCAAAACTTTAAATATTCTTGTATTTTATATCCTAAAGCCACTTGAAATTTCTACATAATTTTATGTCTGAGCAGTCAGGTTTGTTTAATATTCATGATTCTGTTTGTTTACAAATGTTCTCTTCTCTGAGGCATTCAAAAAACAATTGTATTAATGAAGACATTAAATTACTCACAAGTGGACTATGTTGACTACTTTCCCTGAATTGTTTTCTACTTCACATTTATGTGGTCCTTTGAGTTGACAATTTACATTGAAGTTTGTTGCTGAGACCTGTCAAAATGCAGAACAAGTTCAGCTATGAGGGGCCGTTTAGGACAAAATTTACGTTTTGTCTCTCACACACTACCAAAAAGTCTCGCATACTCCAAAAAAGTTGCCTCGCATACTCAAAAAAATTACGTTTCGTCTCTCACACACTACCAGAAACTCTCGCATACTCCAAAAAAGTAGCCTCGCATACTCAAAAAAATTACGTTTCGTCTCTCACACACTACCAGAAACTCTCGCATACTCCAAAAAAGTTGCCTCGCATACTCAAAAAAATTACGTTTCGTCTCTCACACACTACCAGAAACTCTCGCACACTCCAAAAATTACGTTTTGTCTCTCACACACTACCAGAAACTCTCGCACACTCCAAAAATTACGTTTTGTCTCTCACACACTACCAGAAACTCTCGCACACTCCAAAAAAATAGCCACGCACACTCAAAAAATACTAAAATGTCACACACACACAAACGTTAACTTTCTCGCACACATACACTACTAACAGCTCGCACATTCACAAACGTTAACTGTCTCGCACACATACACTACTAACAGCTCGCACATTCACAAACGTTAACTGTCTCGCTCACATACACTAACAGCTCGCACATTCACAAACGTTAACTGTCTCGCTCACATACACTACTAACAGCTCGCACATTCACAAACGTTAACTGTCTCGCACACATACACTACTAACAGCTCGCACATTCACAAAGCACATTCACAAACGTTAACTGTCTCGCACACATACACTACTAACAGCTCGCACATTCACAAACGTTAACTGTCTCGCTCACATACACTACTAACAGCTCGCACATTCACAAACGTTAACTGTCTCGCACACATACACTACTAACAGCTCGCACATTCACAAACGTTAACTGTCTCGCACACATACACTACTAACAGCTCGCACATTCACAAACGTTAACTGTCTCGCTCACATACACTAACAGCTCGCACATTCACAAACGTTAACTGTCTCGCTCACATACACTACTAACAGCTCGCACATTCACAAACGTTAACTGTCTCGCACACATACACTACTAACAGCTCGCACATTCACAAAGCACATTCACAAACGTTAACTGTCTCGCACACATACACTACTAACAGCTCGCACATTCACAAACGTTAACTGTCTCGCTCACATACACTACTAACAGCTCGCACATTCACAAAGCACATTCACAAACGTTAACTGTCTCGCACACATACACTACTAACAGCTCGCACATTCACAAAGCACATTCACAAACGTTAACTGTCTCGCACACATACACTACTAACAGCTCGCACATTCACAAACGTTAACTGTCTCGCTCACATACACTACTAACAGCTCGCACATTCACAAACGTTAACTGTCTCGCACACATACACTACTAACAGCTCGCACATTCACAAACGTTAACTGTCTCGCACACATACACTACTAACAGCTCGCACATTCACAAACGTTAACTGTCTCGCTCACATACACTAACAGCTCGCACATTCACAAACGTTAACTGTCTCGCTCACATACACTACTAACAGCTCGCACATTCACAAACGTTAACTGTCTCGCACACATACACTACTAACAGCTCGCACATTCACAAAGCACATTCACAAACGTTAACTGTCTCGCACACATACACTACTAACAGCTCGCACATTCACAAACGTTAACTGTCTCGCTCACATACACTACTAACAGCTCGCACATTCACAAAGCACATTCACAAACGTTAACTGTCTCGCACACATACACTACTAACAGCTCGCACATTCACGAACGTTAACTGTCTCGCACACATACACTACTAACAGCTCGCACATTCACAAACGTTAACTGTCTCGCACACATACACTACTAACAGCTCGCACATTCACAAAGCACATTCACAAACGTTAACTGTCTCGCACACATACACTACTAACAGCTCGCACATTCACAAACGTTAACTGTCTCGCTCACATACACTACTAACAGCTCGCACACACACACAGACGTTTATCTCTCACATACACAAGACTAAAGTTGAACACACAGTACTAAGACTCGTTTTTTGAATGTGTGAGAGCGAAACTCTTTTTGAATGTGTGAGAGCGAGACTTTTTTTGAATGTGTGAGAGTTGTCACGGAAGAGGCGGGGCATAATTTTTGGATCAAACTGCGCATGCGTAGATCCTAAACCTTAAGTTTCGATTGTTGACTCACTGTATGTTCTATTAGTATATTTGTGCTATATATATTTTAAATATATATAGAACGTTTAACTTTCTTGTAGATTAAATGTGCTATAGAAATAAATGAATTTGATTGATTGATTAAAAATAGCAAAATTGCTGTAGTACAATCTGTCCACTGGGTGCCAGCATTACAGGAATTATTAAGAGGTCTTGTGAGAAATTCTGTTCCCCTGTGAAAATCTGTTCCCCCTGTGACGGGAGCGCGCATTGCAGCCAGAGACGCGGATCCGGTGAATATGACCATTTTCACGGCGCTTCTGATCGATTTCTCGGTAAAAACTACTCATATGATCATGTCAATGTGTAACTTTCAGTTTAATCGGCAGCTATCAAAATAAAAATACATACATAAATAAACGAGGTCTGGTGTGGAGGTCTTTTTTCGCTGTTTTGTGTTATTTTGAAAGCGAAGAAAATCGATCTTTTTTCAGCTTTTGTCTCGTAAGCCTGACAAATAAAAGTCAGTCAACAAACACAGGTTCCCAACACATAGTGTGCATTTATAATTTTTCATTTCTGATGAAGGAGGAAGGAGATTAATATACCTGCAAGATCTTTTACTTTGTTTTCAAAATATTTGCACTATGTTTGACATTTGTCCTTAACATAGTTTAATATAAGGTAGCTATTGAAAGATAGTTTCAATATATTTATATATATTTAAAAGCACAAATATACTAAGTAATACAACATACAGTGAGTCAAAAATGGAAAATTATAGTTTAGGATCTACGCATGCGCAGTTTGATCCAAAAATTATGCCCCGCCTCTTCCGTGACAACTCTCACACATTCAAAAAAAGACTCGCTCTCACACATTCAAAAAACGAGTCTTAGTACTGTGTGTGTGTGTTCAACTTTAGTCTTGTGTATGTGAGAGATAAACGTCTGTGTGTGTGTGCGAGCTGTTAGTAGTGTATGTGTGCGAGACAGTTAACGTTTGTGAATGTGCGAGCTGTTTGTAGTGTATGTGTGCGAGACAGTTAACGTTTGTGAATGTGCGAGCTGTTAGTAGTGTATGTGTGCGAGACAGTTAACGTTTGTGAATGTGCGAGCTGGTAGCAGTGTATGTGAGCGAGACAGTTAACGTTTGTGAATGTGCGAGCTGTTAGTGTATGTGAGCGAGACAGTTAACGTTTGTGAATGTGCGAGCTGTTAGTAGTGTATGTGTGCGAGACAGTTAACGTTTGTGAATGTGCGAGCTGTTAGTGTATGTGAGCGAGACAGTTAACGTTTGTGAATGTGCGAGCTGTTAGTAGTGTATGTGTGCGAGACAGTTAACGTTTGTGAATGTGCGAGCTGTTAGTAGTGTATGTGTGCGAGAAAGTTAACGTTTGTGTGTGTGTGACATTTTAGTATTTTTTGAGTGTGCGTGGCTATTTTTTTGGAGTGTGCGAGAGTTTCTGGTAGTGTGTGAGAGACGAAACGTAATTTTTTTGAGTATGCGAGGCTACTTTTTTGGAGTATGCGAGACTTTTTGGTAGTGTGTGAGAGACAAAACGTAATTTTTTTGAGTATGCGAGGCAACTTTTTTGGAGTATGCGAGACTTTTTGGTATTGTGTGAGAGACAAAACGTAAATTTTGTCCTAAACGGCCCCTCATATTCAGCGGGTACAACTACTCTCTAAAGCCCAGTAAAAGTTACACTGGTGATGTTGTCAATGTTAGTTCTATGTAGGTTGTTTTACCCAGATTCTGTACACCTGTTGGAGTGGGCGTGCATGTCAGAGGGGTGTCGTGTTTGTGTGCATACAGTGCAGCTAGAGCATAAACATGCAGGAGCAAACAGAGCAACACTCTTTGCACTATTGTGCCACAGGCAAACCATTAATTAAGCAAAGAGAGTGAAATTGACCCAGCGGGTGGTACAATTTATACGCATGGAAAACTCAGAACACACAAGCAGAAGCAGTCAACGCTGACATATGTTTACCTCTGCAGGCAGCCTCCAGAAAACACACTTGCATTAGCTGACAGCAAACTTACACAGAGTTACTAACTCCAAGTTGACAGAAAAACTCTTTCTGAATGTGTGCGTGTGTGTGTGTAAGCGGTTTCGCTGTCTCACCACACCCTTTGTGCAATCGAACCTGCTCCTAAAATATACGTTCATAGCTGGAAACACAGGTCGGCATGTGAGCTAACGATTGGTTGTGAAAACAGAAGAGGCTTTTATAGCTTGGCTGTGGAGCTTCCATGGGAATAACAAAGGTTATGGTTTATCTCTAACTTTACATCTTCGAGCCATTTGTCACGTCTAAGACTGATAGTGAAAAGCTTTGCTTGCACACAAAAATACAGGGGTGCCTTGCCATATTTTCAACATCTTACCTCACTTTTTTAACCTTTTTTTAAACTGTCTCTCACACAGCCATGCCACAGGAATAGAAGTTAAATCTGTGTGTTTAGATCTGCTGCCTTAGGGTAAATCCTCAGTCCTGGACCCGGCAGGGTGAGGTCATCAAATGGAGTCAATATGGATTAAGGTAAATTGGTGGATTTTTCAATTCGAGGAGAGGAAAAAAGGAGCCTAATTCATAGTGATACAGTAAGAAAAAGAAGCTAAGTGTCTCAAACAGAAAATCATTAACTCCATGATGCAAAATGTGGCAGCATAACCAAGTAACCCAGGAGATTAGACTGGTGAGGAGTGGAGAGTGACATTAAAAACAGGTTGGTCTAATCAGAGGGATTCAGAGCAGCTGAAGTAGAATACAGTGCACAGTAACTTTGGAAAGGAGGATAATTAACACAGGGAAACACAAAGGGAGCTGAACTAAATACAAATGTTCTACAAACCAAAAGAGAAAAAGCCTGAGATAAGTGTTCAAATCAGGGAGTGTCAAACTCCATTCCTCAAAGCCTGGTGTCCTACAACTATTAGATGATTCCCTGATACAACACATCTCAATCAACTGGCTAAATTACATCCTCAGCATGCAGACAAGTTCTATACAGTCCTGCTAACTACGTAGATAAGTAATTCTGGTGTGTTGAAGCAGAGACGCATCTAAAGGTTGCGAGACACTGGCCCTCGAGGACAAAGGTATCATCTATGTAGACCCCTCGGGTCACCTGAGACCTGCTCTCCCAGTGTTTCCAGGACCAGAACTAAAAAAGGGGCGGGAGAAACAAGGGGATATTCTATGCTCCACAGCTCTGGAACAAAATCTGTGATGTTCAGAAACTCTTGGCGACTTCAAACCAGGAATGAAAACACTGAGTAAAAGTTTGCTCATATCTTGGCTGTTGAGGAACTTCAATATGCATTTTAAGATATAACTTGCCTTGCCTTCCTCCTGACATAAGAGGAAGGCAATTATATAGAACATATACTTTATACATTCAAAGTTTTTTTCATCAGTTTTATTCTATAGAAAAATAACTTATGTTTCAATCACCCACATTCTCTCATTCAAGGAGTTGTACTTTGTTAAATAGCCAACTTTGTGGAGTTGTGGACATAAAGTTGTTAAACTGGCTGATAGTCGCACAAATATTTTTAATCACATTTGTTATTTTAGCCTTTCGTTTGCCCTGTGACATATACAGGGCACAAATCGCCATCTATACGCACTATGCTCATAAAAAAAATAAGCACAGCACATACTGTACAACTCATCCCTCTGCAACATCAAGCCTCCATGATGTCACCATCTCTGCCTCATACACACAGGCAGAAACGCTCACAGATTCCTTCTGTTTCCCATTATGTGGGCATCATGAGAAATTTTTCTGCTGACATTTCCAAAGATCTGTCACTCTTAACTCTTTCAACTGTCCCTCTGGAATGTGAGGCATTATGAAAAATTGTGCCCTTGCTGTCTTTCCTTCACACATTAACAAAGCTTCATGATGGTAATTACTCTTCACATCATGATTAGAACCAGTCAATGGCCAACAGATGGGGCCCGATAATCCCTTTTGTAGGGGTGAAGATCGTTCTAACACATTGCTGAATGTACAATCACCCTCCTTCTGAGGATTTCTGGGGCTTTGTTTTTTCAGTCCTGTTGTCTCATTCTGAGGAGGAATTATGGGTTTAGTTTACCAAGCATAAATCTGTTCTCTTCTGGTCCTCCAAAACTATTTTTAATTTTATTAGAAAGATGTGTCATAATTTGCTCCCACAAACAGAGATCCTAAAGAAACAGATAATAAAGTCTGTGTGATCTTATTTGTCTGCATTTGTTTGCAAAATTTTTGCAATTTAAGTATCTTGGAGTGCTGCTCTTGCTTATTTGTCTTGGACAGAGCTGCCATGTGCACCAACTCCCTTATGTTTCCTGTTATTGTTGCAGTTTTCCCATCCCACCAATACAAATTTAACCCCCCAAATATTTACCGCGCAACTGAAAGGGTGAAAAGATCAGAGGTTTTCCCACTGTGACCCGTACAACACTCATTCAGGAAATGACAATATGTTTTTATTATTTAGTGTTAATTTGTTTCTGGACAAACAACATGGAAATATGACAAGCAAGTTTTTTGTATTGTTGCTGAACAATAAGTAAGACGGGACAAAAATGGATTGACAACATAATCTCTGACCATTATGGGAAAGCTGCAGTAAACAATAATGTTTTCAGTCCTGATTTAATGGATCGACGCAGTTTTTGCTCTGGTTTTTAAGAAACTTGGTTCCAATGTTGAGGAGCATAAAAAATTAAACCTGCCTCCCCTTGTTTAGTTCTGGGCCTGGGAGTATTGGGTAAACAGAGCTCCAATGGCCTAAGGGATCTAGCTGTTTCATACCCGGCGAGCAGCTCAGAAATATATTTAGGCCCAAGACAATTCTGTGGTACACAAACTGGTGAGAAGATTTATAATCTGAAAAATCCTATCTGATTGTATCATATCACTGCAGACACAGCAGTGTTCTCATGAAGCCATTGTAAGCGTTTGGAGGGTGACAGTTAAGAGCTAAACTCAACGTGAATCAAATCAGCATTTGCTGCTCATGTGTCATTAAACAATCAGATAGTTGGCAGTGTGTCAAGGTTTGTATGATATTAGCTACAAAGCAAAAATACCTAACCCTAACCGCCCCGTATTAGTTAATAAAACACTTGTTACCATGCTGACTGGACGCAGGGTGGTGGAGAGACTGAGGAGTCAGACTGATTCCTTAGCAAGTCCTCTGGGGTCTTGGGTGCTACAGAGGGGAGACATTCTTACATCTGAACACTCTGCTGCATCAGTAAGACCTAGAAAGAACAAATAATTCTCAATTTAGATGTATATCTTAAATATGTACAAAGCTTACAAATAAATGACAAGTAAAGAAGAATCAAGCAACTACAACAGAATCCCTATGACAATATAACACATATGAAAGCAGTCCTCACTAAGCATGGGTTTTTTTTTATTTATTTATTTTTTTGCCTCAATTTCCAGTAAAAAGGCACTAGGGAGTAATATCTATTACCCATCAAAGACTGTAGCAGCTCTGGGCTGCCCATCACAAATGAAACCATCTGCCTACTCCATCTGCACCCATTTAGTTTACCGTCTTTCTGCCTAAACCTATTCTTCCACCTTTGCTTGCGTGCGCCACAACTTGAAGCTGCTTTTCATTTAAATGCGAGTTGCATATTCAAACATAACTTTTTCTGCTTTCTAATTATTTACGCTGCCACATCACCCACAGCCCTGGAAATGCTTCAGTTTTCTCTCCTCCATCCAATATTTGCGTGTGGTCATTTTAATAGAAAACTCCCAGCGTCAGGTGGGTGACTGCAAGTGTGTGTGGCTTTTACATCTTTCAACATCTTAATAAAAAGGAAGATTGGATCGCGTCCCAACTTATTAATCAGTCATGCCTTGTGCATCACTCAGCAGATCCACATGTGAACGCGAGTATGCGTATATTAAACTTCATAAAGCACACTCCCTTATCTGATTAAGTGATTAACATCAGTTTAAGCTGTGTGTGTGTCCTAAGGTGATTTACATTTGGTTAAATAAGAATTTTGCAAATATTATTCAGTTGCTGTGTCTTTGCTTATTTTAGATCTTACCTTCAAACTTTTTTCCAGTAATATTGCAAATCATACGACGTGACGTTCCTGTCAGAGGCCTCAGGCATATTGTGGCTGTACAATTTTAAGTAGTTCTGATGAGATGCTTCCAGTCCTGACAAACCACCAATATTCTTATCCTTGATTATTTAGACACTTCAGATGCCAACATCAGTTATATTTATGATAGCAGTGTCAGTAAGATTTACAAGTATCACAACACTGTGACAGCTTCACGATTAATCTTTTAAGTCTCATTAAAAAGAACAGCTTTTTTTCTGTTTTGATTAGCCAGGACTGGAAGATGAGAGGACCCATGGATGCAGTGGTGAAGAAGAAATCAGCTTCTGGGAGAGGGTCTGTCATTTTAAACGCTTATTAATCACTTACAACATGATGATGGGCTTAATAAGTGTGGTGGATGATCGGCAGGTTTGTGCTGGATACGTATATTATTTCACAAGATTTAAATATTTGTCATCGACAGAACCCCACATTATGAAATCCACCAATATACATATACATATATTAACATGAACACCAAATCAGCCAATCACAAAGCAGGAACTGTATATTTTTAGATGTCCAGACACGGTGAAAATAACTTGCTTACGTTTAAATGAGCTTCAGAATGGGAAGAGAGGATATTTAAATTACTTCAAAGTGGGAATAGCTGTTGTAGTGCCAAATGGATAGTCTGATTTGAACACAACCATTTCTCAGGCTTACAGAAAATAATCCAAAAGAAGAAAAAAAACACTCACTGAGTGGCAGGTATACAGATGAAAATGCCTTGTTGAATTTCTGAATGTACAACATTATAAAGTTTGAAGTAGGAGGCGACAGTGGCAGGAGTCTATCCAGCAATCTGCAAGTTGCCGGTTTGATTCCCGCTCTGTCTACCTCTAACATAATAAACAATTAAATACATTTGGAGGGAACTGGAAACAAAAAAAGTCAAGAAAGTAGAATGCAAACATTTCAAACAGAATCATATCCACTTGTACCAGTTTAATCTACACACTCATTTTTCTTCCTACCTACAAATATTTAAATCTTGTGAAATAATATACGTATCCAGCACAAACCTGCCGATCTCCTCATGAACTATCCTCTTTGTCTTCCTAGTTCTCCCCTAATTTTACATTCCCTGTCCTTTTTCTCTTCTTGTTCAACCAGATCTTATTCAGCACAACGATTTTGATATTTAATTCATTTCAGTTTTTGATATGTGCCGATAATATCACTCAGCCTGGTTTATTCTCTCGCTTCCTCACATATAGTTATTATTCTTAAGCGAAAACTTGCCTCAGGGATTCACCCAGACTTACAAAGAACAAGCTGAATTTAATGCTTGAAGAGTGGAACACCAGGATTTATATGAATAACTTTAGTGTAAAAGTGTTCCAGATATTTATGCAGTTAGACTGGAGCTGGAAAGTATTAGATGGGCGTGTTTTACTGCCTCGGGCATCGAATGGAGGAGTGTTTTATTAAAGTTAATGAGAGAGGGCCGCGCCCCTTACAGTGGCCATGCCCAAGCCTAAGTGCTTGATGCCCCATTACTCGGCAGATGTGTAAATCTGCCTTAGTTTTTTTTTCTTAGTCTCTCTTCTAAGTTCTTCTCTAACACACTGAGATGCAAGAAGGATAAAAGAGAGTTAAATACCAAATTAGCATAATTCATAGGTTATGTGTGTGTGCTGCTTTATTTGTTACACCACAAGTATCCTTAAAGCCACTCTAGTAAATAGAATCACTGTGAATGTCTCCTCTCACCTCTTTTGTCAGAACCTGTCATCCAATTTGTGAGCATGTAAAGAGGAAAAAAAAAACAAGGGCAGAAACTTTAAAAAATTGGCTGTAGAAATAGATTTTAAACATGTCAAACCGGGTGTGCTTTCTGTCTCCACCTCAGATTTTACAAGTGGTCTAAGTTTTCTGAGCTTCTGTGCTGTGGGAGTGATGGAGGAAGAAACTGAAGCTGTGTGAGATGGCGCACGAGGAGAAACCAATAAGGCATAAAATTAGATCATAAAAAATGATATGGGACAAAGAGCAATGTGTCTCTTGCCGTTGATGCATATTGCCTTTTCTCATTAATATCACCATATTAACTTGTTGATGAATAATGACAGCCGTGGGATTTGGGAAGATTATAGATGTTAGACATCTCAGGATTTTCAGCTGTCAGCTTATCCAAGATTTATCCAAGACACTTCTAACTCTGAAGTGTCCTTAAATACGTCAACGAACCACATGCAGTGTGGCTCTCTGGAATATACAGTCGACCAATAAACAAACACATGATCAGTCTGCGCGACCTCACAAAGACGATACAAGAACTTCAGATGTTTCAGAGGATCCCTCAGCACTTAAAATTCTGTATTAATATTCCATGAGTTGCAAACAACACAATGCCACTGCAGCACTTTTTGTGTTTTCATGTGGTTTTATAGCTACTTTTAGAGAAAGAAATTAGGTATCAACCTGAAGGGACTGGTTAAACTACTCATCCTTGTTTTTTAATTGAGTAAGGACTGGATAGGAGCCATAAAAACTAATTGTAGCTCGTCCACTGTAACACCAACATTATACTGAGGGCTATGTTGTAATCCAGGCGGGTATTTTGTGAGAGGTTAAGGCAGTGTGCATTGTCGAATGAAAACGTTCTAGCCGCCTGGATTCAGTCCTTCATGGCTGGAGTTTACACATCTGCAAGATTCAAATGCGGTCTCATCAGATCAGAGCAGCTCCTTTCACATATTTGCTGAGTCTCCAACTCAAACTCTCAACCAGACTGCTTTGTCTTGCCACTCTTTCATAAATGTGAGTTTTGAGTCATGCACGCAGATATCAGTTGTTCTTTTTTTGTTTGTTTGTTTGTTTGCAAGTGTTCTCTGAAAAACCTCTGGGGCTTTCACGGCCCACCTGGATTAATACTGAGGTTTTCCAATTTGCATTTATCAAAACTAGGTGTGAAATCTTGTATCCTCTCCTTAGTTTGTGTTAGTCACAAAACATCAAAATAAAACACTTTGGAGTTTGTGATTGCAACACAGTGTGGGTGGGAATCCTCACAGTATTTTTGTTTTATTGAAAAAAAGGTTCCTTTTCTGTTTCCCACAAGTTCCTTTTGTTGTTCGAAAAGGTTTGGGAAAGCTCCATGTGAAAAACTGACTCACAGGGCTTTTTTCATCCTCCCAGACAGTCTGGGACTCCCTGCTTGCTCCACAGGACACATCCTACTCACACATTCTCCCCTCCAGTCTATCTCTGTTCTACGATGCTGAAAACACATAGACGTGCCATGATATACTGTAGGGCACAACCAGTCACAAAATAAATAATGTCATTTGAAATCTAAATTTGAAAATTTGATACAGTAAGAAAAAAAAGGTCATGTTTAAAAAGAAGTCCCCTGGTTTGAAGTGAAACTTAGTTTTGCAACTCTGCTGCAGCCCACTGAGAATTAAAGGTTAGAGAACGAAGGGAAAAAAGAGGCAATGATTTTTTTATTTATTTTTTTTTTCAAAAACAAGGAATAGGGGGAGACGGAAAAATATGAGCGGAGAAAGTCAAAAGGCTATCCTGATGAAACAAGGCTTTAAAAAAACACAGGAGGAGGGTTAGGTTCTGAAGCCAGATAATATCTGCTGTGTGTACATAGGAGACGGGCAACGAGAAATTTTAAAGAAATGGAAAGAAGACGGGAAGCAGAGGACTGGGAAGTGGAGAAGTCAGTAGGGTGCAGTGTAAATACAGCAGGGATTATAAAGTCACTCTGTTCTGCTCTCTGCTCCCCATCTCCTGTGACAGAACTCAGAAAGAGGCTTACTACTGAGTTATGCATTGCAAACATGGTGGGTATTAGTGTGTGTGTGTGTGTGTGTGTGTGTGTGTGTGTGTGTGTCTGTGTGTGTCTGTGCGCGCGCAACCATTGCTTTTAATCACATCTTTAAATGATTTGGTTCAAGCTTACTTTGTCCTCAGGTCTGTGTCTGAGACAACAGACCTCGTGCTGCAGCTCACACTCTGTTTATATTAATTGGACCTAATTTTTCCCTCCATTTCACAGTAAATACACACAATAATGTTCCTACACAAACTTATGTGAGTACACTGTCCCCTCTCTACTTTAGCTTTTAATGGCAGCATGGCCAGCATCCAGTATTGGATTTCGCTTATCAAAATAAATGATAAAACACCATAACAGTCAATAACAAGCTATCGAGGCTCTATTTCATGTCAGTAAGTTGGTGGCTGTCTGAACGTGTGGATGAATGACTCTCCAGCAGACCTTTTAAATACGCACCAGACCGGCTGAACAACACTGTTACAAATCTGCGCCACAGCCGAGACGCCACTCAGGTTTATTTAGAAGATATTGATTTTATGCCAGTGTAGAGAGAAATATCACAGCCTTACAGTAAATATCACAACGGTGCATTTAGATGTAAACTAACCAACAATAAATATTGCTGAAATTCAGCCCGTCTGCTGAGTGATCCCAACCAAGCCAAGCTCCATCCTCATGTTTGATTGATTTAAAAGCAGGTTATCACATCCCTATGAAAAGCCCAGAGAAACTGTATCCTTATATTTGTCAAAGCAATAATATTTTTACATCTATGCAACAGAGTATGAATAATAGAAACTGTAGAAATAAATTAATCCTCTGAAGAAGAAACACCCAAAATGAGTCAATTCATCTAAGGTGTTTACTAATACAGCTTGTTCAGTCAAACAGGTTACAAATTACTGGATTTCTAAATTGAACAAGTTAGCTTTCTTATTATCTTCAAGTTTAAAGCATTCTTAACACAAATTAAATGGAAATAAACAAAATAAAACCTATGTATCTTTTGTCATATTAAAACCCAGACTTCAGTTTATTTGATCAGAACTGTATTTATATTTATTGAGGTGAAAGGTAAAAGATGGATGGTTCTATAAAATTTTGATAAATACAAGTTACAAGTGTTGTATCCACTTACCAACAACTAAATGTATTCAGAAATCAACAAAGCACTAAATCCGGCTGTCCTGTGAAGGTTAAAGAACATTAGTGAACAAACAGCATCACAAAGACCAACGAACAACATGGTCAAGTCAGGGAGACAGTTGTGGAGTTTAAGGTTTAAATCACTGTTAAAACAAGATTCTGAAATGTTGGACTACTTGCCCCACTGCATGTGTGGCCCAAATCTAACACTGTAGTGGGACAATGTTAGTTGGGTTGAACAGCCTATAAGTCCCACTCAGAAAGGTGTGCGCGGTTGATTATCCACGCACAGCGGGTAATCAACAAACATTGGTCTGACTTCATAGGAAGTTCACCAGAGCAAAATATAAGATAATCTTAGAAGAAAACCTTTAATAAGCAAACTGGAGACTAGAGCAGAGGTTAACCTGCCAGCAGGAAAATAACCCTAAATATCTGACCAGAACTGCAATGGGATGGCTTAGATCAAAGTATAAATCCTGTCCTTGGCATTTCCTTCCCCTAATTTTAAAGGCTTAAAGTGAAAGAAAACTATATATATAATTGTCTTGTGGTCTCACATTTGGCATTAATGTGTGACTCCCAGGAGTTCAGGATTAATGTCCCAGACACCTCCTCTGTTTTATGACCATTATGGCAATCCTCCTGGTCAATAGCCCATACCATCAGTGATGAGGTTGGCTAATCAAGTAAAGTGCACTGATAGTGCTGCTTTCTTTGGTCGGTAAAAATATAATTGATTGGCATAAGAAGCATAACTCCCTGACCCATCTTGAATCATGCTGTGTTAAAGAGTGATCCATGCGGCAGAGGTTTCAGACTCAAGGTACTGACTGTGTTGTTTTCCTACAGAGTTGTTTTCCTCCTCCCTTCAGATGTGTATCAGTATCTCAACATCCTCTCTTGTGACTATCTCGTGGGCCAAATGTAATGAATCAAAGAATGTGTGTGAGCTATGCCAAAAAATAATGATTGTAACCTTTTAACCCCTAAAACTAAACCTCAGCCATAACCTCTGACCTCAATCTAAGAAGAATGCCAAAAAAAGTGCATTTACTTATTAGCATTCATGACATTGACGCACCATTACTGCTGTAACCTTTTAGTTACAGACCTCTCCGACCCGCCGACACTCTCACAGTGGGACTGTGGTATTTTTGCAAGAGCAGGTCAAATAAAATAATAATATAAAGTTGTAGGCGTTATGTTTATTTGATTTCTATATATAATATTTTCTGTTTCAGAAAAGGCTGTATAGTAAAAATCCCAGAAGCAATAAAGAAAACACAACATAATTACTAGATTTGGGTGTCCCATTTGTAGTGTGCAACAATGGTTGTAGCTCTATTACAAATGTGTGTAAAACGTTGTCCATATTTTGTTAATGTCACAAAAACAAAATGTTACAATTACGGTGTGTAGTGGAGAACTTTAAGTTTGACCTGTGGGGTGTGAATACTTTCTGTTTGGCAGAAAAATGGAACTCAGTAACAATATTTCTAATCTATGTACAAACTGTCTGAATTTTATGTTTTGTGGAAAGAAGACGTGAACCAGACATTCGCAGAGATTTTTTTTTTCTCTCTCTCTCTCTCTCTCTCTCTGAATAGGTTGCTGATGTGTACGGAGAAAGTGAGACTGCTGTCTATAAGAAGTTTGCTTATACTCTTGACTTTTGCTCTCAGCCCCGGTGAGAGACCTCAAAACGCTGTCTTAGCCCTTTGAACAAAATGCATGACAAAATGCATTTTGCTCTTGATTGAATCAGTGTCTCATTTTTAATAGGATTATTGATTTCCTTATCAGGTGTTTCCATTAAATAAGAAATTAAATTATAAACACATGTGAATAAGCTTGTACATTCAATAATCCATTAAAAATTATGGCAGCAATGGATGGTAACAGTTACATGAGATGTATAATTCAACCATGGGGCTACAGCTCAAGTTTCAGCTAGCAGAGCAGATGTCGGTATCTTTTTCAGGCCTTATACTGGTAAGTGGCTATGTTTTGGGGAAATTGTAGCTGGCAATTTTAAAGAAGGGCAATGGATTCAACATATTTGAATGACACACAGGTTTTTATTGACTGTGTGGTGCTGTGAGAGCTCTGATGGAGTCCAGCTGAACACTGTCCAAAAACAAAAACAAACCATCATCCTCTTGCTACTTTCTGCCATCTTCTTTGTGGTTTTCTCCAGCAGTGACATCTGGCTGTTGATCACATGACTCACGTGATGACTATCATGACTGTGCATTTGGATGTAAACATCCAAACTGTGTGCATTTACACAGTTTAGATGTGTGTAAAAAAAAAAAACAATAGGCCAAAAGAAATATAGTATGTCAATATCTGGTTCCAACTGTAAAATCAAACTGAACTAAAAGAGGAAAAACTCATTTTTTCTTTACAATAGTCTTTTCAAGTGATAGCTGTTACCTCTCATCTTTGGTGATGGTTTCATTGAGTATCACATTGAAAAGTTGTCATCTTAATGTCCCTGAATGAACTGTTTCATCTACTTGTCAATCACACCTATTGTCTGTTCCCACTCTATAGTTTTTTTTTGTCTGCCACACTGTTTATTACAAAGCAGTCTTTCAATTTAAAGGGAAAAAATACATATAAATAGATTTTTTTTCTCATTTTCTCCCTGTAATTATTATCCACAACATTTCCATCATCATGTATTTTGTCTGTTTGTGAGAGCTGAAACCACAATGTTTGTTCAACTGCCTTTCCTTTGTATTTAATACCAGCCCTGTGAGAACAGGGCTGGTATTAAATATGTCAATCAGATCATGGCTGCAACAGCAAAATGGCTCAAAATACTCTCTTGCACATAATGTTAATGAGGGACTGCTGCAAGCTAAGGAATTCACAACTCAACACTGATGTTGTGTTCCTGATCTTATTTTCTCAGAGTGTAAATACATAATGGGAATTTGGCCATGAATGTTTCCAACATGGATTTGTATCAGCATTTATTTAATCTGGTGAAAGAATTCCTAACATTTGATTGTTTTTTAACTTTTTGTCATGTTACAGTAGCAAACTTTAATTTATTTTAGATGGGTTATACGAACACAAAATAGAGAATCATGCAGAATCATGGTGAACTCAAAAGAAAATGACACATGGTTTTCTAAATTGTTTATGAATAAAATACTTGTGTTTTCCATCATGGACCCAGAGTCAAAACTTTATAGGGACATCTTTTTATGCAACAGTTGCAGCTGTAGGACTTTTACCAACTTTGCACATGTAGAAACTGAAGTCCTTACCCACTTTTTTTCTCCAAAATAGCTACAGCAAAGTCAGACTGGATGGTGAACATATGCAAGCATTCATTTCCAATTTAATGCTTGCCACAGACACTTGATTTGATTCAGGTCTGAACTTTGAATGGGCCATTCTAATAAATTAATACGCCTTGATCCAAACCATCTCATTGTAGTTCTGGTGGTGTGTTTAGAGTCACTGATCTGCTGAACGGTGAACCTGCAGTGTCTCAAGTCTTTTGCAGCCTTTTACTGTCCTGGATTCAATTTTATCCCATTTCCCAGCAGGTCTACTCAGATTCCTGTCCCTCCCAAATAAAAGTATTCCATTCCATTCCTTCCATTCCTTCCATCCATTCATCCATCTATCCATCCATCCATCCATCCATCCATCCATCCATCCTACATACTTAGCCCTGGTAGGGTCGATGGAGGTGCTGGTGCCTATCTCTTGTGTTCAGCAGGTGAGAGGCGGACCTGGACAGGTCGCCTGTCCATTGCAGACAAAAGTATTCCCTCAGTATGATACGACCGCCAATGTGTGTTTCACTGCAAAGACAGTGCTAGTTTCTGTCATACATACCAGTTTGCTTGTTGGTGAAAAGAATGAGATTGTTCTGATTTGTGCTGTGTCCTCTACATGTCTTGCCACTAACTGCAAAGAGGACTTCTTTTGTCCTGTTTTCAACAGATCAGAGTTACTATGGCGCTTTTGACTGCTACTTTCTTTTAGTTAAGGTGCACCATCATGCGACTTAGGCAGTATTATTTTTTCCCCAGGCACATAGTGCCAATTTATTTCAAAATCAAGTCACTATGTTATCTTCAGTTATTATAAAAATGCTGTACACATCAAATATGACTTAAAATAAATTTGACTTCTTAGTTTAATGCCTTGAAATTGGGTCTTTGTCTCTTTAAAAAGTCCTGCTCTTTCTGAAACTCTGCCTGTAGGAAGTCATCACACCAATGCTCCTCTATTAATCCTTTAATATCGTTTTTTACAAGCACTGCACTGAGAAGTAGCTCAAATAATGAGCTCAGCCGATGTGTAGTTCCATCAGGTGTTTGCTAATTGCTGCTGGCTAGTCTGAAGGAGCTGAGTCCAGGAGTAGTGGGGACTGCTGCTCTGTGAGGCAGAAGCTATAAGCTTGGAAACTGCAGCTTGGAGGAGGAGCTGAACCCATATTTCAGTAGACATAAAAGTATTTTCTCGGTATGGTAAGACCTACCCTATTTTTTATTCTGGTCATGATATATTAACACAATGTGGAAATCAACTTTGTTTCAATGTGTTTGGAAATATTCAGCCATGTAAAATGCAAAAGTACATTCTTTCCCTTCCTTACTTTACTTTTCTGTATGTGAAGTGCACACAGCTCATGTTTTTATGCATTCTCACTGTGCGTGTACAGAACGTACGCCTCCGTCTGTGATCATTTGAGTGTGTTCTGTAGCAGTTGCTAGAAACATTAAAAGTTCAGGCTCACATTCTGTATGTGCATTCATGCATGTTCACGTGTCCACCATGCTCACCTCTATAGGGAAATCTGCTCTACCCCTTGCTGTCTGCTTGGACATGGTGAATCTGTGTTTGGACTGTCGCACCCAGTCAGGGTTGTGTGCCCTGGTGCACTCGTCATGCAGCTTTAGTTTACCTCTCTGGTTCTCCCCTACCGCTGTCCCTCTTCCTATTTTTCTTTCATTATTATTTTCTCCCACTCATCCTCTCTTAAGTCCCACAGCAGTCATACACACAAACACTCACAACTCACAAAGGTATGCAAGCACTGGAGCATTCAGGCGCACATTCACATTCAAGTACATGGACGTTCATTTCTCATTCTCCAGCACTCTGGGAGCGCTGACAATATTTGGAACAACTTTGAGGTCAGGTAAAGTCATGACTAAGATGGAAGACATGTCCTAAGTAACTCTCAAAGTAATCAAGCCTGTGCTAAGATACAAAGAGGACTTGTTGTACCTGCTTTATCCTGTAGTGGGTCACAGACTGAAGTTTTACCATACTGACAATAGGTCAGAAAAGGGGAACATCCAGGACAGACTGACAGCCTGTTTAAGAGCCAAAACATCAACCTTAAATGTATCCATTTAAATGTATATACATCTAATACAAAAGAGACGGTGAAGTATATTATAAAGCATTCACTTCGGGGGATAGTATGGCGTTTGAAAGTGAAGTTTTATGAGGTTATTATCAGTAATAGTCAATAGTCGAGAGGTGGGGTAAGAAACCTGACAGAACCCACACATTTGGACTACATGTAAACAAAGGCCAAACCCTGCTAATTTCTCCTGCTAGCCACTTCAACCCTTATAAGCTCCTCAGACGAATTAAGAAAAAAAATATTACAAGGCTTTCTGATGGGCAGAACAAAAGTGTGTTATTCAAAGCCATATGATGCTTAGGTCTAGAAAAATGCTGCAAACAATGTTAAGTATGGGTATGTAGGAAGAGCGTGGCAGTGTGTGACGGAGGAGCCGTCACGAGCCGGGACTTAGTTATGAGTCCGTGTCAGCATGCGAGCACACGAGCTAACTTACTTTTGGTTGCAGCTTAAACTGACGCGGTTTCCCGGTTCAAGCAGGGTTGTTTCCGGATGTGGCGCGCCAGGAGGGAGTCATGTGATGACGTAGTGATGTCATCAGAACGTACTGAGAGTTTTCTATTAAATTGAGTATTATATTTTTTATCACAAATGTATTTACTTTTTTTTTTTCCCCTCTTAGTATTATTTATTATTACTTTTTTTTACTTTAAGAGTTTACTTGAGTTAGAAGTAATTGTTTAGTTGTTTTTGCTTGTTTGGTCTTTCTGTGGGCGGAGCCGCAGGGATTCAGACTGTGGCTAGACCCCTGAGAAGTAACACTGAAGGTGATGGACTCTTGTATTTAAGGTGCCGCTGTTTGTCTGTTTTTAACCTGCCTTGGACGTCCTTTGTACATGTTCTGCACCTCTCCAATTTGTTCACCTGAAGAAAAGCTCAATAAATTTCACTAAAGTGATCTCCGGCCTTGGTCAGTCATTTATGTTTGACCAAGTCATAATAGAACCCCGTCACACAGTGGTAAAGCATTTTAATCAACCTGTTTGTTGCTTTATTTCTCATTTGCAGTTGGGCACAAGGTTCATATATCTGCTTTCACTTTGTTTTAGATATGTTTTGGGGGAAAAAACCCACAGAATCAGGCATCTAAGCATGTGGTTTAGGTTTAGGAAAGTTTCAAGTTTTAGAACCTTAAGAACGAAATTATACTGGAATTAAAGTTTTTCTCTGAATGTCAAAAAACCCTAAGCTGATTAGCTTAAAATAGATGGTGGCAGGCCTGGTTAACCTGGTGATTACGGTAATGGAAATATGTTTTTTTGTATTTCAGTGAAACTGTCCTGAAAGTTTACGCTGCATTTGGCTCTGCTCCACTATGAACCCCAGAGGTGCTCCAAGAAGCATGAGTGGGAAATGAGAGATCGCACCATAAAGCCAGTGATAAAAAGGATGAGTGGTGTCATAAAAAACACTGTAGTTCTCAACTTGAAAATGAATCTTTTTTCTGCCCATAGCTCTCTCACTTTGTCTGCCTTGATAGACGCTCCTACTGTGACTGGAGTGACAGAACTTGACACAAAATGTCAAAATGTCAGCATGTATCAATGAATGATACATGCTGACATCATGTATGTACAAATATTAGAATATATTTATTAATACAGCTAGTATTTCAAGCAAATGTAGTTTATCTTGGTGAATTATTACAGATGTTGTGATGAAGCAATTTCCTGTTGGAGCAGTGTGATCTTTGAAGACTGACTCTACATGTGCTCCGGCATCCAGCAAAAATCGTATTGGTTCTAATTTTGATGGATGTTGATGCAGAGATCCTGCACAGGCAGTGTAAATGCTCTCATTGACAATAAAGGGTGCATATTTACTGCACTGGCAGAGCGGAGACATAATCAGCGTTAAGCCCAAAACACGCTGTGTCTCCTGCTTTTAAACCTCTGATCCCATTTTTACCTGACACACAGGATCTAACTCGATGGTCTGTTAATGCACTATGGGACTTGTGAGAATGAGTTCAACACACATTCTCGCAAGTACACAGAAAGCTGCAGTTGTTGATTAAACAAAATTGCTGTTTCTATCATTTTTTCAGTACTTCTCAGATCCTACCATGGGTAAATACACTGCATTTTTTTGGTTGAAGTATTTTAGTTTGTATATTCCCTCAAATCAGTTGTGTTTTACTTTACCACTGTGGCTTACTTCCTGTCTCGCTCATGGCATTCCCATCAAATTGCTGTGTATCTCTGAACAAAATAGACCTCAGGTCTATCATGGTTGGATAGTCATAGACGTTGTCATGGTGAATTGTGAGTGGTCTCGTTGACTTTACCATTTTCTAATTGCTGCATACATCATTCAACCCAATTTTTCAGATACTAAAAACAGATAAAGTGTGTTCTGGGCCTAAATTAAGGGTAAAAAACAGATGACCGTGCATGCCCTCACTTAAACTTGAGGCCATGCACTTGAGGGATTTGGTGGTTCTAATTTAGAACCACCAAAACCTGTAACTTAGATCTCAAGTCTGACTACTCCATAAAGCAATTGTAGAAAATGAAAAGAGACAGATTTGCCAAGATTAATTTAAAAAGAGAATTTCACAGTTGGTATCTTATTCTGATATACACATGTGTAAATGGGCATAAAAGGAGTCTACATCTTTATTAAAAACAAAGGTTCCACACATACATTCTAAAAAATGTCAAATCCTGTATCTCAAAGAAAGCTATATAAAAATAAAGTGAAACTTTTTTCATGAATACTACAAAACCTCCAACAAATAGAACCACTTGTTAAGGAAGCCAGTTTTGAAAAAGGCTTCTAGAGCACACATTTTTTTCTGACAGTTGCTTTTAAGTTTATGGCAGTGGTGCAAAGATCATCTTGTAATCTTATTAAGACATCAGCAGCTTCTTCTTTAAATCTTGGTAAAACTGAAAAACGTTCTCAAGTGTATCTGACAATTGTGTTACTGAGTCTTGGACTGGGCTGCGTTTCCAGGCAGATGTTTCTAAGAGATTCTTATCAACATGGCAATATCCTCAGAGGCATAGACACATGAACAGATGTCTAGGAGCAGCAATGCTATGCTCTCACACAAACTTCAAATTTGCGCAAACATATATAGCTCTTCTCATTAAGACAGTTCTACTTTTACTTGTTTTAGCTTTTGAATACGTTTGTACTTTATTTCTTATCACTACATGGTGACTGAAAATATGAGCAAACCATTAATCTGTCTTTTCTCTGGAAAGAGGTGCAAATGGAAAAAGGTTGACATAGTGACAAAGTACCTTGTATAAAAGATAAAAGTCTGGCACTAAAAGGCCAAAAAGGAAAACTAGTGAGAGCAGCCAGTAAAAGCATGTGAGTCATAATGAAACAAAACAATAATAATTCATACTCTGAGTAAATACTGGTGTAAATTTCAGGGGTTTGCATTAAGAGAATATGCCAAAATGCTGTAGGGTTTCCTGACTAGAAAGACAATGTGGACATGATCCCACTTTACTTTGCTAAACAGTCATACTCTTTGCAAATGTGGCTCGCATGAGTCAGTACTTTGTAGAACCAGCTTATGCTGCAATTGTCTGTGCCTCTGGTTGTTCATCTAAAGACTGATTTTTTTATTTTTATTTATTTTTTTTGCTCAATCCTCTTTGCAAGACCAGTTCTATGTCAGTCAGTTTGGATGGAGAGTATCTGAACTTAAATTCCATGTGTGGTGCAGATTCTTCATTGGAGTAGTTCTCATCAATGTATGATTTTAACCTTGTTTGATTTAAACCATTGCATTGTAGCTCTGTCTGAATGTTTGGGGTCTTTCTGTGGGAAGTTACATCCACACCAGTATCAAGTTTTTTGCGGGCCTCCAACTGATTTTCCTCAAGAATTTATGCATTTTTGGGTAACACTTTATTTGAAGGGGGTTGAATAAGACTGCCATGACACTTTCATAAACATGACATAAAGCCTGTCATGAACATGAATAAGTCTTCATGACTATTTATGACTGTTGTCATAAAGCGTCATTCGGTAAATTATGGCACTTTTAATACAAAGATGACATTATTCAAAATGTCTTTATTATGACAACTTGACATTAACCAATAAATAATTACTGTTTAAACTTTACCTTTAATAACATAAAGATACCTAATTTTTAAAGTGCAATCAGTAATACTTTTATAACAAATTTATGTCAGTAATGATTTCTTGGTTAATGTCAAGTTGTCATAACAAAGACATTTTGAACAATGTCAACTGTGTATTAAAAGTGTCATAATTTACCGAATGACGCTTTATGACAACAGTCATAAATATTCATGAAGGCTTATTCATGTTATGTCATGTTAATGACAGTGTCATGTCAGTCTTATTCAACCCCCTTCAAATAAAGTGTTACCCATTTTTGGCTCAAACTTTCTTCACTTTTACTCTGCCTAACTTCCCTCTCTCTGCTGAAGGAACGAATCAGATATGACGACATGAACTGTAAGTTTTATGGCACATGGTGTTTTGCAAAATGTAAAATTTTGGCCCAGACTGTCAGGGTGCCTTCTTGAACTGGATTGTTTTATCCCATAAGTCTTTTTTCATTGGGAAAATAAGCCTATGGTCAAGTAAATTGACTCTTAATGAAAATGATGTAAAAGAAACACTGGAAAACTGTGAATATTGCCAAAGCCTTTGGGCTATTTTAACATGTTAGACATTTACCGTCTCCAAAAGTTATTAGGCCTGATATTGTTTTTTGTCAAGGGTTCAGAAATGTATGTAGGGCAGATTGAAAAGCTGTGCTTCAGTTCCTTTTACTCATTTGCAGCCTTGAAAAAGAGCAGTTAACTCGGAAATGGAACCAAAATAGCGTTTCATTCCAGCCATTTCCATCCTTTAGGTAGTGATTGAATTTTCCTGTTGCCTGCACAAAGTCAGTCCCCACAGGAACATTGGCATAAATGTCACTGAAGTTTGCCTGTTAATCCGCTAAGGAGAAGCATGTGATAAGATGTATCATGTTCGTCATGCCCGTTGCCTCAGAAATAACCAGGACACTGACGCGTCTGTTCTTCCAGAGGTGGAGGGATGGGAAAGAAGAACACCCATGACAGTAAGAAGAGGATGCATTAGTCGTCCTGTGGGAAATAGAGCTTCCTCTCTGCTTAGTCAACCCTGCATAAAAACGTTTTTTTTCTCTGTTTCTCAGTTTGTTTACCATTTACCGTATGCGGGGAAGAGAGATGAGACAGATGATCAAAATGCCACAATGGCTGCTAGTGTGTTGCTTCCTCATGGAAAGAGACAGCATAACTTTAACTCCAGATAAAGATGCTATGCAGCAGGTAAAAGGCTTTTAAGTTGGACTTTTTGCTTTTACACAGTCACAAAGAAGACTGCAGTGCAGACAGATGCAGCTGACAAGCACATTGTCTGCATTCAACAAAGAAAAAAAAAAGGTTGCAGATAAGTTTCTCTCAAGATCAAAACTCTGATCAAACATTTAAGGTTCACAAGCCTGTGCGCCGGTAAGCATGCGTGTGCATAAATGCTGTCCTCTTGATGGACGCCATTTCTCATGTTACACAAAAGGTCTTTGATGTGATTGATGTGATTGGATTTGATAGTCTTTCATCAACATCAAATAAATAGGTGAAGAATAAATCCTGCACCATCAGAGTAAGGAAATGATAGGTATTGGTTACTTTGGTTACTGTGTCAGGATCCATTACTACACTTCTGCAATGACAGGGTACGTTTTTTTTTTTGTTTTTTTTTGAGCCAGTCTATAAATATTTTTGGTTTCTCAATAAAAGTTGTCAGAATCTTCATTTGTTGGAATAAAATAAAAATGCTGACAACATACTATTCCAAAATACTACAAGAATGTAGTAAGCCAGTAGATATGAATACTGGAGAAAGAACATGCCAAGTTATTCTAACATAGCATATGTGCTGATTCTTAGGATTTGCATTTTCCCCTTTTCTTTTCTGCTGGAGGTTTTTTTATTTAAAAAAAAAAAAAAAAAAAAAAAACGCTTTTTACATAAGCGTGGCAGAAAAATGGCAGAAAAACAACATGTAAGTGGTAGTCAAGGAGCTGACCACCATGAGTCCCACAAGCGCGTGAATACTGGAACTCACTACTGTCCTTGCAAGATCAGCCCGGTTGTCACAGTTAATCGAGGAAACATGTCACTGACTCAGTTGTAACTTCTCAACTGCCTGTTGTAAAACGGTGGCTGACGCTACAGTCTGCATTTTTGTTCCTATTCCAAGTAACTCGACTAAGTGTCAAACTGAAACCTCATAACTAGCGCATGTCATACGAGGAATGACAGTTGGCTGCATGGAGCTGTGGAACAAAGCTATCACAGCCGCAGGGAAGCTGCAGGTAGTGAGTGTGGAGAAGGAGCAGTCTTATCTGCAATGTGTCAGCTATCACCAAGGCTGACCACTACAACAGCAGCCGTGTGACAGAAAACCTCTATGGAAATTTTCCACACCCCCCCCCCAAAAAAACCTCTGCGCGTGAGCATCTAAAACATTACCCCATCCTTTTTTTCTGTTTGTAACGATGCATTCAGGAGAGATAAGTAAAGGTCAGAGGAAAAAATGTACAACGCCAAGAAAATTGACACTGACTTTAAACATGGCAAAAACAAACCCAGTTGTGAAGCAATTTTGCAAATAGACCCATCACTGCAGAAAACATGTAAGCTCAAACTTTACACAAACCACATCAAAAGTGCAATTGATTCTCACACATTTCTTCAATTTTCTACTGCGTGCTTCCAGCTGTCTTAGCTCCCTGGGATCCTGTTGTGACTATTTCATTGCTCTGCACTAATAAGGCTTTAAAAGAATGTGAGCCACTCGAGCCTGAGAGAATTAACATGGCTGCATTGCATGACACAGTCACACCCCATTGTTTACTGGATGTCTCGAGCCTGAGAGGTTATCATTCCAAAAGTTTAACTCCAATACTGCCTTTGGACGGAGGGTTATGTAGTACATTGCAAAAGTATTAAAATTCCTGAAAATTTGCATGGTTTTTGCAGCGTCTGAGAGGTTTTCATCCTGGCCATTAAGCTCCATTCATCTCCATCTAACCATTAACGTTGACCAGCTTCACTGTTCCTACTGAAGGAAAGCATTCCATAGCATAATGCTGCCGCCTGTTTGCATTGCAGTAGGATTTGGTGTGTTTAGGGTGTTGTGGTGTTAAATTAGTGTTTTCCATGAAGATAATTTAATTTTGGTCTCAACTAACCAGGCTACTTTCTTGTGTTGCCTACACAACCTGTGGAAACTACAAACAGTACCTTTTATGCCTTTTTTTCAACAAAGGTTTTCTTTTTGCCAGTCTTTCACAGAGGAGGTCTAATCTGGCAACATGGCCAATAATTGCCATTATTAATAATGGCCAATAGTGTCCATTATTGGCCATGTTGCCATATCTCCAAACCTGAGCTGTCAATTTCTGCAGCTCTCCCAGAGTTATCCTGGACCTCTTTTGCAAAGCTTGAGGTATTGTTTTATAACTTAATCCTGCTTTAAAATGATCCACATCTTAATCCCTGATCTGCTGTGTTCCTTGGTGTTCATGGTGCTGTCTGTTTACCTATGCTCTCCAACAAACCTTTAAACTCTTATGTAACTTCTGGAAGCAGTTGCACTGGATTTTATTCAAGAATGTTGTAGGCTGAACAGATGTGCATGCCACACATTTAAGATTTGTCTTTCCTTTCACAATTCTGCCCTACTTGGTCTATTTCAAAAAAAGTCCAATATACCTTAGAACAGTTTTTGTGCCATTTGGATACAAAAGATGGCAATACGCACTCTCTGCAAGCATAAGCTTGGTCCCAAGGATTCCAGCTTAGGCTGCACAGTAGTGTTCAAGTCTTGTTTTATTTGTATGGATGAAAATAACCTCTGCCAATATTATTAGATAGCCTCCAAGCTTCCCTCTAGTGGAGTAAACACTATGGCTTCTTTGATAAACCATGAATCCTTCATTTCACTTTGTATTTCTGGGCTGCAGCCGAAACTCATCCGCAAGAAATCTGCTGTGCAGTTCACAGGAAGATTGGTTTGGCTTTGCTGCTTTTCGAAAGCACTGAAGCTAAACCGTCGGTCTGCATGTTAAATGCAAACACTCTGTCCTCCGGGGAGGTCTCTTAGCTCTTAATAGGCATTTTGTTTGGAATTTCAATTTGCTGCGAGGGGGAAAAAAGCTTTATTCTTTTGAATAATATGAACACAGACAGGGGGAGGTTGCTCCTTGCTCCAGTCGGTCTGGCAACACTGGGCCAACACTGAGGTCAAAACCCATGCAGTGTTGTGATACATGCGGTTGCGTGTGTGTGTGTGTGTGAAGTCTCTATAGGACTGAGTATGTTCTCAGCAATGCAATAAAAATAAGACAAACCTTTGACACATTAACCTGGGCTGATTAGATTTTAGAGCTATGGCTACTTTTTAAATTATTTTCTAAGGGAATCCAAAAAGAAAATAGTGACATAAACATGCCAGCGCCTGGCATCTGGTGAGTGTTTCCTTTCAGTGTATGTACAAATGCGTGATTTTGCATGCATGCGTGTGTGTGTGTGTGTGTGTGTGTGTGTGTTTATTAACCTTTTGCCCCTGTCTCTGCAGAATATCTCACAGATCCCCAGAGCCTGACACTGGGCCACTTTACACACACGGTGAGCTGATATCACAGGACATGACATATTCAATACACACAAAAACCCAAACTCACACACAGATGCGAAAAACTGTACTATTAATGTAATCATGAATTAAAGGTCAAAAGGAAAATTTCATTTTTCTTTCAAGGTTGAACTTTTTGATTTTAATGGAAATATGCATTAGCATCATGGCTTTTAGATGCATTAATACACCGTGTGAAGCAAACCAAAAGTGAACATTAAATCTGCGCTGAACAGCTTAAAACATTGTAACTTGTAGGCGCTCTGGCCTCTGTTGCGAATGCCAGTTTTGATCACCACTCTCCCCTCAACTTCATATTCAATTTATAGCGACACCTTCAGCAGTTAGTAGGTGTTGCTATTTGCAAATCTTGAAAATGATACTCGGGGAACTTGTATTAAGGTCTGCTAGGAAGCATTATGATTTGGGGAGATACTGCCTTACAGAGCTGAACTAACTTTAGATATCAAAATCCACCACACATACTGGCAAACCCCATCAAATAATTTTCATTAACAGACAAATCAACATCAACATATTCTCTGCTACCAGACAGTTTGACTTTTATAAGATTTATAAGTATATGGATCTTGTTTGGAACTATGTTATTATTAACTATGTCCAGTATGATGCAGATCACATTATTTATCTGGAAAATAGAGCTATAACTAATTTTCCCCCAAACCAAATTCTCTCATAAAATGTCAATATTTTCTATACCAACATCGAGTCCTTATCAGTCATCTGACGTAGTCTGAAATTGGTTAGATCAAGATGATCAGAGATTTATGTCAGGATATGACAACTGACTTCCTGTTCTCAATGGACGAGGCAAATCTGAAATCATTATCTTATCAAGTGTTTTGGTTGGCGACGAGCACTGCAAAACACTTTGTTTGAAAGTTTGTGGCCAATCCACACCCAGATCCTCTAAGAAAAATGTAGGCTTTAAACAAACAAAGCTTTAAAAGACTAAAGACCCACAATGAAACAGAATCATCAAAATTGCTTGGAGACGGGTGAAATATGAGAGACATGGCAGCATCCGAACACAACTGAAAACTTGAATCCAAAATGCACAACTTCCTGTTTGTTTTAAGATGTGGTTAATGTTTTTGCAGGTTCTGGATAGATAAAACGTAAACTAAATCTAAAGTTATGTGGAGCAATTCTTTCATGAAGAGACCAATACAAACAGAGAACTAAAGAGAATTCCTTAATATCATTTGATAATTGCACCATTGTTCAGTTTTCTAAAATATGGCATTGTTTACCTCTTTTTCATTACTTGTGAAACATCTTCACTTTTTCTTCGCTCTTGTGTGTGTGTGTGTGTGTGTGTTGCAGGTGTTGGTAAAGCTCTTATTCACAAATTTCCAGCAGCATCCGAGAAGAAAAGAGGCCACCCTTTCTGAAGCACAGCAATCAGCGGCCTTTCAGAAGACTTCTGTCTCTGTTTTAATTTTCCCCCAAAACACATCTGTGCTCACACTGAACTCACCAGGATATGTGCACTCAGATCTCTTTGTGCATACACAAATACTTCCTGACAGGTATGCACGTGGGTGTGCGCTCCAAAATAAAAACAGTCCTGGAATACAAGTCTGCTGGAAGCGGCGCAATCAAGAAGAGAAACAATGCAAACAGATGGAGTTGTTTCTTCCAGCGAGAAACCCACATCCAGACATAACAGCTCACACAGATGTCCATAGTTTCAAAGGTTGCTATCAAAGCATCTAATAGCAGCACACTCTACCATTAATAAGGCAGATGGTCTTCAACGGTTTTGTTTCTTAGGCTGGCAAACAAACTATCATATGTGACCGCCCACATACTTTCACCACATATTATAGCTCAATATGCATGCACCTGTTTTTAGTGAAAACTCTTTGCTGAAAGAGAGAATTTGTTTCTATCTCTACGAAACCATTATCTCAATGAAACTCCCTGGCACTAACTTTAGCTTTGAACTCAAAACTTTATTTGGCATACAGTACATGTCCACATGTCTTGGCTTTTGTAAGTCCAAACAATACAGACACATATAGTGCAATCCCAAGTCATATAGTGCAATCCCAAGTTTTAAGTCTAAACTAGGGACGGATAATTAGAGTCCTTGAGGGTCAGAAAGCTGCATGTTTCAGATGTTCATTCGTTCCTGCAGAACTTACTGGGTATCCAAACCTCTGTTTGGATTTAAAAAGTTATTCTTCAACTTTTCAACTCAGGATATAGCTGTTAATTACTACATTTTGGAAAACAATGTCAGTTCCGCAAGCCACACCATGTATTAAAGCGAAGAAATTCTTTGATGGAACCTGTTTGATAAAATGAAGAAAGGTAAAAGGTCTCAAAAGCAAAGCACAATGCCTGGATCTACATAAATCAAGACCAGGTGAGAAACAGAGAAACATTTACATCCATCAGTGTGATAAGGGTTACAAAGTCATTTCTTAGACTGAGGGACTCCAGTGAGCCACAGCAAGAAAAATGACCCACAAATTGAGAGACGATGGAACGGTGGAGAACATTATACGGAGTTACATGGCTACTAAAATTTGTCCAAGAGTACATTGACAACTCATACAAAAGAACCCAGAATGTCTGAAGCACTGCAGGCCACACTTACCCCAGTTAAAGCTGCAATTGGGAGTTCTGAGAAAATCCTGGATTTAGCCTGAAAATTTGGACAAGCACACCTTGAACGTCCCTTCTCTTTGCTTTCTGCTGTAATACAGCCCTCCATCCACAGCTGCTCCCTCATAACGGATCCTGCCAAGAACTCAAGAAGCTAGCACTTTTTCTGTGATGTGAGTTTGTTTCTCTGCCATTAGCACAGCTGCAACACACCTGGAACCTTGAGCTTATACCACAGTATTGGCTGACCGGGGGAAGAGTGTGAGCAGCATGTACACAAGCTTGATTAACACTTATTCGACATTCTTCCTACCTCGTATTGGTTATTTCTAACTGGGAGTTATGAATTTTAATATTTTTTACTGTTTGAGATATACAGATTTGTTATGACAACTGAAGCTACCATAATAACTACTTGATTGCGCTGTATTATGGCACAATGTACCTAGAAAATACATAATGCCGCAGTTTTAAAGAGAGTAATCATTTATAAGAATTAAAGTTGGATCATCATTTTATTCTGGAAAATGAACAATATCACTGAGTCTTAAAAAAACATGACATTTTTTGCCTATGATGATTGTGCTTCATTTTCTGACCACAGCTCTAAGTACAGTGTGACTCAGTTTGGTAACATTTTATTTCCTTTTTGCATTTGCTTATTATGGCCATATTGATTTGGTTAGTGCACAGTATATTTGGTGGCAGGATTTTCCATAATTGTCCGTTTTTTTCAAAATGACGACGTAGGGATGTGTCCACACCAATTCATTCCAGAAAATGGGAACAAAAACCAAAAGAGAGAAAGTGCCACCATGAATTAATCAGCTAGAAATAAGTCCTGGAACACAACTTTGACGTATTTGGCTGCTCATAAGGAAAACTTCTTAAACCATAACAAAAAATTATAACCGTTTTCCATTTTCAGCAAAACAGATGGAGGACAGCGAGATACTTCAATATATTTTATAAAATCCCCCAAAAACACTTTTGCAAAGACTTAATTATATACAGGAATGTTGCTGAACTTGTTCAACATTCTTATGTTAATTTTCTTTTCATTCTATTTTAGTGCTTAAATTAAAGCAAATGAATTCACAACCTTTAAGATAAAATGCATGCAATTATGTAGTTGGTTACTAAAAGTTAATTTAAAAATTTGTGTGTTTTACAAATACAATTCCCCATACAACACAAAAAATGTGGCTGCTGGGTTAGTTGATTCAAGGTCAGTTGACAGTAAGGTACAACTCTCAGGAAGCACAGATTCTTACATCGAGTCACTGGATTCCCAGCAAATCAACCAGAGCAAGCATGTCGTAACAGTGGTGAATAACATCTGGGCTTTAGCGAGAAGAAAACAGCAGAACTAGGCTCACTGTAATCAGTCATCTGCCACCTGGATCTTAAAGTGATTTCATTTCTGTTTGGTCAGAGTTACCTCCTGTTTTTGATCGTTTTTACCGGAGGTTTTTCAAAAGGAGGTTTATCAGTGGAACCACAGACAGATGTGGAGGGTGATTAGTTGAATAAAAATAACTAAAAATGGAGTTAAGATTTTTTATATATATACCTAACTGCAACTTTATATGTGATAAAAAAAAAAATAGCCAGTACTCTAATTTACGTACAAGTAAGTATATTTGGTAGTAGTACAGTTGGTCATAAATTTTAAAGAAGATGATGAATTAAATCATGCTTGGAAAATGATTACAATCACACTCTAAGTTTCTGAGTTCTACTAAAAGAAAAAAAAAATTACCAATAAATAAATTAGGATAAATCAACAATAACTTTAATTGCATACATTTTTCACTGATGCGTTAAATGTTAATTCATACTGACAGACATGAGCCAAGGCCAAGGACATTATGGTCAGCAGCTTCAAGGAAAGTTAAGTGCGGATTGAAAGCAAGATGGCCTCAGCTGGAGAAACGAGTCCACAGCTAGGTGCTTAAAGAACATGCTGCTGGGAGAGGCAGGAGTTACATCTTCACACCGCAGTAGTATCCAAGAACATCTGAAGAAGTGACTTTACAGGTGGGCCTTCTTGGTTTTACCGCTTACTGCAAAGCAACCACTTCTCTACCTCCCCGGATTTACACTGCATGTGTCTCCGCTCCTCTCCACTGACGAAGAGTGTAGCGCAGCACAGCTTTCCTGATCAAACTGATTTAGAGTACGGGGCATCAGTGTGTCAGAATCCACCGGCAGACTTTGAACTAATGGTTGGTTAAAAGCAGGTAACTGAGCATAACGTGTAACCGGACCATGTCATCAACATGGACAAGGTGCCTCTCATGTTTGACGATTTCTGAATAATAGCAACTTATAGTTCAGTTTGATTTATAAATGTTTTCTGAAACATTTTTTGACTGATGCAACTTGTACTCCAGAGCGACTTATAGTCTGGAAAATACGGGACTTTTGTTAATCAATGGTGACCAAATTTTAATGAATACATGAAATGTCCTTTTTTTCATTTTTTCCTCCATTATGACCTTTCCGTTCCTGCATACCTGAACTGAAAAACTCTCAGGGGCTTCCCAATACCTCACCACTCTGCAACCTTATTGCTATTCTCTTCCACACACGTTAGAGGTGAAAAGGAGCATCGGGCTGCAGTTTGTCAGGGAGCATGTGAACCTTGGACTATGAGGTCAGGTCAATGTGTGCCAAACTCTGGAACAGGCGGGTTTGTTCGTGAGCTTGGGAGAGTCAAGCGCTGTTTGCATTTAGATCGAGAGTTTGCCTTCACTTTTTCCCCTCCCTGACTCTGTGACTCGAGTCCCAGCTGTGGTCAGGTGGAGTTTGGAAAAGGGGGAAGTCAGGAAGGGAGGAATGGGTATAAAACTGGGGCAGAATGAGAAGGGACAGAAGAGGGGGGTAGGAAAGCTGGCTAAAGAGCAGCTTTCAATCAGTGAGCTTGGCAGATGCCTCTCAGAAGAGGAATGCCAGGTCACTGCTCCTTTCTTTGTTCTGAGAAGTTTTTCTTAGCTGGAACTCTGCTGAACTCTCTGGACCACTATCAGATTGTAAAGTTGGCCCTGGTGCTGTAGTGGAGGGGCATAAAGGGGATAGAGGAAGGGTGACAGAGGGGCCAAGTGGGTCCTGCCAGGACTGGGCTCAGTTCAGACGTCTATAACAAGAAACAGAAAGCGCCACAGATTTACTGGAATCCCCTGCCAAGGCTGACAAGTCAGTTCTGTTTAAAGCATGATGTAAACAAACAGAAGCACAGAAAGGCTTATTTTACATTTCACCTAAAGTGAATGTGGTTTTATTACTTTTGTACTTTGTCTTCTAAAGCTTTCTTGTGTTGCTATAAAACTAAAATGACATTTTTCGGGTATTTTATCAAACAACAAACATCTGAAATTGGGGCACTCATTTGTTTTTTTATCTTTATGTTTTATTATTTGCCAGCTGACAGAAACACTGCCAAACAATGACTTTGTGAAAGATGATTAATATTTTTCTTTTTGAGTTTACTGTTTCTTTTATGTGAGTCGTCTGAAACCTATTATTTTTTAGTTTTTTATATAAATGTCCTCAACGGTTTGGGTCCAGTATTGTTGGTGCTTCCTTACAGGTGTCTGTTGAAAATTTTGCCAGATATTTGTCTTTTATATGTAAATATTCCCAGTTTTAGGGATGTTCACAAATAATGGATGTAGAGCATCTACAGTAAGGCAGAGGTGTCAAAATGTTTGTCATATAGCTAAAATCTTATAGCAGAAATTCTTTAATTATTCAAACAAACAAAAGGAATTGGACATATATGAAAAATTGATCTATAAATCATTGCTGATCTTAAAATATAAAAGTTATTTTTCTCATGAAAATTCCCTACATTTTTGGCTTTCGTTGTTTTTTTTTTATTTCTTGAAAGGTTTGTTGACTGTTCTCAGCAATAAAATGTTTTATTGTAGGTTGCACTTGCTGTATTTAGCAAACGATAATGATGCACCTTTGTTTGATTGTGCTAGATGTAATTGTGCTATTCGTGTTATGCCATAATCTAATTTCATGAAAAAAAGTTGTAAGTAATGATCAGCAGAACTACAGAAATAAATGTTTCAGATTAAATACACTCTCTGTATTAAATGGGTCTATTTAGAATCCAGGTCAGTGTTTGTTTCTCTCTTAGCTTTTGTCCATCCTAGAGCATATTTTAAGGTAAGCTATGTGATACTATGCTCTTTATCTGTGATCACTTTTAAATTGGAGTTACAGTTCAATTTACTTTAATTTTCTGTTATTTAGTTTAAAGTTTGGCTTATATTTGAGACATATGTATATCGGTAGTGTATTCTTTTACTATTCCAAGAAAAATAATCCAATTTATTTTTTAGGAGGGGTTTTATTTTTTTTACCCCCTCCTAAAAAAAATAAAATAAAAAATTGGCATACATTTTTCATTCTACCTGTTGCTTTGGGTTTCAAATTCCTCTCCTAATTTTGTTGATCATCTCAAATCATTATCAAACTAAACAACATCATAATTTGTGAGTGTCTCTGTGTGTGCATGTGTGGAACACCCAGCGGTTGGGTGACGTAAAAAAAAGTCCACTTTAAGTACATAAAAAAGCCTCTACTTGAGGACTTAAAGTTTCTATGTTAAAGCACACTGAACTCCAGGAACCTCTCAACCGAGACAGACTAACAGCCGGCTAAGACTGTCAAGTATGGCCATGATTCAAGGAGCAGGAGAAGGAGATGAAATAAGAGACAAAGAGACGGAGGCAGGGGGTGAAGTGCAGAGAGAAGGTAAAGGGTTTTAAGAGCAGATAAGGAGAAATCAGCAGTAAAACCACAGACGGGAGAAAACAGGGGAAAAGGATGGTGCAAGAAAGACAAACAGCAGAGGAATGGAGGAGGAAATAAAGAGTGTTAGACAGAGAAGGAGTGACTAAGGCAGTGATAAGTCTGAGAAACAGACACAGTGAACACACACTCAGCGCATCATGGGTCCCAAACCATCTAAATTGAGTACAAATAAAGAAGTGCAGGAGTGTTTGACAATCTCCCAATTGCCATGCAGTGAACGTATAAGACAGGATGATTGAGTAGTTTTTGGACTAACAACACTCTGTCTAGAAATGAGCCAAACCTCCATCCTTCACCACCCCTCAAAGACAGCCAGCTATTGGAGCCGTTATGAGCGATGATGTTAATTATGCATCTGACTATTTTTACACCGTGAAACAAGGGCAGATAGGATCATTACAGAAGCTCTGGTTGCAGACAGGTTGGCAGGTAGACGGTGTGATTTGAAAGTAGAGCAGACAGATGGCCATGTGACACCATGATTACCAGAAGATGAGAGATGATTGCAGCACAACTAGACACTGTCATTAATCAAGGAATGATCGATACCCTGCATCCTAACGGTGGCCTTGATACATGCGCAATACTTTGAGTTTAAATGCGATTGGGTTTCACTTTTGTCTTTTGAAAAAAATATATATATATATAACCCTCCCCAAAAAAGTAACTTGCAGAAATTTGCAACCAACATGAATGCAAATATTCTTGATGAGTTGCATAATAATTGTTCTTTTCTGACTAGAAAATGATCTGTTCATTCTAAGCAGTGGCTGTGGGTGGCTGTCTCTTCAAAATAATTCTAGTGATCATGTCTAAAGTTTATCTATTACCTGTCACTGAGCTTGTACTCACGCCATATTCATTGCACTGTTGCACTGGCAATATGGACTAACACTGTTACATTGAATTTATATCCTGGAGATAATTTCAAGGCCTCCACTTGGTTTTCAGTTACTAGCTACTGGGTTAAACTATTGTACACACTGTTTGTACATGTCTGATCAACTGACTGTCACTTTTATGGTGATCAGCGATCTCTTACTGGTCCTAACTTAATGTTATCTACAATTGTCTATTTCTATCTGCAGTTGTTAAGCATTTTGTGATATCTGCTCTTGGAAATGTAAAGAGTTAGAAAAAAATCATTAAGAATTTCTTTTTTTTTGTTTCATAATTATTCTCAAAATTATTCATACCCATGGCTGAATTAGAGTTAGAATTATTTTCACAAAACAAAAAAACAAAAAAAAAAAAAAACAAATTTGTTTCTTATTGGAAAAGAGACTTAACCAAATTTTAATAATGCAATATAATAGGTTTAATCAGGGTCATTGCCAGTCATTTGGGGGCCCTAAGTTTAAATGCTTTGTGGTGTATGTTTTTGCAGTATATTATTGCTAATTGGTTTTTCTGTCTACAACAGTAAAATGATTTTGGTGGTTCCTCCTTCTTCTCTCCTTCACCAAGGGCAACAGAGAGGTGAGCATGGCTGAGCTGAGCCCAAATTCAGGAGTTGGAGAAGCTGGTGACAGGAGGGAGAAAGAGAGGAAGCAAAGGCACTTCTCTTCTTTTTCTCTACCCCCAACTCTTGATGTCTTTCCAATGCTGTGATCATAAACAGCTACTTTGGCATGTGTAGCTGCCATCAAGGCAACTGTAGTGCATCTGGTTCATTGTTTTTTTGTTGTTTGGTTTAGGGTGGGAGTAGTTACATTTTATTTGGTGTCGAACATTAAGTTGTAGATGTGTGGTGGTTTTTGGTGGATTTGTGTCAATGCTTATTTGTTTGGTTGGGGGTGCATTCGAATGTGGGGGGAACTTGTGTTCCGTTCCGTGGACCGTGTTGTTGCCCCGGGCAAAGATTGGCTGGTGCACTTAAAGCCACATGGGGCATTGTAGCTGAAGAAGCTGGTTGTGAGAAGTTTCAACTTTATTCCTCTGGAGTCAATGCGGCTAAATGAGGTACAGTTTTGTTTAATTTGTACCTTTTATTTATGTAACAAGGTAATTGTTTGTGAACTAATTTAGGTTTGTGTTACCTTTTTTGTTCTGATGGCATTTTGGGGGACTTTATAAGATGTGTCCACAATAAAAAAAAAAAATTGTGGGAGTGACACCATGGGTAGAAAGGGGTACAAAATAACATCCTTATCATAAATATAGTAAACCAAATGTAGTAAAACAAATTTGTATTTCTCTTTGAACTTACTTTAATTAATAAATCAACCAACACTTGGGGAGGGAACAGCGGCTGTCACATTTAAGGTGCACAAGCAGAGGGAGTTGCTTAATAATCTTGTCACACTGTTGGATAACTATGTTTCATGTCAATGGTGTAGGAAGACATGGCATATGCCACTCCATCATAAATGTATTGCATGGTAGCATATTTGCACTGTAACAATCGGAAGAGACCTCAAGACCCGATCAAATGAGCAAAAGCGATGCTTTTTCAACGTTTAGCTTTGCATTGGATAAACGAAAGAAGAAAAGTCATTGAAAGACACACATCCCTGAAATAAACTGTAATCTGCAAGTAGCCAAACTAACACATTAACTCTAACAATTAAATAGCTGTAGAAATATTTAAAATTTAAATTTGAAACCTCAGCTGAACTTCTGGTCCACGACAAAGGATGAGTAGTTCCTTTGTCCTGAACGTTGACAAGACGAAGGAGATGATCGTCGACTTCAGGAAGAACCGGCCCAGCCACGCTCCACTGCTCATCAACAGCTCGGCTGTGGAGGTGGTCAGCAGCACCAAATTCCTGGGGGTGCACATCACTAAAGACCTCTCCTGGACTGTGAACACCACGTCTCTGGTCAAGAGGGCACAGAAATGTTTGTATTTCCTGCGGAGGATGAGAAGAGCACACCTGCCCCCGCCCATCCTCAAGACGTTCTACAGAAGCACCATAGAGAGCATTCTGACCAGCTGCCTCTCTGTGTGGTGTGGAGGCTGCAGCGCCTCCGACTGGAAGAACGTGAGGAGAGTGGTGCGGACAGCAGAGAGGATCATCGGGGCCCCCCTTCCCTCCATTCAGGACATTTCATCCCAGCGCTGCATGTCCTGAGGCCGAAACATCGTCAGTGACCCCTCACACCCCCACCATGGACTGTTCTCCCTGCTGCCCTCTGGAAAGAGGTTCCGCAGCACCCGGTGCAGGTCCACCAGGTTCCGAAACAGCTTTTTCCCACTTGCCATCAGACTGCTGAACTCTTAACCGCACTGCACTTAAAATCTGGTCTCCACTTTATACCTTGCACATGTACAGAACTAAATAACTTCTATTTTACTGTCATTCCTGCACTTTATATTTTATATTTATATTCATATTTTATACTGTATTTTATTTTATTCTGGAGTAACCTCACAACATTGAAAGCTCAAAACACTGTCCTGAGCCGTATGCAACGAAATTTCGTTCTGTATACACCTTGTGCATGCAAAATGACAATAAAGTCAGTCTAAGTCTAAGTCTAAGTCTTAACGTTATTCTTAATTTCATTCTTCACAAATTAAGAGGTCAGTTTGTTTGAAATGTTGAAAAAATATGAAAATAGTACATACTTTTTCAGCTTCTGCTAACTTATTCTTTCCCCGAACTACACGTATTTTTATGTCTCACTGTTTTCCCAAACAGACCTCAGAAGCCTTCTTATCCTCCTCATCCAGCCTGGTCCAGACCTGGCCAACTTATCACACAGGCCAACCCATCTTCTCTCCATTACACCACAAACAAATTGGTCTGTTACACCTCTGTCTGGACCCAGATTGCATTTCTCTTCTCATCCCTCACCGCCTAAACATTCTTTCTTCTTCACTGAGACATCTCAGGCCCGTCCGACACCTACTCTCCCTTCACATGTGCCCTCGCTGCTCAGCTGCTTTTACTTGTCAAGATTGAATCCCGTCGCTTTCTTTATTTTTCTCTAACACACGGTCACCCAAACGCTCACATCACCTCTGTTTTGTGCAGAGTAGCAACCCAAACAATACAAAGGCTTGTCTTCTTTGTGGCATTAGATTATATCTGTAATTAGACGGAAAACACTATATATTTTCCTCTGCTGCTTTAGCACAAAAAAAATAACCTACACTGCGAGCTCCGTTTCTGAGATTATGAAGTTAGAAATAAGATAAAATGTTGACTTATGTGTATTTTTTTAATCATATGTGACACAATGTCAATCTGTTCCTGAATTCAAGAATTAATTCAGGAAACTATATATGCATATGTCCTGATTTATGTGGAAAACAGTTTAACATTACAAACCAAACAAATAAAAATCTAAAAGAAAGGATTCAGTATTTAGAAAATGCTAATCTTCTCAAAAATGTGCTTAGACATGCTTGATGCGAGTTTTTCCAGGAATCTTGTGCGAACTTTGCTCCATGTGGAGAAAATGGCTTCCGGAAGGGCAACCAACGTCCGGAGCTGACATCTGTTATTGTAAACCTCCTTTTATCAGTAATCCCAAGACATTTCCAATGGTATTTAGATCAGGAGAAAATGGAGGATGGTTCGAAAGTTATTCTTCTGGAAGAAGCCTTTTGTCAGATGGATGCTGTGAACTGCAGCGTTGCCCTTTTGAAAGAGCCGGTGATCAACACACAGACGAGGGCCCTAAGTTAAGAGCAAAGCTGCACACTGCCAGCTGTGGTTTGACATCTCTGCTCAGTTCTACTGTTCAATGTCACATGTTTCTATTTTAAAATCCAAATCAGACAAAACATGGTGTTAGGTGCTGTTTTATGTTTTTTTTGTTTTGTTTTTTTTGTCATTTTTACAGGTTTAAAATTTTCAGGGCTATGATATTAAACATTTGATCCACTGAAGAAGAAGCATGTTTGAATTTCTGCACAGTGTTCTTTTAGTAATATTCTAATGTATAGAAAGTGACCGTGTATATACACAAAAATGTGTTTTAAAACTTTTGCACATCAGCTTTCTCATTTAGAAAATTGGGAAAAATTAATCTATGAAATTAGCAGCCACCTGTCTTAGGAGTCAAAGTTACTCACCAGACATCACAAAAGTAAGAATTACCACTGAGTTACTGTATAGTAATAATAATTAAAAATTGTACCGTCTTTGTGTTAATCTACACCAGTCTCACAAGATTGTAGATCCACTTTTTCACATATCCCAGTTCCCGACAACAGCTGAGGTAAGATGCGCACTTCAACACAGACATGGAGCATCATTGGGTCAGTTCTGAACAGACATTTATAATACACAGTGCACTTATGAATACTTCTGCTCGCGTGTGAAACTGAATAACACAGACTCTAAAATCCCCTGTCCTTCACGGTTTTATGAGGTCAGATGCTGCGTCAGATCTTTCTCACTTTCCAGCTCTGACAATTCAATGTTTATCTTCACATCACATTACAGCTGAGCAGGTGTGTGGAGCTGAGAAAGCAGAACCTGAACTTCTCTCTCAAGTTTTTTTTTTTTTTTTTTTTTTTTTTTAAATCGCTCACATAACCACATCCATAAGTTTTCTTGTTCAAGCCTTCCAGATATTTCTGTATGACCAGGCAGTACATTTATACCTTAGGCGGTTTTTGAACCATGGGGAAGAAATGCCTGTGGGATATAGATTTCTCCACCTAAGTTTAGACCTTAAAATCTTTGCTTTAGAGTTAAATTTATGTGTGCATAGAAAAAGAAAATCCTAAATCCACCATTGTGAATTGCTTTTAAATTCACAGTTGTTCTATATCTATGCAATTGTAAGTAAGATGTCACATCTGTGCAGACAGAAGATCACCTAAGGACCGGTCACATGGCCTCAAATCTTTCTCCCCCTTGTATTTGACCGAGTCGAGCCAGTGGCTTGAATGCTGTAGCTTTAATGCTTCTATCCAATACTTTCCACTGAGTGAAATGATTTAACCACAGGATTATATCGGCTTACCCTGCAGGGAGAGACATGGGATGACAGAAATACTCCACTACTTACCACCATAAATCAAAACATACACCCACATGAAATGTCATGATGCACTCTTGTACTCACAAGCACATGCTTCCCCCTCGCCTGTTTAGACGTCTACTGTTCTGTACCTGATTTGTACAGAAACATCGAAGGGTTTGAATACTTTTACAGGCACAGTAACAATTGCGTAATGATTTAGGAAGGAGAGCAGCAGCTGAACAAGTGTAAACTTTTGGTGATAAAATATATTCTCGGTATTTTTGCTGAACTGAACAACGACTTAACACAATAAGTCACTTATTGTGTCAGCACCAAAATGTCTGTGATCAGTTTATTGCTTTATTCAATAAATGAATCCAATCAATCTGTCTAATGTTTTCCTCCTGCTTGGTTTTACCTTTGATAATTAGCTGCAGCAGGGAACTTTTTTTTTCCTGAGTATCTGAGACAGTTTGACAGTAGCCGTTGGTGTGTCAAGACTTTGATTTCCTTTTCAACAACCACATGTTAAGCATTAGCCTGATATGACCTTCTAAGACCAAACAACGTGTGTGAAGAAAACTAACTCTAGATATTCTTTTTGATTAAGCGGAATGACAAGCAGTCAGCTCCGCTCAAGCTATCTCTTGTAGCTGTCGGGTGTCCCTAGCACTTCAACCTTGATTTGTTCCTTTTATTTTACAAGATTTGTTCCGTCGTCCTGTAGCTGAAAGATTTTGATCAGGTTGAATAAATCCACCGACTTCGAACAAGCAGCTACATCTCTATTCAACATATCTCAATTGAAAGCTTTTTTTTTTGGTCAGAAAAACAACACAATTTGAGTTTACAATAGTGGGTCATTGTAGTATGCCGCAGAAATAAAAAATCTCCAAAAATTATGTACTTTTACGCTTTTATTCTCTGACCAACGTTGATACAGCAAACCACACCGGCAATAAAAGATCAGAAACTCAAGCTCAGATAGAACAGAATTTAAACTGGAACAAGCTGTTGTGTTTGGACATCTCTGTGCCATTTACTTGTGACGTACACAAGTGTGTTCATTATTATAGGGAATGTAATATCTCTATATTAATGCAAAAATAGCTCTTTGTGAAGCACATTACATTATCATTCCATTCTTGCTGAATCAGATTTTGTTTTATGCCTCCAAAGACTCGCACTGTGTCATAAAATTGTGTTTGGAAATTATTCATGTTTGTGAAACAAAGGAATGGCGGATTGTGATTAATTCTAGTCTGGTGAAGATTAGAATGTTTTCTGACACCAAAATGTGATGAAAAGTGCCCTTTAGGAAGATAGTTTAGGTTGCTCATGTATAAAGTGAGAGATTATTACCATTTGGGGTCTTTCATGATTTTGTTTTTCTTTGATTGCAATGAGAGAGAAAGTTTCTAGGAGCCATGGGTCAAGAACACACAGGAGGAGGTGACATGTGGGACTGAAATACGAAAGAATGTGAAATTACATCTCAAATTGTCCCCAAGACGTATCTGATGAAAGAAACAACTCTTTCATACAGTCAGATGCGGTTCTGACCTCTTGCTTTGACAAAGTTACAAAAATAAATAATAAAAAAAATCACCGAGCAAAATCAGTCCTTGAAACGAAAAAAATGTCTTTGTATCCTGCATTTACCAACAAATTGCCACAAATCTGCTTTCAAAATTGCTAAAAATCTGTCAAGTCATGGGAATGTAAGAAAAAAAACAACATTTTAACAAATGTAGTTCCCAGGAGCAAATTCTGAAAAGAACAGTGGGGCTAGAAGTGATCTCCATTTTTCATCAGTGCACTATTCAACCTGACCGCAGAGCGCTCACAGTGGAAGTCAGCAGGCTGGGCCAGCGTCCTGCCAGCCTTGCAGCGTCGCAGCAAAGATGAGCCACAGCAATGTTTCCGCACGGAGCGCGGACACGATAATCAGCCACATGGCTGCCTGTGCAAGCTTGTGACTGCCTTTCACAGGCAGGGTGAAAAACAAATGAGTCACTACTTATCTCTGAATGTCATCATTGAGAGGTACTTGGCAAGTTTAAAATTCAACGTTAAACTGAAGACCTCTGCAGTCAGTAATAACTGTCACCTTAATTTCTTCCTTGCTTATACTTCAATATAGCTTTTTCTAGCTAAAGCAAAAAGAAGGCATCCACTAGTCCGGAAGAAGAAGTGTTTTAGTCTACAATATTATGTTTAAGTGAGTTTTTGAGCCCAATCCTGGTCGAGTGAAGTTCAGATCATTTTTATTAATTGTTTTCTTGTCTTTAGGAAGAGTAGCTTTCAGGAAGCACCAAGAAGCTCCCTCTTTAACACTCAGATGAAGAAAAACTCCTTCACGGGAGCCGGCATACATCAGCATACCTGCAGCACAGCCATGCAGGGCAAGTTATCCTGATAGGTTTCACAGACGGAGGCGAAGGACACAGCAGCAGGGTGTTTGGAAAGTTTAAGACTCTGTCTTGTGACTAAAGCAGTCAGTGTGAAGAAAGTGATGGAATCAAGACCTGTGCTAAGTGGAGATTTGAATTTTGGGTTTGCCTGAACACTTGCTCTCCACAAAGCCACTGCCTATTTCTACAAAGCTCCTCCTTGCGGCTGCAGTCGAGCTTCTGCCTCACGGAGCACTCCTCCCCCACGTCTTCCCCCACTCAGCTCCTCTAGACTAGCGGCATCAGTCCTTAGGAAACACCTGGTGCAGCTGCAAATCTGTTGAGCTTTTCATACGAACCACTTCTCAGTCCAACGCTGCTAAGAACAGTTGTAATAATGATAAGCATTGTACTGATAATGCACTGAAGGTGGAGTGATAGAAAGAGCAGGAACTTCTTAAAGAGACAGAGGCCCAATTTCATGGAGTCAAATTACGAAGTCAAATTTCTTTTAAGTCATGTTTGATATATACAGCATATTTATGACAACTGAAAGTAACAGTTACGTGATTCTACTATAAAATGGCACCAAGTCCCTGAAAAATACAAAAAACCAAACATTTCATGAATATCTGGTGCTGCTGGTGCCTCCCAGGTTGAGCAGTTTGCATCCATGCAGAGGAAACACAACATAAACAGAATCTCAATCTGCTCCTTTCTATGCTTGGTCTATTTGACTGACATAATAAAACACTTTGGATAATCAGCATTAAGGATGTCTTCTGCAGGCCAATCAGTAACAGAGCCTCCTGCTACCAAAGCTCACCATTTGCTGAAAGAGCATCCCATGAACTGTTTTAAAACAGTTAATCTTTCAAAATGATCTAAAACAAGAAATTATAAATATGCTAAATATAATACTAATATAGGATTAATTCAGCACAGAAGGGCTGTACTGATACTTCACTATGTTCAGTGAAGTGAAAGTATCTCCTTTATGCAGTTTCAGTTTTAGACATCTGGAATGCTGAAGTGAGTGAATCTTCCTCAGTACGGCAGTACTTGTGCCGTGTTGCATGAGATTTAGTTATTTTATTATTGGGTCATTTTTAGAATATCCAAGTAGCAATTGTGTAAGCGCCGTAATAGTGGCGCACATGTTTGGCATGTAAGATGTGTGAGAGCTGTGGCATTCATGCTGCATAATTTTAGGAAACCTTCAATCATTTCTTGGCTTAGCTGCTGATAAAATGCATCAGTGTTCAATGTGTTTGGAAGGTGATGCGGAAGTGTTGTTTATCTAAGGCTGTGCATCATCCCAGATGAAAGAAATGCAAGCACATATGCAATAGTGTGACACCAAAGAGTTGACACTACCACACAGGTCTCTGTGCTAAAGTGGCTTCAATTCATTTAGGACAGAACAGCAGTAGCTGCTTCTAAAAGTTAACATAAGGAACCCAAAACTCACTTGACTTTTTCAAGGTGTTAAAACCTTTTGCATAAAAGTCTCCTGTGTGTGTTTGTCCAAAACTCATAAGTTAGTTGTTTTTTTGTTTTTTTTAAGTTTAATTAACTTTTTTAATTCGGAAAACAGATTTATGAAGGGGCTATTCCTAGATGAGTGTTATCCCAGTTACCAATCTGTATTAGCTCTGCTGATATAAGAGCAAATACTACAGTGTTCTGTTGACACTATGGCTTTCGAATATATTTGAAAAACAAAATATTCTTCCGGAGAAGTTTGGTTGGTTTGATTTTGTGCACTAGGATGAAACCAAACTTCTTTTCTCTATGCAGTGTTATCGTATTCTTAAGAAGCTGCAACACTATTTTTATGTACCGTGTAGAACTTGTTGCACTCTTGTCTAGAAGAAAACCAGTCGCCTCTTAATTAGATAGGCAGTAAAAAATCCAACTTGATAAAAAAAAAGAACAGAATTGAGTTTTAAACACAAATTGGATTCGACCTAAATTCATTTACTCTTTTCCTATCCAGTCCCCAGACTTGTTGTGTACTACATGAACTGAAATGAAAGGCTTTTGAACCATTATTGTTTTATCTCCCTCTGAGTTTCATCTCCATGTGAGCGTCACAACACACAGCCCTCATGCGCCAGCATGACCCACACAGCTCTTTCCACATCTCCCCACAACCAAACTGAATCTACCCCATGCATGAACGCAGACGGATGAGGGCCTTTCCACTACTTTGCTGAAGATTCAAGATTTTTCTTACAATGTGAGTCACTGCAGCTGCAAAGTATTTTCCTATTACCATGCTACTGATCACATTTCACTTTCTGACTTAAACATGAGTATTAGAAAATCGAAATGTTGTGTGGCTGTGCTGAAACTGCATATGCAAAGTTTTCAATTTCCTGAAATACTGAGAAAAAAAAATGCTTATTTCGACTTCAGCCTTAGAGGGAGCAAAAGTTGTTTCCATGAAGCATATATCCACATGGATTTAGATGCAACAAAATGGCAACCAGTAGCTGTGGTAGGAGGTTGAAGAAAAACAGGAGCTGGTCCAACATACCCAGTTACCCAGGGTGTAATAATGAAACCTGGTAAAGATGTGTAAAATACTTTATTCTTTTATTAATGTAGCATATTTTCACTCAGAAAAAATAAAATAAAATTCTGCATTACTCCAACAGCGAGATGTGGAACTTTTCTAACCTTTACTATTTTGTCTGACTCTGTATGACAATAATGGCTCCTAGAGCTTTGGTTGTTTTAAACTTTTTTAATTACTGCTTTGATTCTATATATGGGCATATTTAGGTTAGTATTACTTGAAGCAAGTTCTTAGCTTTTGAACATCAACACACATATTTATTTTACTTTGTTCAAATCCTAGCCTGTGGTCTTTCTGCATTTAGATTGTTTGTGCTTTTCATTCATGTGTAGGCTTCTCTCTAGCACTCTGGCTTCCTGTGACAGTCCAAAAACATGATTGTTAGTTTAATTGGTCTCTCTAAATTGCCCAAAGGTGTGTGTGTGTGTGGGGGGGGTGTGTGTGTGTGTGTGTGTGTGTGTGTGTGTGTGTGTGTGTGTGTGTGTGTGTGTGTGTGTGTGTGTGTGTGTGTCGGTGTACGTCGAAAACTATGTGAATTTTGTCACATTATGCTTACGAGAAACACGAAATTGTGGATCATTAATAAAAAATTCTCTGACACTCAAATTTTAAGAAGGAAAGGGAAAACAAAAAAAAGCTTGAGATGTAGTTTTAGTAGGAATGTTAAGGGGCATCAGCGGGGTGGCAGCAGCCTTTATGAAAAATTGTTATTTGAAAGAGCAAGAGCTCATAAAATGCAAACCTCCAAAAGGCTCCAGGGGAGATGCTGTTTTTGGTCTGATTTCTACTAGTATGGCTCAAAAGGGACATATTTGACCCAGAGAACAACACTCTACTCCTCAATACTTGTGAAACATTTAGTTTCTTCATTCTTTGCACACCTTTACGAGGGGTGCCAATAATGTAACGGATGCTGTAAACGACTTGCTACTCTGGATCGAAATAACGACAAGCTTCTTAAGTCGGGCGCATTCAGAATACTTCACTTTCAGCCTCAGGGGAACGGCAATGCAAGCGTTTTATCTAATTATGAAATGAGTCTGTATTCTGCGCAGTAATCTGCCTCATCATGTTGTCTCACTGAATTCAAAGAGTGAAATGTCATCTTTATGTGTGATGGTGAAAAAGAGAAACATGATTAATCTATCTGCTCATAATCACAACTCCCACAGGACTCTAAGACATCCTGAGAGATTCTGTCACCCCTCCGGAGAAGAAGAAGCCCCTAAGAGTTTTATAAGTGTTCCTTGACAAATCTTCACTTTTCATATTTGACCACTGAAGTCATTTGCTTGCGTCGGCGTGTAGAACAGGCATTGTATATATAAACCAAGCTGAGGTTATGGTTTCTTGCTTTAGGTATTTAACCGCCCTGAGGAACACCGAGAACACAGCCTTAAAAACAGGAGGAAAAACGAAAACCATGTGAATCAGCATCTGAGATGTTATCAATAACATCTGACTTGAGTTGTTTTGGAAACGCGTCAGTTTAGATTGCTTACAGTGTTTGGTTTTGCAACGTTTACGTGTCAACCTCTAAATCTTTCATGCTTGGAATGAGACGTCATGCACGCTGTGACTTAGATGTTTTACGGTTGCACAGCAATTTGCAACCAAGCCCGATATGCGTCTTCACATTTTGTCACTTTAAATCCACCAACCTCACTGTGCTTTTTCAGCGCGCCATGTCTTTGACCAGTCCAAAGGACTACCTCACTAAAACTTTAAGAATCAAGAGATTATGAGGGAATTAGATGCTTTGTGAATGTAAGTGGATATAATCATTAGCTACATTGATCAGGCAGCAGTTTCACTTGCACTACACTGAGGTGAGTGAAGCATCTGCATAGCATAATGTCATATGAAGTAAGGTTGTTATTGAGTCGTTGACATGTTAGTCGAAGAATAGTTACGCTGATTGAGTAGCAGTGGGGTGCATACTTAATACATGCACCAGGTATGTCCAAAAATGTTTGCCCTCGCTTAGCTGATAATCAGATTCTGTATGTTTTATATGTGTCATAGGATGATGTAAGATGTCTATGTTTCCATAGCAATGAGATATTCTATGCTACTGAAGATATGCGATAGTGTGACTGGGGCAAAACCCTGAAAGCAGCTTAATGATCATACAGCTGTATTACAGCTACAGCAACTGTGACCTTGAGTTGAAATTAGTGCAATTTTATATGCATTTTCCCCATACATTATGTTTCAAACCCCCCACAATCAGCCTATTCTGAAAGAACAAAGTAAGCTTCTGGGTTCTTGTATGTAGTGAGAATCTGAACCCTGCAGGTTACAGCCGCCCGTTGAGGGAACCCTCCTGTTTCACATTTCAAACCCTCATTCAGACCACAGATACCCACTGTTCACTCCATAACAACGGTTATATGGCGACGGTACAGATGAGCGTGGGGATAGCGAGACTGATGGTGGTCCTAGCGGAGGTGATGAGCGTGATGATGATCACGACCTGCTGTTGCCTCCAATGACAGCCCAGAGTCCTTCACAGGTAAAGAGAGGCGCAGCGGAGTTGCAGGGTCACATCAGGCTGACGGTGGGGGTCTTGGCCAGCATCAGCAGGATGTGTGAGATCACATTAAGTGGAATGAATGTGATTGGGCCCCAGGCTTATCATCAATACATAGAGCTCCAACTGTTTCTGGATTACATCGTGAAGGGCAGCAAAGAGGGATCCAAAAATTGTCTGCAATTTACTGGTGGGTGTTTGGAAGTGAATGTGTTTCTAGATGAGTGTGTTTTTTGAATATGAATGAGAATCTATGTAGTGTGAACAATGACGTAGACATACATCAGGTCCCTTTTAAAGATTTTTTTTTTTTTTGCCACCAGCAAAGAACAGCATGAGTCCCTGCTTTACAACTCACACTTTCCCATGAGTAGCACGCAGTCTTGTCACAACACAAGTACTCTGATGGATGTCTCTACCTCTCTGTGTCACTTTGGTTCTGACAGCCACTCTTTAGACCACTTTTCAGATGCATCATCCCACAGGGGGAATAAAACCCAACAAGAACAGAGAAGAGTACGGGGCAAGGAAGAGCCAAATGAAGAACTGAGCGAGAAGGGAGTTCAGAAAAAAAACAACTTGTGAGAGATACTGGCGTCTTTGTCTGATTACAACGGCATGTTTTGGGATGACGTGGCGTGTTGGTTGAGAGTCAGTGTGGTTATGTTGAGGTCGTGGTCGATAACACTTCACTACACGGTGGAATATGAAAAGTATTGATTTGCTTTTTACCTTGGACAGCTTTGAGCACAAAGCCTGTGATGTTTCTGTATACGGCGTTCAAAGTCAATACTCCTCTCCCCACATCAATCTAGCTTGTAAAAGAGAAGGAGGGGGGAGAAAAGAGATTCTTGTCATATCAGACAGAGCTGTGTCCTCTTCGGGGCTTTGTGTTACAGAGGTCAGGCTGGTTGTTGTGTTTATTACCTTATGGATCTGAGACGGTGGTCAGGGAGGGATGAGGGTGATGGGAGTTTGTGTCAGACAGGTACGGTTTGAAAGAGTGATGCTTTTGGTCTCGTCTGTTCAAAGCACCCTTGCTGCATGTTTGCTGTGTCCCCTGTCTGGCTTGAGGGGAAGCTACAAACCCATCCGCCTTTCACGAGGGCAAAATTTGTGAGATGCATGGCTGATAGTTGACCTGGCAAAAAATTAAAAAAAATCTACCACCTGACCTGTTACTCTCTGCTGCTCCTCCAGATTAAAGATGGGAATCTTAGTTGTTTCACTGACTAATGTCAGCCATGCTCTGGTAAGATTGCAGCTGTATCACAATCTTTATGTTTTTATAAACTAGATTCTGTGACATCCTAAAAGCCTAAATAACTGAACCTGGTATTAATGGTGGGCGAAGGCCGCACATGTGGCGGCCTTCGCCCTTCTGATTACATTTAGGTTTTTAGTTTTACCAGGCCATGGCAATGAAGTAATTTTGATTCCTTGGGTGTCTAGTGTAAATGATAAACTGACAACAAAGTACTTTGACTTTATAGTGAGATCAAATTGGAGACAAGTGAACTTTTCTGGATGGCGAATGCATACATCGCACAGAAAAGAGAGCTGAACACAAATGCAAAAATAAAAGAAATCAGATTTTTACCTGTGAAAAAAACTAAAACATTTGTCTTTTCATAATTATTGGTGTTGATGTAATGCTTAAATATTCCCAATAAAGTCCACTGAAGTTTGTAAACAAAATATGAAAAATATTCAAGGAGTGGTATTACTTTTTATCCCAGAAAAAAAGGATTGGAGTGTGAAAATTGCAAGTTAGCAAGGTCACAGCTCCAGGTATTTAAACCACTTGTAATGTGTGTGAAGTAACCACAAAAAACGCTGTCCACTGTTTTTCAGACACACAGAGAGAAAGAAAAGACTGCCCCAAATAGTACCCTCTAAGTCTTCTGAGACTCAAAAAAAAAAAAAAATCAATGAAATCAAGAAGAACTGAGAGACGTATTTGAGGGCATAGATCTGCTGTAGAAAAATTCTTCTCCACAAAGACAGCAACAGAGGAAAAACACACTTGAGACAGTCCTCGATGTTAAATCTTGCTGATCTCAGATCAGACAAGAGGGAGGTCTATGGGGAGAATCGGAAAGAAACAGACGACTACAAAGGAGCAGAATAGCAGATTGCGGAGCGGTTCCTGAGATCACAGAGGAGGAAAAAGGCAGACGGACACAGGAGGAAATCAAACTTCAGATGTTTTTTCATTGCCCTCATGCATTGTAAAAGCCTACTTGGAAAAACTGAGGGCTGTGCGGAGTATACTTGTATGATGATGCAATCACTATCTTTGAGCCTGTCTCTCAGTCTACTACTTTTTCTTGGACACCAGTAAGGGGCAAGTGTCTGGGTGAGACCACTGGGACAGATCTGAATCAAGTGATTGATGCACGACAGGCTGAGAATTAGATCCATCTGCTATGATCAGAGGAGAGGTGTGGCTCTGCAGACATCTAAGTGGCTGGATTAACCACTGGCTATGAGGGCTATTGATGTTATTGAACAGGGAGGCTGATGAAGGGAGTCCTTGTCAAGGTGTGCGATTATGCTGCTGCGGCTGCTTGGCATGCTTGTGGAACAGGAAATGTGCAGTGGCACAAACTAAGCAAAAAAAAAATAAAAAAGAAAGAAAATCTAACAAAAATAGTGGCACTAAAAGAAATCTGTAACACTGCCTTTAAAATATAAGCCTTACACATCTACACAACTGTTGTTTAAAGGTGCTTGTTACTGAAGTGTACAAATTGATAGTTTTAAATCTCCTCATATCTGCATGCACAGCTAAATTATTTATTCTCTCGTAACACCATAAAAATGTGAAGAGCATATTGTGAGGAGACGCAGGCAGTGCGATGTAACAGGAAAAAAATAGAATAGAAACAGTCACAGTCCTTTCTTCTTCTGGCTAATGTGTGACTGTTTTGTGTTACAATTTACCCATTACATTATTTTTATTTTGTGGATTTTTTATTTGTTTATTTTTTGTATAAAAATGCATTAGCAACATTTCATGACATTTAATTGCTGGAGATAATCTACGAAATCCCCCAATGTCACGACCACTGCAATTACGGGCACCACTTGATGCACTGAGTAATTTAACTATTAAACCCGATAATAATTTTGTGTTGGATGTGAAAGAGATGGACAGATGTGAGGATCAGAGTTACTTTGGCGGGAATCAAATGTCAGCGACCAGACAGCTGGGTCCAATCATTTGTTAAAGGTTGGAAGAATAAATAAAATGAAGACAAACACAAAAGAAGACACTTGTGATGTAGACAAATGGATGTACGCGGACGAGTTACAAAATAGTTATTCCCTTTAAGAGGGATTAGGGATTACATTATGATTTTTCATTTATTTTATAATAAATCACAAATTCTGGTCATCTGCATGAAGCAGTACATGTCTGGAGCCACACCCATCCGTTCCATGATAAATGCAGCGCTGCAAGAAACACTGAAGACAAGGCACAGATGCAAACGGTGGGGTTGAGGGATCTCGTGAATAACAGAGAACCAACTTCATCCTCTTATCGAAACGGTCCGGCACTGTTAATCAAGAAAGAATGGAACAAGCATTCCAGGGAAACATTAAGTTGGCTCACAAACAAAACCTTCGGGCCTATAAATCTGGTCATATTTCAGCCGAAGCCTGTTACTTCAGTTCTTATTTCTTCTTTACCTCATTTTGACCCAAGCCCCCCGTATCTTATCTCTGTTGGCCAAGACAGGGCTTGAAGAGTCTGCTTTTTGCAAAAGAATGCTTTAATTAAATTCACGGCATCTGGTTAAAAGGTTTTCATTTCTCACAAAAAGCTGTGCGAAAGGGATGTGCGCATCTTGTGATGCGTGATAGTCTCCATTAATATGGATGTTGAAATTTTAGGCAGCATCTCCAGCTTGACACAATTCTGGTCTCTCCTGAATAAAGACGGGCTTCCAAACTTGAAACTCTGGAAGCCTATTTCTGTCACTTTGTCACAAACCATTTTGACTTTAAAATGTAACAGTATGTTGAACTACTAACTAAATCTCATAAATATGGTAGTTCAAATTATTACATTTAATGTCAACATTTTGAATTAAGTTATGACTGACTTTGAATATTCCCGATTTCTGATTTAAAGCTTTACTTCTCAAAATTGCCATGAAATTCAAAACTGTGATTTTAAAAACTCCTGACTATGACAATGCGAGCTATTTATTCCAAGTGACATAAAAGTGGTTCCATAGAAATCAAACAGGAAGCAAAGCAACTAGAAAATCTATTCAGCTAGCCGGCTCTCACTTTTTGTTTTCTTTTATTTATCCTCTGGGTACAAAATGTAAGATCTTAAAATGGTTTTCTGAACATGGCAGGGAGGAGACAGGATGACAGTGTTTTAGCCACAGAATGGATTTTTTTCCCATGAATAAAGACTTTATGCTTTGTTTATGGTGCTAATATGGCAGGAGTTGGACAGGCTGTCTAAACTCCGGTAAGATGGTCATGTATGCATAAATGAACCCGCAGAAGCTGGCAGACACGCACACACACACACGTAGACACACAGCACGGCTCTGTTCCCGGTGCCAGCATATTGTTCAACATGTTTAGTTTTGCGACAAGAATCCTGTCGTATTTCGCGATGAGGTCACGACTCGCTATAAATAAACTGAAGCATACAGCCGGGTTTCAGAGACGTGCTTGGTTATCACGTAGACAAACAACTTCAGGGTGGTGACACACAAACAATTAACTCGTTATAATGATGAAAGAAGTTCTTTGTTCTCCAGCAATTTTACCTGAATTTTATATATATATATATATTTTTTTAATCTGCCGATGATATGTCAGCAAAGAATTCTGGTATATATTTTCTGTAGCTGAGCAGTAAGTTACAGCTGTAGTTATAGGTGTATATTCAGAAGCAGACAATATTCTGCATCAGTAAAGTGGATGAACTTCATTAACACAGCTGTTTGTTTGAAGAACAGAATGAAACTGAGTGAACTGATTTTTTCTCAAAGACAAAAAAAATGCAGGAAGATGACTGGCACCTTGCTTTTAAATCATGTTTAATCTAAAATGACAACTTCGTTACAGAAAAGAGCAAATATTTCACACAGGCTGCACTTGAAATGTTACAAATGACATAAGTGCTTAAATCTCTGAAAAAAGGGTTAATTAGAGTTACTTTCAAAGCAGTTTTATTGCAATGTTCTTTCTCGTAAATTAACTAACGAGAGTACAGACTGAACACTACGCCAAGGTGCAAAGGTTTTAATGATCTAATCTTATTTAGTAATGAAGCCAAATTTTACGCCATATTTTCTTGTATCTAAAACAATTAGATATATATTTCAATATATATCTCAGATTAAAAATAATAAACCTATTTTGTAACATATTTCTTTTCCTTTATATTAACTGTCAAAAAAGACAAAGATTCAACAGTGTGTGGTGCTGGAGGGAAACCAGAGGAGCATCCATCCATTTTCTTTGCACCCTTGTCCCTCAGTGGGGTCAGGAGGGGTGTTGGTGCCTCTCCAGCTAATGTTCTGGGCAGGAGGTGGGGTTCACCTTGGACAGGTTGCCAGTCTGTTGCAGGGCAACACACAGACAAACAACCATGCATACACACACCTAGGGGCAATTTGGAGAGGTTTTTGGACTGTGGGAGGAAACTGGAGTACCTGGAGAAAACCCACGCATGCACAGGGAGAACATGCAAACTCCATGCAGAAAGACTGGGAATTGAACCCAGAGCCTTCTTGCTGCAAGGCAACAGCTCTACCAACTGCGCCACTGTGCAGCCCTGCTTCTCTGTGAATCTTAGAATTGGTCAACCTAAATTGTTTTATTGACAATTTCGGTTGAAATGTTATTTATTTAACTTCAATATAACAAAGTTTCTGTGATGGACTGGCGACCTGTCCAGGGTGAACCCCACCTCTTGTCCGAAATGTCCCACTGGAGAAAGGCACCAGCACCCCTCCTGACTCCATTAGGGACGAGGGTGTAAGAAAATGGATGGATGGATGACAGATTTTTTTTTTACAATTAACCTGTCACTGAGAGGTTTGAGATTCCAAAGGTCTTTGCTGCTCACTAAAAAAATACTTAAATGCTAGAATGTTAAACATTTGTCAAAAAGTCTGAAGCAGCCAAAAATGAAATAAAAAAAAGCTCTCCCCCAAATTTTTTTTTTCGCAAGTTAGGAATACCACCACAAAGCATAAAACCCCCTCCTGCATATTCCCCTAGTAACTTTTGTGGAAGTGATTCGGAGAGAGGCAGTTAACACCCGGCTGGTCAGGAGGAAAAGCTCAGTGAGCCACGCAGGGGAAACGTTGGCCCTCCGAGGTGTAAATGTGTGGAAGTGAATGGGGGCAAAGTGAGGCCTTTCTGAGAAGCAGCCCGTATGCTTGACCAGTCCCGCCTGAGTAAATAAAAGTGAACATTTAAGAAAAAAAATGGCGATTATTTTTCTGGTCACGTTGAGGACGCGGCGTCATTCTGGCTTGATGAAGATCCCCAGTCGCGGTCAAAAGAGCACGGAAAAGAACGTAGCCCCGACCCACATCCTGTGGAAGCACACCTCATTCCGGTTTATTTCCAAACACAAACTTCACATTACTCTCAGCTGGCCAAGCGCGCTGTCATTTCATCAGGTTTTTCCCCACGCCGCCACGCTAGCCCCCGATGGTCTAGTAATTTTCAGAGCATAACCCATAAAGAAGCATTGTAATGTGGATCCACCTCATTATTGCCGGGTCAGCGTATAGAGCGGAGCAGGAGAGCAGGGCGCCTCGTACGGCTTGTTAATTCAACACCTCTCTCATTCAGCGCTGCATTTGTACAGCTGGCCTTTTTGAAAGGAGTTCAAGCTATATCACACCCACATACAGCGTACGTAGTGACAGCGCATATGCACAACAACACAAATCCCAGACGTTGCCCTGACATCACTCCACACCACTGGGTTTCTGCCCAGCCTGCGGTTCTCACCTTGGGAAATGACCCGGTGCCTGTCCAGCCACCCAGGCATGAAACACACACACCCCTAAAAAGCACAAGGGCCGGGTATTGATAGGAGGTCTGAGTGGTTGGACGGAGGCAAAGATGTGGTTAAGTATGAGTGTGTGGAAAAAATTAGCTGGGAACCGAAGAGGAATACGTGTGCAGCAGGAGTGCATGCGATATTAAAATGCAGGAATATTTTTTCTCGCTAAGCATTATTCTTTGGCTTCATGCATGTGACGTAGTGTAAGCCTGTAGGTTTAGGCTAAAATTAGAATAATATTTATTTTAGGCAAAAGTTTGTACTGCATGACTTGTTGCCCTTTTGTGTTAACAGAGTTGGCAAATAAAACTGTCTCATGGGGCCAGGCAACAAGACCAAATAATGGCTGGGTAGCCCTTAATATTTTTAAATTGTGTATAAGGCAGAATTCAGGGCACACAGGGAAAAAAAAAAGATAGTGGGAACAAGATAAAAAGTATTTCCAATGCTAAACCCAACATCCTCTTTATTGTGTCTTAAGACTGAACATAACCCACCAAATTAAATAGCACAAGGCCACATTACTGTTTTAAAATATCATTGAGCAAACTGGTGCTTTAAAAACGTTATTTATTGGGGAGGTTTCTTGCTCCAAAAAGTTTAAGAGCCACTGCTGTAGAGGGAGCAGCAGAGGGTGTTGATTGGAGGGTTTGAGCGTTGAGAGATGGAATTGAAGAAGGATTATATGGTCACTCAGATTCGGGAGGAGGAGGAGAAGTACGGGGTTGGTTGTGAGGGGAGTGGGGCCGCTCTAAAAGGAGGGCTGGTGGGGGCAGGGGGGTGAACTCTTGGCCTCGAGACTGGGGCTCCGTCACGCCTCACATCTTTGCAAGCCACTTGGGCCTGATGCTCAAGAGGGGGAGTCGGTTCAACCTTTGTTGCAGTGGAGGAGTGGGGAGTGACAAGGCATACCAGCATATCTGACATGTCAGAGCAGTTGGCTGGGAGACCTGGATTCTGGTCAGATCTGACGCTAGCCATCTGCTTCGGAATAAGACCGGGCCGTTTTAAGTGATGAATCTGCCCCAGGGAGGATATGAAATTGTGCTTCAAGGAGGGGGGAAAAAAATAGGAAAAACACACATGGCAAATCAGGTATTGATGAAATATGCACAGACTTATTTCAGTAAGCAAATAAGAGCTGTGTATCCTCAGAGAAAGCCTAAATGGTGGTTAAATAAATCAAAAGGAGTTTTTTTTTTGAGGTGAAAGGCAAACAGAAATGAGCATGATCAGATTTGAGCTTTCGTTCGAGTCCCCAGTAGGATATATTTATCCTTACCTCGTTCTCTCATAGAGCTCCCTTTAAAGTCATTGAGCGAAGGGAAGTGATGAAATGGAGCAATTATGTATCCATTTGTGCTATTCAGGTGAAACCAGGTGTAAAATTTCCAATCTGTGCAGCTGCTGTATCCTCAATTCATTGTGCTTTCTTGCCACTGTTGCCTGTTAGAAGGTAATATCTGAAATATGGACTAAATATTACAAGCAATAAAGCTATTTAACATTATTGTATTACTTCCAGAGAGAAAGATTGCCTTCTCCACCCTGCAAATGTATACCAAAAAATTGAAATAACAAAGGTACTGCTGCATAACAAAACAAATCTTAACAGAGACATTTCTGAATTGATATGTTCTGCTGAGAAGGAACAGAATGCAATAACAAAAAAAAAAATGTTCCTAATCAAGAAGAAACATGGGTAATTTGATATACAGACATTTAGGAATATGAAGAAAATAAAATGCTGCACGCTCATCCTGAACGCTGGGATAAAAAAAAACAAACAAAAAAAAACAACCTTTTTTTTCCTCTGTGAAAACAGATAGCCGAGTCATCTCCCGTTGAGCTGGAGATTAATTTTCATTTTCCCAAACAGTTTGTGCATATAAATATTCATGAACCACCTTGAAAAGCGGTGGGCAACTATAAGATGGTCAACGGAGAAACCAACCACTCCCCCCCCTCCCCACCGCCTAATCTGCAGCTGTGCTGAGGGAGAGTGGGGGGTTAGCTCATGATGAAAGACTCTCACCATCCACGACCTTTCCAGTCTAAAACAAAGATTTGCACAATTAACTACTTTTAAATGTCATCCAACTGCCAAATCTGCATATCAACGCCAAGGCTTGCATAGAAATGAGGATGTTTGTGGACGAATCATTTTTCTCCCCCCGTCCCGTCGCCGGTGCCAGCGAATGGGTGGCTCTTTCTTGTTTTAGCCAGGGAAGAAATGTAAATGTCAACATATCTTGCGTGGAGATCCTTCTGTTGCTAATTAACCTTTGCCGTTTAGAAGCTAAACTGGGCTCTGCCTAAACGCCGCAATTAACTGGAGCTTGAAAGACAGAGAGACAACATCTACACGGAGCCGTGGAACACAGGGAATCACGCCGACTTCATTATCCTTGCAGACGCACCTCATTTTTTGTCATTGGTAGATATTCTCCCCAGGCTGCAAAGAGAAGAAGCCTATTGGGACAGTGTCAAAACTTTGTGGATTAACAACTCTCATTACTTTTTTTTTTTTTTTCAATCTCCATAAGGACTGTAGACGGAAGGCAGTTTAGCTGTAGCCCCAAGTAGGAGGAAAACCATTAAAGGTGGATTCAATCTCATAAATCTTCATACATCAAGCTGAAGACTGCTGGGGTCTATCATATTCACATTCAATTTCCAGATTTAGTGACTGGGAGGAAAAATGTGTCCTCCTCTAACTGGCTTTAACGGTCCAAAACGAGAAAAAACAAAAAAGGGCCGGTGTAATTTAAGCACTTTCCTCTGGTGGTCTCAGTGGGTCTCCTATGGGCCTGAGCTGCACTGACTCCTCTGGAGTAATGAATACCAACACTGAGCTCAGACCTGCAGCTCAAAGCCAGTGTCAGTTACAAAGTCAACCCATTACCATCTTCACTATTCAACAATATACTCTTTCCCTCAACTGTAGAATAAATAACATTCAACAGACAGAGCAGGTAGCTGGAGGTGGAAAAATATCATCTGGTTCCACTGGGAGGGAGGTGAGAAAACTATATGATGATGGACAGAGATGATTTTTTATTTTTTACTTTTATATGCTGATACATTTTGAAGCTCAAGGAACTGTCAGGCTAGATGCAGACATATGATTGACATAATTTCCAGGGGGAAGGGAAGAATGTGGGTTTATGGAGGGCAGGGGTGATGCGGGGAGAATGTGGATTCAGTGCAAAAATGATGAGAAGCTTCACCGAAGCAGACCTGACACCATTTAACCACAAGGCAGACGCCGTACTGTGAAAATGTTTTAATATTTAATCAGCTTCTTGTAACCTTTTAAAATGGTCTCTTGTTTTCTTTGGTTGCTTTTATTTAATTTTTTTTTAAACTAATTTGAGTCCAAACATTACACCTGACTTGCCATGACAGTTGATTATGCAGAATGGGCCTCGGTAGGAGGAAAGTGGGTAAATAGAAGACAAAGCAAGGAGGAAGTGTCTCGCCTAAATGTATGGAAAATCTACAGTACAGAAACTTTAATGTAGGAAAACCTACTAAGCAACACACAAGACTTTCAAATTTTTGTGAGTAGTATCATTACACTCTAACTCGCATCCCATTTTATACCCAAGTATCTCTACATCATTTTACCCTGTTTAATCTCACACCCTGGTGTATACCCGTCAGTATGTTGATTATCTTTGGAGATGTTGTGCTATTTGATAACAGGTTGCTTTCATGCGACGTCACAGAGATATGCCGTAAGAGCGCAGAGTACGGATGGAAAACAGGCAGCGAAGGTGCTGATGAGCAGACATTTGAAAAGGAGACCGAGAAATGTGGAGCCGCCTGTTAGCCCTCTTCAGATGCTGCCGTTGGGCCTGCTAGAACCTTATATCTGGTGTCCGTTCAGTTCCATGTGAAAATCAATAAGGTAGCTGCAGCTCAACCGAAACATTGTGACAAGCTCTCTGACACGTTACAGTATAACGGATCACAATATCAAAAAATGTTCAGTGGTCTCGAGCCTAACGAATTGCAGACTTGCTGGTGAAGTGTGTGAAGAGCAGCTCAGTCCATATTTTTAAGAACCAAACCCAAACGAGGTGAAGCAACATTTAGTTTCTATGCTCCTCAGCTCTAGAACAAACTCCCTGAAAAGCTGAGTTGTGCAGAAATGTTTGGCTTTGATAAACCAATGTTGAAAAACGTTACTGTTAATGGGAGCTTTCTCGTGGAGCCTAAGCATTTGCTTTATCATTTTTAATGTCTTTTTTTATTATCTTAAATGAGCATTTTAATGTTTCTCAAGTGGTGTGTCATGTTTTTAATGTCTATTTCATGTTTTTCTTTTTAATTGTACTCAGCCTTTTATCTCTATCCATTTATTTGTCCTATAAAGGATTTTGATTTATGATGTCCATAAATGGTGTTAAACAAATAAACCTGCCTTCCCTTCACTCACAAACGTCCAAGTCTAGCTCTAAAGTATCGATAATGAGCTCTGACATGATAAACTCGTTGTCGCCACATGGATGCTTGAAGAAAGCGGGCCGACTGTTTGTAAAACAAAGCCTTCATTACGAGCAGGACGCACTGCATCAATTCTTATGAAGAAGTTCAAACGAGCTTCTGCCTTTTCAGTCGAGGACATCCGTCAATGTCGGCTATGATTAGGTGAAGAAAAATACTAATTTCTCAGGAAGACTGGGCTAATGTCCTTCCAGGTCCAACATGACAAATGTCCTTTATGGTCAGTGTCAGTTCTTATCAGCACCTCATTGAACATGTAAGTGAACACATGAATATTTACCATGTTTAATTACGGCCCTCCGTAGCTGGTGTCGGAGTGGACCTGCGCTCTTCGTTCAGTCCCGGAGGGCAGGCTCTCGTCTGAACGCGCACCTCCACCTTGATGAATACTGCACAAGTCCGAGACGCGAGTCCACTTCAATCAGCATGAGAATTGTTGGCCCTGCCGCCCATTTGCAGGGCCGACTAATTGGTGGCAGTAAAATTCAACAAGCTGCATAATTTACTTGGGAGAAATGAGAATGAAGTGAACAAAGATCGGCTCATTTGTGGCAGAGAAAATTAAAATCTCTCGTCCTTCCAAATTCAGAAAGACTGCAGGAGATTCAGAAATGACCAGGCCAGATATTAATGGTCTCAGTAAAGAGACTCAGGGAGACATATGGTGCCAAACCCCTTTTTCACTTTTATTTTTAACAAATTGATAATAAATGATTAACCTACGCCCAAATTTTGGATTGGGTTTAAGAATGTTTTTGATAATTATGTTGATCTTTTCTACAATAAAAAAAAAAGATGAACAGTTGTTGAAAGCAGAACAGCTGCAGACCAAGTTCTGCTTTCAACACTGAAGTCCAGAGCAGAAAGTCATTAATTTAACCAGAACCAAGTGGAGAAAATTGAAACAGTTCAAACTGCAATGACGAACACGTCAACTAGTTTGGTGTGAAGAAACATTTAAAATAAATCTAAACCAGACAAAGGCAGGGCTAATTCTGAAACGGGTGTCATTTCCATCTGCAACACTTCCTGCACCAATGAGTCAGAAACTCTGCCTTCACACACATTTTGCATTAGGGGAAGGTTTTAATTACAGTAGCAATAAGAGTTGCTGCTGCATCCATGCTTCTCACTTTCTGTATGTTTTGATTAAGATCTAAAATACTCCCTCAGCTCCTGTGAGCCGAGCCTCAAACTGCTGACGATGTGAAGAGCCACTGCGGAAGAAACCCACCTTTGTGTCCCGTTTGATGCCTTCTCCCACGTTTGATCGTCTGACATGAAACAACACAAACACGTTGAACAGTAAAACAGGCACTTGAAAGGGACAATACTGCCAAAGACATGGGGACATATTGAGTGGCAGCTTGTTAGCTCTTTGAGGCCTTTGCTGTCTTGCTGGGCAGCAAGCTGATGTCTCCTCGCTTTGTCTCAGATGTGGAACTCCTGTGATCGTAAATAGTTCTGACCTTCAAAGTGTCCCTTAATAGAGATTCGGGGGCTCTGGAAAAAAAATGTAAAAAAGCGGAATAAATGCAGCAGTATCTGTGAAAAACATCTTTACCTTAAAGAAATGGTGTGTCACTCTCTGGCTGTTCTGATAAAGGGAAAATAACATGCAGGTGCCCTTATTTATGTTTTACTTGGAAGCACGGGGTGAAATATTTGCCAAATGCAAGTTTGAACATAGTTTGTGTGATGCATAATTTAAAAAGTGCATGATTAGTTCTGGGCTATGTTTTCGTACCAATGTACCCAAGTTTTTAAGGAAGTTAACATTTTTTTAATAACTGTCATTTTTCTTCCAGCATCCTGTGTTTTAACGTCCTTTAGAAGAGAGTCCAGGGTTTTCAGGTCAGCGTTCGACCGCTTAGAAATGAGAAAAACTAACAGCAAGTCTGCCGAGCTGCTGACACCCTACATGAGCGTATCATCCAATTAATCAGCTAACATTAGGTAGTCATAATCAAAAGTGTAACTCTAAAAAGAGAAGAAAAACAGCAGCAAGTATCTGAAAAAAAGAAACCATATCTGCTTGGCAAATAGCACCAAGTTTAGCAGGTTTCTTATGCTGTATTTTGGCTACAGTATCTACAAAACTAACGTTCATACCTTGCACATTAGTTCACATTTTAGGTTCCAAAATCATATCCAACGATATGTTGTGTTTTTCATCTGATGCTCTAGTAGGATAATCTGATGATGAATGGATAGATTGGTAGAAGCTGAGGCCCTTTGAAGCATCAACATAACAACTACTAAGTGATCTAGACATTATAACCATCTTAATATTTTAAAGTACTTTTGGTGCAGAAGGAAAACTTATTATTATATTACAGCTATTCATAATTTACATCTTTATCATCTTTTTTTTTTGTCAAAAGTAAAAACAGAGAATATTATCCCTACATGTCATATTAAATAAACGTTGAAAGGTCTGTTCCAAACCAAGCGCCACAGATGACGACAACAGAAGCAGCAGGGTATTCGACTGTGTTTCTCAAAGTTGTCGTCCAGCTTTAACAATGTATATATAAAAAAAAGCACAGAAGAAATCTTGAAGTTGTAGTGTTTTTATTTATCAGTATGTAAATCCAGTCATTTATGGTTGCCTTCGCAAATCAGAAATCAATCTTTTCAACATCTAGCAGAGGAGGAAGTGCCTACAGGGATTACAAAAAAGAATAAAAAGATCACAAACACAGCCAAAGGACAAGTCTTCCTTTGGGTAAAGTCAATAAATCCCAACAAGGTTAAAATGAGTCTGTTCTTAACTGTCTGTAATCTGTATGCACCAGCAAAGTTTACACTTCAACTCAAACTTTCAGCCCATTAAGGTGTTCTCCCTGTGGGATGGTGTTTGGAGTCCAGAGTCGGTTCACACCTTAGAAAAATGCCCTGCTTCTTCTACTTTTAAACTGTGCAGCACTGAGTTTCTATTGAATGACAGAGATGTGATCAATTCTCATCCACTGATTTTCCACTGGTTTGTTATAATTTGCTCTAAGGCTTAGTAAACTGTTGCTCTCTCGACTTATGATTGAGATGTGAGGAAGAATCCCTTTCTAGTCTTTCCACCAGTCCATAGTCACCCCTGTCCTTCTTTGCATAATTGTTTGCAGCCCTAAAGCTTGTAACTGTAAGTCCTGTGAATTATAGAAACCCGGGGATCGGGTCTTTAAAAAGCAAACATAAATCACACAATACGATTCTCATAAACTTGTGTTCAAAGAGTCCCGATCTATTTGTGCTGTGCAAACAGACAAGGTTACGACGCATTTGGCTAAATAAACGTAAATCGCTCACAGCATTACAGAGCTAATGCTAACAATGGATACAATCAAAACTAATAGTAGGCTAAATAAATCCCATTTAGTTTATATGGGATCAAATACGCGTTCATACCAACTCACAGTAAGGAAACACTTCAGTAAAGTGGGATTCAGGTTGTTCATCTGAACAACAGTTTAACTTTTTCTGCACGTTATGTTCTAATAAAAGGACCCAGAAGGTTTGGGATGTATTTTTTGTGTAATAAACGTCCATCTCTATTTCAAGCCATGTTAAATTTCATACCAAAAATGATGGTAAAATGATGACGTGACGCTCAATCATTATTAATATTTGCACTGCAAATAATGCAGCAAAGTCACATGTATCTCAGCTTCGTCTTCACACCACTAGTACTTTGAAACAAAGATGAAAAACAGAAACATGCACGCTTAAACGACACACGACGACATTCTCTTGGCTTGAAAGTAACTGTTTCTGCGCCGAGTCTTTCGCTAAATCTTCTGTCTCTGACACTGGAGGCTCGTCAATGGTCCCAACAAATCCACAAAAAAACGTGTAGTACTGCGCCGATGTCCACAGAGAAGAAAACTATTGTCCAAATGGAGAGAGAAAAAAGGACAACAAAAATCCCCTCTGACAATTTCCTTAAAAATGCCTCGAGTGCGGTCTGGAGCCGTGGCAGCTCAGGTGGACTTAAGTGGTCAGAAGACAAATATATTTCCTCCATGGGTTCTGCTTCCTCCTCAGGCGGCTCGGCAGAGCAGTTTGGAGGAAAGCGAACGTCACGATGGGCTGACATGGAAAAGACCTCGACGAGAGCAGTTCCATCAGAGGAAGCAAACCTTTTTCTATCTTATCTTCAAATAAAATGACTCTGGACTAACTATGGCTAAATATCTGTTAGGTAAGAGTTCTTCCTTTTGTTCACTTATTATTTATAGATATATTTTCAAAACTATTCAAAAAGCTTGTACCCTTACATCTACTCTACAATCAAGATGATGCAACAAAATCTAACAAAATTTGTTGTATTAGCCTGTGGCAGGAAAACCAAAGAAAGGATGTTTGTAAAAAAAAAAAAAAGTTTCAGAAAACAACCTGAACGTAATCTTATTCATCGTTAATCGAACAAACTAACAGAACTCTACCTTAAACGTTTATGACGGACTGGTTTCTTTTCTGTCTCTGAGTGTGTCGCTACATGTTGACATGCATGACTGAAGGGTGAATGAGAGGCATGGCTGAGCTGCACTGACTTGTGCTTGTATGTATGTGAAGCTGTGTGTTTATGTGCGTGCATGTGTGCCTGCGACGCAGCGCCAGCTACGAAGAGTTCGACGTGTTGGGGCTCCAACCCATTTGATAAGCTCTCTCTAGGGTTCTCTTGCAGTCCTGCATCACTGTGCTGAAAACGATGTGAGGGTATTGAACCACCAGCCTCTCCACCGTCTCCTCGTTCACCTGTGAAACGTAAATAACATGTTGCATCACCAACAGTGTTGTGCGAGGTCACAGAAACTGGTTTAAACTGCAGTCAGCATACATTAAACATGCAAACATTAGTTTTAACTGCACAGAATTAAGCTGCTCTGTAGATCTCAACAAGGGTTTTTATTTAGTTAAATAAAGGTTATTATTAAAACCAGCTAAATCTGGTGAATGTTGGTGGACGACAAACCAACTGGCATTTGATACTGTATCTTATTATAGCTCAATTCCCTAAAAAGCTGTTGGCATTCACATATTTATGCAGTCAAAAGGCAAAAAAGCTGTGACTAACAAGTAGCCTACCAGGGCAATGTTTTAAATTACGACGGCATAGGACTGTAACCTTCTAAATTTTTATGTTCGTTTGTTCTTAAATGCTGAGCAGCTCATCAGTTCAACTTGGACAAGCTCAGCGGCTGGATCATCTGAGATCTGATGGCAGATATAGGTCTGGCATTGAAGTCGAAAACTTTTGAATGAACGGTTTCAATCAGAAGCAGCAAACTGACTATTCTCCCTTCAGCAGTTTTTTTATTTTTTTTATTTCTGTGTCCTTGCAAAAGGCTGTAATTGAAATATTTTCATAAAGATATCTTTTTTTTCTCTCCTCGTTAGTGAGAAGTTCATCATGAACTGATGACTTGGGTCTTTAAAATACCAAGAAACTTTACAGATAGTACTAAGCAATCTTGTTTTCATAGTACTAATTAGTTAAACACATGACTAATGTATTTTTAGCTCGGAAAAAATTAAGGCAATTTTTGCTTTAGGTCTACCTAATGCACAGTTTTGAGAGCCATAATATAAACTAGTGTACTTTCTCTTTTAAACATGCTAATTCCTGCATTGCCTCCTATAGTACAAGATGCTGATCAGATACATTGCGAATGGGCCCGGGTCCCATAGAAATTACTGGATTCTCGACTAATATACCGAACAGACAGTTCCATGAGAGCGTGAAGTGTATGGACATGCTTATCCGCACACACAATTGGACTGTGGTGGCGGGTTTAGTACCAGAGGACAGCTGAGCTCACTGGGCTAATGAGGCCTTCATGTTCTCAGAGGACCAGAAAGACAAGCGGCTAATAGCCTCTCTTGCACATCTTTGCCAGTCTAACACTCTATCAGACCATCACTGAGAGCCAAGAGTGAGAGAGTCTGAGAAGCTGACAAAGAGCAGAGACAGAGTAACCCTGGAGACCTGCAGGGCTTAACTGCAACCCACCCGGAACCGGCCCCCCGCCCACCCGAGAGCGTGATGCTTTCCAGGGGAAATGATGTATGCATACTTATATTAACGTTAAGGATATAGTCGACTGTTGCTGCCAAACAAGTGATAAAAGTATTTCACTTTTCCTACAGGATTCGTCCATTAGAGCATTTGGGGTTTTGGGCCCTTCTGGCAACAAAACTGCACGTCATTTTCAAATTTTATTTTTTTGTTGTTTTTTTTTTTCGGTGCAAAACACAAGCAGTGATGCTCTGCAGTTCCTTGGTAACTAGAAATATTGATAGAACAAAAAGAGAGCGGGGGTGAAACCACATGAATCAAAGAAATAAGTGTTCTGGAGGAGACAGAACACTAATGTCTCTCGGGTCACAGAGAGAAAATGGAAACTCCAGGCTGAAAATAAAAGGCAACAATACACTTTCAGCCTTTCTCCTGATTGCCAAGAAACTTTACAGTGAGTTAAAAGTCAGGTGTCAACATAGAGCACTGCACAGACTTTAGCGAGATGGTAGCGATGCCAGAAAAATAATTACAACCAAGCGGTTGGAAAGTTTCTCACATGAAACCGTTTTGAATTTGTGATCTAAAAATCCTTAGTTAGAGCCAAAACTATTCTGCTTCACTAATCTTTTGAGTTGGCACAGACATGATGGGAAAAGATTGCCTTTTAAATGTAAAATGACACATTAACTCAAGAAAAGGTGCATTAAGTCAGTAAGTAAGATTCAAAATGAGAACATTCCACCAACAAGTTCAGAGCTTTGTTCAGCGATCCATTAGCTGAACCATTAATAATACAGTGTTTCAGGATATTGCTTTAAAGATTTCACATTATTTTGCCCAGCTAATATGAATATCCTAACCGCCAGGCAGTTCTATAAAACAAACCATCACAGTTCCTCATGCAATGAAAAGATCAAACTCAACAAGTGGAGCGCTCCTGCAGATAATATGTATGAATGGGAGGGAAAGGAAAAAAAAAGAAGAAAAAAACAACCTGAGATATTTTGTCCTCGAGGTTTCAGTCATACAGGGCATGAAAGCTGATATTGCAATCAAAGGACGCCTGCAGTGTTCCAAATCTCTGTGTCCTTTTCTTTATGGGATTCTCTAACTGTGCTAAAAGTAATTTACAAAAGGCGTTTTTCTGGGTACAGTAAGCCTATTTTAATCCACCTGTACTCATGCAAATATGTCACTGTGAACAGGGAATTAGTTTGGCGTGAAATTAGCTTGGCATTTTTACGTGACTTGACGGGTCATGCCACAGTTTTTGTACTGACTTATAAATTGCAGAACAGTCCTAGGATTACAATGTCAAACTCATTTAGAACTTCTTAGTCTGTAATAAATATTAGATAATGATGTAAATAATAATGCAGTCATGCTCTGTATGCCAGAAATATATCAGGTGATGTTTGTTGTTTAATGCAGCAGGACAGCATTGGGATGTTCCAGTGGTAACATCTGGAAACTACAACTAAGTTTATTTAGACCAAAAGAACAGAAGTAGCCAAATGCAACTTTTAAAATTAAACCATCTTGTTGAAAGAGATCTACTGAATTTATCTTTCTTCCAGCTGGTAGACTACTTACAGTGTGGGCTCTATTTAAGCAAATGACTCAAGGCAGTGAGTAATTTATGATGTTTAGATAAACATTCATTGATTGGAAGTTCTATCGTATTTGGAATATTCTTTAATTTGACTGGATGTTTTCCTTAATCCAGTCCTTCCGGTTTTTTTGCGATGCTGTGATCACAGAAGTTCAACAGATCTCCATGGTTTTTATGATAAGGCATAATTCTGGGTCTATTGCAAATCTTTGGCAAATATAGTCAAAACCTGGGTTTAAGTGACTGATAACTCCCACCTGCAGCTGACAGCATCTCTTAATGTTACTACACTGCTGCCTCTGCCTTTCCTGGTGTCAAGTTACAGTCTGATCATTGATTTGTGATTGATTTGCTTAGTGACAAAAATGGAGCTCATTAAGATCTTCAAATAATAAAAAATTCTGGGTGTCCGATTTGTCTGCTTGTTACTTTTTTCTCATCTTTTGTTTCCTTTAAATGTAGATTTTCAAAGGGGATTAATAGGAGGACAAAATGCTACAGTAGCGCCACAAAATCTATGACTTTGCAAAGACATCACAAAAACAATAGCAAAATCCTGGAGGGACTGACTATTTATGTGCAGCCCTCATAGTGTTTATATACATTTAAGCCCAAATTTATTTATAGGACAAGTACATTTTGTTTTCAAATAGTGCTAATTTTATCAGAATGAACAGCCTCAGAGAAGCTGCCTTTGAGATCCATCTGCCCTTTCATAAATCACGAGACACCGACATCCCTCACACATCTTTGAGTTTTCAGAGAGCAGACACTGCAGTATGACAGGAAAGAACTTCACATAAGATCTGTGTCTGAAGTCTCCCAGGAGAATTTATTTTAGAGCAATAATGGCGGAACAACAGTGTGAAGCGATCCCGTTGTTGGCCGAGCAAATGCTTCAAATTTAAAAATGTATGCCTCTTATTTTTGCCACTGGAAATTATTTCTGAGTATTGTTTCTGCTTCTAGATCCTGCAGCTGTCTAGTCGCACATTTCATTTATTTTCACTCTATCAGTTGACAAAACCGGTCTGCCACTTCGCCAGTCATCCAATGCAATGCTTTGACTACAGTGCTTGGTGAGTCAGCAAAACACACTTCACCACATCTTCCCTTTTGAACGATGGAGAAGGCAATAAGGCACCTTAAGCCCGCCTTGAAATGTTTTCAAAATATGGGGAAAGAGAAAAAAAAAGATATTTAGGTCCCAAACAACTAAGTAAATTTTAAAGTATGTATTTTTTTCCACTATTTTGCTTATGTGTACAAAGGCTGATTAAAATGTTATTTTCTATAGCTATATATGCCCCTGAAACATGCTGCTGCTGTTTAGTGGAATCTAACAAGAGGTTTTTGAGCATGTCTCTCCATTCAAGAGCTTTTACCTATATAACATGTCTCATTAAGATTTCCCCTCATCTTCCCAGCAAAAAAAAAAAATCCTATTGTCTTTGCTATCGTTATCACTCAACTTTACTGTCTCAGAGTTGTAATTGGACGATACAGGAGGAACCATAAGTCACGGCTCAGGGACTTATGGTTCCACAGTGTGTGCAGTTACAGTTTGTTAATTGGTCGAAAGGTTATCCTGCTCTTGTCTTGTGACGCAACTTTCTTTAAGGTTTCAAAATGAAATAACTCTTACACACTGTCTACTCCAAACAAAGACACTGACTGCCAGTAACTATTCCACACAACCACTTTAAAGTTCAACATAATGATATTTATAAAATTTATTACAATGAAGTCTCTAATGAGGTTTAAACTAGAGGCAAACACTTTTTCTTTTTGTTCCACATAAACAAAAAGTAGACATTTAACTGAACTCATGAAAAAAAAACCAAAGATGAAGAGGGGAGCAGATTAGCAGAGGGCTTCAAACATAGCTGCTTCAGAGACAATACGTTAAGTTTGTTTTGACATATGGGTGAGCCTCATTAACAAATAAAATGACAACTCCCTGATTGCCTTCATTGCATATTATGCTACATTCCTGAACCGAGTTTGGAACATCCCCCAGCTTGTTAATCAGGTCTTAATTACAATTAAAACAGATCTAAAGAATAGACCTGTCACACTGATGAGAGGCCATAACATTCATTAATGCTAATTTAGTGCAGCTTCACTTGCTGAGCAAACTTCGCACACACAACTCCAATCAAAATGCTGAATCATATGCTAATTGCTGGCTATGGGAATGCTAAATGTTTGAGCCAAAGCTGGATTGCTTTGATGGAAATCATGAGAAGAGTAACAACTGTGGTGACCTCTGCTTTGTTGCTCCTAATCAGAATGCATAAAAACTTTTAGTTTGGGCTTATTTTTTTGTTTTTATGGTAATATTTAATTATAGCAACAGGCTTCAAATGAGTCAAATCAAATCTTCCTGATTCAGTCACTATGCTGGGTGTGAAATTTTATTGCTGCAGCAGAATAAAGAATTTCAGTGGCTTGGTATCTAATTTAAGCAATTTGTATCTGTTGTATGGGATACTTATATTTTAAATTACTGCTGTAGTGAAAGTAATTAAATATTTTCAATTTTCTAAACTAAATCTTGACAAGTTTGTTGGTGTATTAAAAAATGCGTCATGAGGAAAAAAAAAAAACATTTTGTGAAAGATTACGTCCTGTCACGTCTTAAATTAGTGTGTCCCTTATAATACACACCGATTATTCATTATTATTCAAGACTGAATGAAGTCCCCTAGGTAGTAATATAATTATTAGCTGACTTAATCAGAGAGTAGGTCAGGCTGCCATCATTCTGAGTTTCTCCAAGCATTTAGTGAGTGAATCTTCATTAGCGTTGACAGAGTGTAGCATAAGATGAAGAAATGTTTTTAATTGGTCATTTTTACCACATTCGAGTTGTGAGACATTCAGTTTAAGTTCCTACATATGAGGTGGTAACTGTAGCATATTAGATTTGTGACGCTCACTATGTGGAACTTTTTAACATATTTGCTAAGAAAATACCTGAAGGGTTTTTTGTTTTATTCTGGAGTCTTTAGGGATCCCAGGATGCATTTGGTAATCTCCAGATCAAAGTAAAAACACTTTGCTTCTTCAAATGTGAACCAGAATATATGAATAATTTAAAATTCATAAAACACAAAACATTTATTACATTTTTGTAAGCAATGAATATTATTTATTATGACTTAATTGTGTTAGAACCACGGATAAATAGACTCTTTCTATTGTTTGACCTCTATTTGTAACCATTATCTACAAGCTTTGGATCATTATAAAAACAATGGACTCCAAATTGTTTGGAGATGACTTTATAACCTCTCGAAATAAATATAATATGGATTTTTTTTTTTTTTACTTCAGAGCACTCGGGTTTTCCAGACAAGCAAACAAAGGGTCTTACACTTTCTGAAGAAAAGTTTCAGAGTAAATTTTCTAAATGTTGGCTCATCAAGAACGGCCAGTCATTTGCTTTTATTCCTAAGAAAACTATAAAGGCGTTTTTTGTTTTTTCCACTTTTCATTTCAGCTTCGATTTTTTAAATAAATAACGACATCTTTAATTAGAATATGACGTTTATTGTGGATATAGCAGTAATAAAGGTTAAAGGGCTAGAAGCTCAATAACAAAATATTTTGTTCTTTTCTAAAGAAACTCTTGTTGCAGAAAGTTTTCAGAGTAAGTCTCTGTAGTTTTCATCCTTTCAGTGATATAATTACTGTTATGTTTTACATCCTTTGCATTGCTCTGTGGTATATTGAATGATATGCGATGATATCACCACACCTGGTCGGTATTTGCGGCTTAGAGCTGATGTGAGATATGAAGGTCACACCAAATACCCAATGCAACTGGTTTATACAAAGGTGAGTTTTCTGGTTGCATTTGCGCCCCTGAAACTGAAAAATAATTTTCTTCCTAGAGAGCAAATTCGTTACTAGGCAAAAAGTTGCTTGATAATATTTTGCTGCTAGGAGACATAGGCTTAAAATGTAATTGAGAACACTGGAATAAAATCCCTGGGGTAGTGTTTCAAATATGTGGCACTTGGATAGACTTTTTTTTCTCCCTTTTTTACTTTCCCCTCATTTAGTCCAGACTCAGTGACCCGGCCTATACAACCCTCCTTTCAAACCTGCTGCCAAATCTGTAGGAGAGCCATATGATAGAGCAGATCACTGCACACTGATGATTCTAATCTCTGAGAAGCATCTGGGAGAGCAGCCGCGGCTATCTGGACTCAAGCCTGTACTTATGATATTTTCCCCCCATTTTAACTTCAAAGATGCTGCCCTCTGGATCTAAGCTCGGTGTAATTCATCCTGACGGGTAATGTGCTGTTGTCAGACAATACAATAAGGCAGGAGAAAAACACAAATATGTGCCGGATTTGTTGTTTAGCAAAAAGCATTTTTTATTTTTTTTTATTTTTTTATGAACATGCAAAGCAACAAACGAGAACGGCGTAACCAGTTCTGCAGCTTTGGGATCAGGCAGCTGAACAGAGAAATGAGACCATTATAATTTATTTCAAATTTTAGAAGGAAAACTAAAATAAAAAGCCCAAAAAAAGCAGAAAGTGTGAATGCTCTGAAACAAATGTTATATTAAACCATTGTTTGAATTGATTTCAGAATTTAAGCTTTAGGAAGGATTTGTCTCTGTCAGCATATCTCATTTTGTTTTCAGCAATGGTTGCTGATAATAGCTTTCAAAAAGTCTCTTTCAGATTAAGATGGCATTTCAAGACTTGACATAATCTCAGATTTTCAATCATCTTTAGTTCTGTAATCTGGCTGGCCATGTTCGTTGTTTCTTTTTTTTGTTTTTCTGATCTCACAAAGTCATTAAATTGAGGTGACACTGAAAAATAAAAGCATTAATTTAAAGATACACGCATTTTCTATATTAAACACCTAAAAGATTTAGTGATTGGGGGTTTCAGTTAAAATCTGCAGAATAAATGTCACATTTATGGACATAAATGAAAGAGCAAAGTTATAAATCATATTTTATGGTCTCATTTAAAAAAAACAAAACAAGAACTTGACATTCTTACAGGGGTGTGTACACTTTTTGGGAGCAACTGTAAATAACAGCAGACCAAAGCAGAGTGCTCCAATACTAATCCACTGATGCAAATGCACTCTAACACCATGTAAAATATACATTTACTGCAAACACCCGGCCTTCTCCCAGTGAGCAGGGCAGTAAAAGCAGTCGTAAAGTTGAGTCATGCAGCAACAGTTCAATTCCCCAGCTCAAAAGAAGGGAAGAAAGGAGCTGAATTGATAATCAGCAACACAAATTTAAAGATGGATGTCAAATTAGACTGTCAAGATTAGGGCATCCTCAGAGCACACCTAACAATCAGGCTAGGAAAACAGAAGCGGAAAAAATACGACTACCCCATGAAAATCCACAGTGCTTTATTGTAAGCTGAACCATTTATTTTTTTCAGCAAAACAGCCAAATGTCTTTTCATTTCCTTTGTGTTTTCATTAAATTCGGCCCAAGTCTGCATTATGATATTTCATTTCTTTTTACCTAGGCGATGTGGCAGCCATGGCTACTCCCGGCCCATAAAGGGAGACAAATACCCCCTTCTCCCTGTCTACTCCCATGTAAACAGTGTATCATTCAACTAGTAAATACATTTGGGGTAAATGTTTAAAAAAGGCTTGTTTAGACAGCAGAAGAATGCAGTGCATCAGGTCTTAGCGCAACACAGCTTAAACAAGTCTAGATTTACACAGGTCAGATTTACGGCCTTTAAAACTGCTCAGAAAAAGACCCCCAGTTGTAAAGTTTGGCAAAGAGTAGCTGCAAGGCAGAGATAGTTCTCCTCTTTGTTGAGGGAAGAGGAGGAGCAGGAAAGAAATGGATAGAAAAGAAAGAAAATAACAAAAAAAAGGAGATTTAAAGAGCACAAAAGCACAAAAGAAGTCCCAGCAATTTTATCTGAAGGATTCAAGATTTCTAAATGAATGATTGATGCTTTGGCCCAGAAGCTTAGGAAATAGACTGCTTTTCACGACAGAAAGCCTGAGCTTAGTCATTTTGATTAAGCTCAGAGAGTCCCAGAAAGCACAGCAAGCCGAGCAGAAATCTGCGGTGCATGGCTCTGAATGTGCTTTTAAAAACCAGATCAGGCACTGCTTGCGACATCTAAGGTCTGGTCCTTCTCATCCCTGCACAATGTCAGACTGGAGCAGAACTGAAAAGTGGGGTGTCAGTACATACACTCACACAAAAAGAGGAATGGCGGCTCTACTGAACAGGGTCAGCAAAGAGGTTCTGGAGGCCAGGTTTGTAAACCCCACACTCCATCATGCGTGACAAAGGTAACTAGAGGAATGTGAAAAAGGCTAAGTAGAATCTCTTTTCTATGTTGGCTTTGTTATCTCTGCAGACTGGGGTAAAAACAAACCATAATTTAGGAGGCCTTACATAATTTCTCTGTCGGTCTCAGACTCAAAAAAGATTGGCGACACTCTCCTGAAAAATCTTTTAGGGAAAGCTAAAATGAAAGTAACTGAACTAGGAGGTGTCGTAGTGACATATTACTCTAGCGTGTGTAGAAAGTAATCAGGTAGATACAATTCCAAGGATAATAACTCTGAAGGGAAAAACAAAGTGATCTACGCTATTGTCAACGTCTGCAGGAAAGAGTTTCTGCTGCTATTATTTTCTTCTCTTTCTTTTAAGAAAGTCCTTCTAGCTCAGAAACGTTGTGTTTATCTATGCTTCTTACCTGAATTTAGCCGTCGACTGAGCTGTTCATCTGTGTATTGTCTATATTTTGTTCTAGAGTAAGTGCTCTTGGCCACTGCTTCTGGAATTAGGTGATTTTCTCTTGTGGACAAAATCCCTGACTGAGTTCTGGCATAAACTATGAGGACTCTTTCCGTTTCCATTTCCCATAGAAAGTACTCCTGGCAAGTGACTCTGTGATTCTGTCTCTTTCCTGGAAGCCATGTGGGAGCTCATGCTGTCGGCTCCCTTGTGCACTCGTGCTTCCATAGAAAGTGTTCCTGGCCAATCGCTTCTTTGTTTGGCTCTTCTGGTTGAAGCCAGAACTCTGTACATTATTTGACTTTCTTTTGCACAAAAAGTAATCTCTGTCTCCTTTCTTTCCTCTCAAACTCCAGTCAGTCATGGCGGATGGCAGCTCATGCTGGGTCTGGTTCTGCTGGAGGTTTTTCTCTATTAAACATAAGTGGTTCCTTTTAAATTTTGTTATCTGCATGCTCTGGATGAGGGATTACTAGCAAACCTGCAAGCCGGTATGACTTTCTAAAATAATTTGAATTCAATTTGACAAAGGTAATAGTATCTGAATTTGACTGTATACAGTAATTGGGTTGCAGTGAAATAAGCTATAGTAATTTGGACTGAGCTTGGAAGAAGTCATACTTTATATAATTGTACATGAACTGGATCTTTTTGTATGAAATAATGCTCTGTGATATCATTCTTTGTGAACCTGAGTTAAATGACTATAGTGAAATAATTTGAATTCCAAACTGGGTTTTGTACAAATAGACACACAGTTACTGCTAAAAGGAAACTTTTTTCAAAAAAATGTAGAATGGGCTTTTCATTTGGGGAGCAGGGGGATGATGTCATGTAACCTTAACCCCAATTCCTGCAAGACCTGGACATAGAAAACACACACACACGCACGCACACACGCACAAGCATGCACACACAAACAAAAAACAGTTCAACCTCGTACATTTTTTTGGTTTTCTTTGGAGATGAAAATATGATGTTTTCAGATTTTTTTGTTTGTTGGTTTTTGTGTCTGACTGCAGTGCCAGTGTGTTTTGTATCTTTAATCCACACACAGCCACACAGTAAATCTTCCCTAAAACAAAATTTACACAAAAATTCAGTGAGTCAGACACCTCATACTCACTCTACACACACACACACACACACACACACACACGCACACACACGCACACACACACACACACACACACACACGCACACTGTTTTAGAGGGTCTACAGTCAAATTAGAGCAATGCCGCACAATGTTGTCACTAGAAATGATGCACTGCTGACCTGTTGAGACAACAGATGCCAATAAAGATAGCTTTTGGCCTCATAAGGAAATAAGCAACAGGCTGTAACATGGGTGCACATAAATACACAGAAAGACAAACAAGAACCAAGCAGAGGAAATTCCACAGCGGCTTATTGAAGGTCAAGCCACGGCAGAATTCCTCACAGATTGATTGAGTTTAATTATTTGCTCCATGTGATCACCTCGTTCTCCTAAATGAAGGAATAAATAAGGACATCTTGCCCTCTGCAAAAAAAACATGTAGCACAAAATTAGTCGTGACTGTTTAAAGTGAATAAATTCTGAATGGGTTGAAATCGCAAATGTAGACTTAAGCAACACTCTGTGACTTCACAGACGTCGCTGATTGCACTGATTAGCCCGGATTATGGGTTAATTTTCGATATTGTAATGAGAGCAATGCAATTACTGTCAAGAAAAAAAAAGCTCCAAAGTGGAGGAAAGCACCATCCAAGCTTCGGCAAAAGCATTAATCTTCTGAAGCATGTCCATGTACTGTGACATCACAATCCCAAGCGATGGATTTTTGGGGATTTTACACGAGAGACAAGCTCAAAGTAGTTCAGAATTATGAAGAGGAATGCAATACTATGAAAACTGATACATGCATTAGCATTCAACAACTAAGTCAAAAATTTGTAGGACCAGCTCTCGCTGAAATAACAGCTGCAGGTTTTGGGGAGGGGTTTGTTAGTTTTGTACCTCTGCAGGCTGACATTTTCGCCCATTCTTATTGGCTAAGTAGCTCAAGCTCAACCAGATAGGAAGAAGTGAATCTTTGAGCATGAACTTAAAATGTATTCCCACAGGGCTGGGCATTGCCATTGCTATTTAGACATCCTCCAAATGGATGCAACACTTTCAAATATTTACTAATAAACAAATATGAAAATTATTTTCTGCCACTGCTCAATGGACTAATTTTTATGGGTTTATCACTTAAAATCCAAATAAAAACCTGTTTTATATAACTCTCTGGTTAAGAGAGGTAAAATAGGAAAAGTAGTATATTATGTATAGTAATTCTGACAGCCACTTCACAAACAGTCCAGTCCTTAATTATATTCAGCAACATTACAAATATAAATCTTTAAAAAGTCCCACATTTATAGCTTTTTTTCTATTTACATTTAACTGAAAATATTAGTTTTCTAAGCTGTAACCCAAGATGTCAGAAAGTTGGCGTGTTTCTGGCTGCCCTCCAGTTGTAACACAGTAAATCTTATTTAAAGCTCTTACATTTATTGACCATGAATCTCCCCCCAAAAAATCACAAGTTCATCAGACCAAAACATATCATGATTGGCAAGCTGGACAATCCAGGCCAAACAGTCTGTCCATAACTGGAAGATTATATTAACCTCAGTTGTGGTTAGTAAACAGTCCCCAATTTGGGAGAAGGGAAAAAAAGGGTGGAAGACAGACAAGGAGGGCACTTAAACGGACTAATTGAATGAACATGATGTGAGGAGCATCCAAAATTCAAACAACCTTGGATGTCCTCATTTAAAGTCGGTAAACGGAGGGAAATTGGAGGCAAAAAGAGGGAAGAGGGGAATAAATAAGAGAGAAAAGAAATGCATGAGTGTACCCAAGAGTCAGGTGAGGTCAGGCCTACGCTTCTCAAAGATCCTTTTTTTTTTTTTTTTGTTGAAGGGCAATTCTGAGATTCACCTCAGGCGCTCAGTGAACTCTGTCAGTGTCTCACGTCTCAGCTTCACCATGTCTCCTTTACTGTCCTGCGCTCCTGCCCTTTAGAAAGAGACGAAGGGATGATCCGGCAGCGGCTTGAGTTAAGACCACCAATCAATACGACTCTTCTGTGTGGGATGAGTCCCCAAGATTACACTGAAAATCACAAATGGCAAATGACTCTTTCAAGCTACTTTCATGACTTTGAACATCAGGGTGTGAGCACAGCGCTGGGCTCCTCTCCAACACTTGATGCTGTGCATGAAGCTTTCCGTCCAACTCCCCACTGCATTAGGGCCTTTGAAATTGAGGATACCCGCTGTTACCAATAACAACAACCGTCGGAGAAAGTTTTCGCTGAGCTTCAGAACTCTCATTTCCTAAACGAGAGTTAAAATGCTTCCTAACTCTTCGCCATACTTCATAATTATTTTCCTCACTCCAAGCCTCCAGGCCCCGAACAATTAGGTCCTGGTTTATGTCTGCAAATTGCCGTGGCGTGCCTATCTGTGCACGGTCCCAGGCAGCTGGATGCACCGGTGGAATGACCGTATTGATTGGGACGTCTGCCTCTTTTAACAAGGTCTGTCTGGATGTTGTATCTGGGGTTGCAGCCGTGCTCATTCCTGCTCCCCGAACGCCACTCCACCTCATTCCAGGTAATGGGAAGCCACTTCAAAACTGCTTACACAAAACACTTTTTGGGGGCTCAATTTGTAAAACAGATATGCGGCGCTAACTCTATTGTTTCACCTGATCTAATTTTACTCTCATAACCTCACGGTTTCTGACACGTGTTAAATAATTTCTCTTATTTTCCTTTCCCAGAAGCAAACGTTTTGTTTTCCTTCCCGCTCCCCTCCCTGATCTCATTCCTGTGATATCTCTTACTTTCTCCACCAGCTGTCCCTGAAGAGGCTGGTAGCAGTCAGTGTCATTATTTTTCTAGTCGGGCTTCATGCTGAGTGTGTGAGTTTGCCTCTCACTTTCTCAGCCTGGACTGCCCCATTTGTTTTCACTCTAATGAAGTAGTGGAAAAGTAGCTGGGGGAAAACACAAACGGGGGGTTATGGGGGAAGGAAGAAGGGGGGAAAAAGAGTGGAATGCAAAAGATGAGGAGAAAGAGACAAAAGGAAAAGGGAAAGGAGGTAAGGAAGATGAGAGGGTTCAACAAGCTGCAAAAACGTTTAAGGAAAACATTCCACTGAGGCTGAAGAAGATCGAAATCCCCAAAGTGATACATCATTGGAGAATGAAGGCTCTAAATGTTCACCTGAGTGGCCAAAAGGGCCTATTACAGTAAACAGCAACTTAACAAATAAGGTATGTGAGACAGATGAAAACAGCAGCTAGATAAGGAGGGCGATATGTTATAGTTAAGTGTTTGGCAGAAGCTTATATGTCTTTCCAAATCAGTAAGGCTTGCTGCTTTTCTTCTTTTTTTAATGGAAACTTGTTGTGGTTAGTCCATGTTACTGTATTTTGCTTTAGAGAGGTTGGCTTGCTAAAGTCTGATTGTCTCAGTCTCTACTCAAACCAAATCGTTGCTACAACATCTCTGTTAATTCTTGCCAAACTACATCTTGAATTTAATATAGTCCTTGTAGACTGAGGCCTTTTGAACTGGCCTCTGACATGTTTTTGTTACTGTTGCTCGGTTCATGCAGAGCAGCCAATTGTCCCTAGAAATGAAAGAGCAGACTGTGTGACTCATCTAGACTCTGAGGCTTCTGAGCTCAAAGTTGGATAAATGGATCAGCAGGAGCAAAACAGGAGTTTGTGGATGACTTTTTTTTTTTTTTTTTTACAACCCCTCAGTGTATCTTATTAGCTTTTTTTATCATTAAACAAATCATTGTACAGCTTAATTGTGAAATACAAGAAGGAGTCATTATTGTCAAAACGTTTCAGATAAAAATCTTAAGTGTCCCATGCAGTTACAGTTTACCCTCCTTTTCATCATTACAGCATAATCAAATCCCCAAGCCACTCATGGAGCACTGTTACACAATCATCCATAAATGAAAATGGTTCAGGTAGGAAGGAAGACATCAACATAAATTGACTGGCTGAAAAAGAAGAGCTTTAATCAGAGTAGTAGGCCATGAGGTCAAATGTAACTCAGAAGCTGCAGATTCACAGGTCGACTGGAAAGATCTTTAGACAGGACAAATCTGGTAGAGATATATTTTAAAGGGGGAGTTTTGGGTAATATCAACTTTGTTGAGCTTTATAATATGAACTTTTTCTCAGTCCAAGACTCCTAAGAACGGTTGTAAACAGCATAATGGAAAGGCATCGTTATGACGATGTGCTGATTGAGCGGAGCTTTATTAAAGAGACAGAGACAATTTCAAGACGTCAAATTGCACAGTCAAATTTCTTTCCAGATATGTTTGATATATACAGGATTTTCTTAACAATGGAAGGTTGATAGCACCTGATAGTGCTATAAAATTGCACTGGATCTGGACTATCCATAATACCGCCCCTTTAAGAGATGTACATGTAACTGCAGACAAAGGTGGCTCCAAAACATGCTGCCTCAGAGGTGCTGAATATAGAAACGTACACCCCACTTTTCTGACTTTTATTCGTGAAACATTTGGAAAAGCCTTGTAATGTCGAGGTTGTTTTTTTTTTTTTTTCTTTTGTTTTCCTTCTCAGCTATGAGCTAACAAGATGTGTTACTGAAACCTTGTGAGTTGCCTGAACTAACCTGAAATGAAACACAGTCGTGGTTTTTAGCCTTGAGAATATTTGTTCACCCATGAGCTAAATACTCTGCAACTTTGTATCATGAATATTGCACCCTAATGAAACTATAAAAATGTTGCATCTTAAAGAAAGTTTTCTAGACTCTCTCCAGTAGAAAATTAATTTCATTCTCACTGAGGCAACCTGGTCATTTTTGTTCTCCCAAAACTGCATCAACAGCAAGCACAATTTCTTTCCACTTCACAATTAAATACTTGTATCACCCAACAATCTAATAAAACCCATTGGAGTTTGTGGGTGTGTAATATGACAATAAAGGATTGATATGAGTGTATTCTGTCCAGTAGTTCTAAGAATAGATTTTCAATCCAAAATCTACATCCATCTCTTTATTGTTTTGAGCTAAAAGAAGCACTTGGAGAAAACCTGGGATAGTTGAGAAGTCAAGCATTGAGTGGAGAAAGGTTTGTGTTGAATGTCCATGTATTTTTCCAGCTTACTGGGTGATTTACACTCCAACCTGGCACCTCCAAATAAGGAGCGACATTCGAGGTTGTCTTTTTCTGCGTTTTGAGTAAGTACTGACCTCAGGCAATCAAATATATGACCCAAAGCAGACAAGAGTACTTTCTGAAAATATGTTCCCTATAATGCATGATGCTCCAACAGATTTGTGGAAGATGTAATTCACCCACAGAGGAGGCTATACTTCACAGTCAGAGTCACTGGATTTGCTGATATTACTGTATGGAGGAAAAAAACATCCTTTCTACTGAAAAGGAATTAAAAAAAAAATACTCTTCCTCGACGCTGAATACTTCAATAAGCCTGGCACAGTTGTGGCTTAAAGAAGACTGAATGAATTGATTTGATTTTCTTTTTGGCCCGAGCCTGGATCAATCACATTCTTTCCCCTCATCAGAATGGGGTCGTTTGGACCCAGAGGGCCGAAGGATGTAATCGTTTGAGGCAGGCGGAGGATGCCATTTGCCCCGGCCTGAGGGTTCTGATTTCAATACTCCATTATGAGCTGCATTAACAGCAAATAACATGAATTCCTCCCAGAGCTACACACAGACACATTGCTTTTGAGCATGTATAAACACAGCGGCACACAAAGGAGCTCCTTCAGAAAGACAAGAAGGGAAGGACGGAGAGCAAAAAAAAAAAACCTCAACAAATGAACAAGTTATTTTCTACGAACACTGTGTATGATTCATCTTTTGAAAATTGAACTGAAATAGGGGTGCATTCAGAAAGACGCAAGGACTTTTATCATGTATGTCCTTACGTGCGTGAATATTGCCCTGACATGCGCTGCGCTGGGATGTCTGAGCGCCGCGTATCGCCTCCGCCAGCAGTGGACATTACATTCAGGCCGGCGCGGCTTTCAACTGTATACAGTTCAGAAGCCCGTTTATACAAACCGTGACGAAGGAAACGGATCGTTCACACCGCTGCACATGAGGGGAGCCAGATGGATCCTGTTAACAGTTCCTAAATGAGTTCTGCACTTTCTGGGTCCGCTGACATTCCGAGGAGGCCACCAGATTAAAATTCACAACGTTTTGACAATTTCAAATAAATTTACACACGGCAGAGACACGGAGCTGACTGGTTTGTCTGCACCAGTGTGTCAAGGTTATCACAAGACTGTTTGTTTGAGACTGACACACTGAAACGTAACACCGTCGGATTGTTTGGCAGCTTTGTAGGAGGACTGAGGGAGAGACGCAGAGACTGAGAATAGATTTATTTTTTTTAAAAAGCCAAATGTAGATTAGAAAATTTACATAAATAGCTGTAGGAAAGTTTGTGACAAACATGATTTTCAGGTTATGAGGAGCCAGATTCTCAAAGAGGCTTTTTAGCTACCGGTTCGTTTTTTTTTTGCGATTTGTGCCACATTCCTCAAGAGACACACAATTTAGAAGAAACTAAGTAAAGTCCATGTAAGGGAATAATGAACGTTGTTTGCGATATGTCCGGAACACTGTCAACAGCATCGACTGGACATCTTGTGCACATTGAAGAGTACATAACATTTATTTTTGCAATGCAAACATTTACAACAGGTATGCAAAGATAAATTATTTGATCTGAAAAACACCAGCGCTGACATTTAGGTGGGCTAGATGGTAGTTAGCAGATGTATAAATATTAAGATTGATCCTTAAGTGCATACATCCCAAAGCAAGGGGAAATGATACTCTGAAGAGTCAGTCAAGGGCAAGGATGCAAGTGTTGGACAAACTTACATCCATCAAGTTGAAAGGCAGGAAATGCCTTCAAAGGAGAAAATATCTTCATCAGGAACATGTTTTTACTTGGAACCGTCTTGGATAACGTAGCAATTACAGTTGTTGGAAAACCTTTCAGCTAAAGGGTACATGAAGTTCAGTGTTCAGCTGCCTCTTCCCCCCCCCCCGAGTTTTCTGTTATTAAGGAAAAACAGCAGATTTTCCAAGCAATTCTTAAATCAGATCAGCTGAACCATATTAAACAATCAAGAAAAATATGTTCTGTCATGATCTAATTTTGACATTTGTACATTGCAGTGTTTTTTTTTTTTTTTTACTGAATAGCTCGGAGAGTTGATCCTCTTCTGGGAAAGGTTACTAGATTATTTAAGTTTAGATTCTTGCCCATCAACAACCAAGTGAACAAATGTAGAAAATGGGAGAGGATTGCTGTCCTCCTTCAAGATGGATGGCCAGTGAAGATATATATATATATATATATATAAAAGATACAAGTCTGTAGGAGACCATAAACATTTGTTAAAATACAATTGAAAACGGATGTTTAAACAGCATATAATAGTTTGGGGTTCTTTTTCTCACCACCGTGACATTAAACCGTATTTTCTGTGTCACAAAGAGAAAGAAAAACATATCTATAATGCACCTTCAGTATAAGTTGCCTATTTTTATTTTTATTTTTTTAGAAATGAAAGGATAAGATTAGCTTTCCTCTGGGCTGCAGACGGTAATGTTGACTCCTTGGCTCATGTCCGTAAGTATGAATTAACATTTAACGCAGCAACCGGAGATTTGGTGATGAAGAGGAACAAAAACATACAAGTTGCACCTGAATGTAAGTCGGAAGACTAGTAAAACTGTAAAATAGTGAGTTTTAGATGTTGCAAAAAAATAAAAATAAATAAAAAATAAAAAGAAATAAAAAATCAGTTGTTACTTAACTTTTTTATAACTCATTAAAATTTCAAATTCGTAAAGTGCGTCAAAATCAAGTTAATATTATGCTAATAAAAAAAAAAAAAAGTCACATAAAGAAACCAAAAACGTGCATTTATACCTTACTGGAAAAGTGATTCACGTAACATTCTCTGCCAATAAGTTTTATTGTTGAGGCCAAGCTTCTGCTCAGCTTTCTAAGGACTTTGGAAGACTTTTGATTGCCTCGTTCAACCGATGAATAACTTTTGAGTTAAGCTTGAGTGAAGACAGATTGTTTAAAACTGCTTGACCTTTGTCCAACCTCTATTTTCCATTTGTGCAAACACATTACAACGACTCAATAAAACTGTACTGAATTATTTCACGTTGATTAACGTTTCTTTAAAACAATTTGTGGTCTGTAAAACTTTCATTTTAACTGTGCGTTGTTACATCCTGCAAGCAACATGTGGGTAGTAAATAGTTACATTTACTTAACTTAAAAACAACAACAACTAAGGAGCTGCTTTGCTGCACTGCATTTTTTACTTTTACTTGAGTAGTATCATAAGTGTAGCTACACTTCCTTGAGTACAATATTTGGCTATTCTACCCATTAGCTTCCCTGAATGAAGAACAAGCTTGTTTTGACCAAAGGTACACCACTTCTTGTTTGTTCATACAAAGTTTAAAAACAAAAACTTTGCTGTTTTAATGTCATTTTCTATCTGTAAAGCCTGTTGCGGCATTTGGAGATCAAGTGAAAATACAGTAAACAGTAGATATTGTCACTTGAAGTATGTTGCAGTATTCTAATATATGCACATGAGTAAGTAGTACTGCAGTAAAAGTATGTAATATTTGAGCAAGTTTTTTTTTTTTTTTTTCAAATATACTTTTTTCTTGCTACTTAATACTTTTACAAAAGCAGAAATATATTGGAGTAGTGCTGTTCTTACTTAAGCCCATGCTTTGGCTACTCTAACCACCTCTGCCAGGAAGTATTGACTCAACCATAAATTATACGCCTGGTTCTTGAGATTTTTAATTGTACGCATAACAAAATGTTCAATACTACATGCTTTACATTCTTATCTGATATGTTTTTTATGGAAAATAAAAGCATCTGAAAAGCAAGCCTCCCTAACAGGTGATTTAATTATTTTTCCTATTTGGCCACTGCAGTTAATATTCATTGTTGTTCTGCTTAATTAAGTGGCATAGCATCTAAAAAGGAAGGTGGGACGATAAATTAAACTATCTTTTTCATTTAAGATGTGGGTCACTCCTGTTTTTATTAGCTCGACTGTATCTATCGATTGCTAGGTCAATGAGTCAGTGAGGTAGGGGTGAACTAAATGAAAGTGGAGCCTGAGTGATCACCTGCTGTGTAATGTTGTTTCACTTTACTACTTACAGATAAATATGATAGATACACATTTATGTCTGCTGTAATGTGAACTGAGTACACTGCTTCATCCCAGAGACCTCACAAATGGGGGTCACTGTCAAATCCTCGTATAATATAATTTTATTACAGTCTAAATAGATAAATATGATACACCGATGCACTCGACGCACTTAACCATCTGAGAGCATTCATTTTTATCTAAGAAATCCATAGGGTCAACTTGGAGGCCACGACTTGCAGATATCCACCGATTTTATAATGAAGGAATAAAAATGATGAGTTTCCAACCTGCTGAACAGCCTTGAACATAACTCAAAATTCCTTGTGCCCCTTTTTAACACCAGCTAGCTTCTCATACCAGGGGGATCGTACGATTATGAAATCCAAAACCAAATGTAAAAATGTTTCTAAATCTAAAAAAGGGGGGGGGAAATCTATTTAAAGCATCCCCGGAGACATTTTTTATAGATCCTGAGGTTTGGGGCTAAAGTACAGAAACGTATCTGCGCAGAATAAAGTGTAAAAGTCAGTCCAGCTGCTCTCTCTCTTCTTCTCTGCTCTTATCCCACCCATGATATCACGCCTAGTCCTTTTCCACCATCTCAATGCCCATTGTCCTATCCCTGAAATTTAGCTGCCAAAAATATAGATCAGGTTTTGGTATCAAGGGTAATTAAGAGTCCATCCATCTGGTTGAGCGCATTCTTGGCATGTGGGTGAATGAATGCATGGCGATGGTAAAAGGAATGTACTTGTTTAGCGTTTATCTAGTCCAGACCCCAAAGCGCTTCACACTACAATCAGTCATTCACCCAGTCACACACACATTCACACACTGATGGTGGTAAGCTGCTACATTGTAGACGCAGCTGCCCTGGGGCAGTCTGACAGAAGTGAGGCCGCCATGCGCTGCACTGCATCGCATCCAAGAAATCCTTTGTGATTTCACTAATGCACATATTGATTGAATGCGATAACAACTAAGATCTCATATACTTTGGAGTCCTTGCTGCAACACTTGCCATCAAGAATTTGTGGTAATTGAAAATGAGACTTATTTTAATTTACATTTGCTTGACGGCTTGTCATACTTAACAGTGATATAAACAGTAAAAGCAGAAGAGGCCAATTAACGGATATTTTGTGCTGAAATTCAAAAAGCACATTCTAAAGCACATGCATATCATCTGACTTTTGAGTGTATTAAATGTTAATTGCTGCAGATTTTGTTTAGCCAATGACATACCTGCTCCCTTCATAAATTGCCACAACCGGTAACATAGTATACAGCTAATGTTGGAATCCTTTCGAACATTTTCTTAGCTGTTGCACAAATTTTCTGTGCAGTGGTGTGTTTTTCTCATTACTTCTCTCACATTCTCAAAACAATGTAGATGCAAAACTTGCAAATCAAGACGTTACCCATAATGCTTATGAATTGTTTTCGTCTGCTTTATTAATATAGGAGATCCCATGAGATACGGGATCTCATTTTCAAGATGGAGGGAAATAATGTAATGCAGATTACATTCTGTGTGAGTTAGTGGCAGTCAATATGTCATCGAGTAAAACTTATAGAAGATTCAGAAAATACCACCAATAGTAATGATGATGAGGAGAATAATGAGGAAGAAACATAATCACACATCCATCCACGCTGCAGGACGGGCAGAGTGTGTTCTGCAGCCTCACTCTTAGTGGACACCTTTAGTTTGTATTGATATATTTTGTGTATGTTAGCAGCTTTACAAAACAGTGAAAGTTCTGCTAACTATAATAAAGTTTTACACAAGGATCATGATCATGATCATCAGTTTTAAACTACATGCATTTGTCTATTAATTTTCTGGGAGATTAGCAGCTAAAACGTTATTGTTTGGTACTTTACAGAAGAAATAACTAATCCTAATTCCAATCCTTTCATATTCATAAACAAAATAGATTTAGAGCTACATAATAAACATGAACTATATAGGAAAGATGTTGAAAATACCTCGAGCGTAAAGTGGCTCATGCAAACACTACTTCTACTTACAATGACAACAGGTGCAGTCAACCTTGTGCACATGCACACATGGATTCACTTCTAGGTGCATTCATTGCAGGAAAAAGGGGGTTACTAATGTATTCAAGAAAGCAGTGCTGCACCTGATGGCAACTGTTTGTTTGGACTATAAAATGCAAATCATCACCGCAATTCCAGTCCAAGATTTTAGGTCTCTAGTGGTCTTGTTATATTCCTTGTTTTGAGAGCGTCTAAAACCTAGATATTTGAATTTCCATTTTTATCATCATTACCTTCTCTTAAAGAACCTTTTGCTCAGGTACATGCACACAAATTTACATTCACATGACTTTCTGCCGCAGTATGTGAGCGCGCACACACACACACACGCACACACACACACACACACACACACACACACACACACACACACACACACACTAAGCAATCATCTGCTGCAGCCACAAGTTCAGTGTTAAGCCTTGTTACCTTGTCACATCTCATGAGGCCCAGGTATCGGAGGGACTTGCTGCTTTGAGCGATCTGTGTGGCTCCTTGGTCTGTGATGTCTTTGCACCAGCCAGCATCCACGGTCTCTATGGTACTGCTGTACTGGCCTATGGCTATCAAAGCTGTTGGCATGGAGGGGGAGAAACGGGGGAATTGGGAAGAAAAACAGAAAAGGTGTTAGTGTGAAAAACCTTTTTCTCATGCAAATGTGAAAGCAACATTGTTCCTCAGGGACTCGGAGAAATTTGAGATGAAATCAGGGCAGATCATCTGAGTAGCTGTGACACGATTTTGACGTTTAGTCAACACCTTGGAAAAAAATCTGCACATGCTTGCATATTGAAAACTCACCCACACACCCATGTTTGTTCAGACAGCTGCAGGAGTCATACATCAGAATGTTGGCATGAGTTGCAACACTGAAAGGCAATGACAATGACACAGTGCCAAAGCAAAGTGTGACTCGATGCCAGTGCATGATATAATTTTGCATGATTTGTTGGGTGGTGCCAAGGGAAGAAGCAAAGTGCCAGGGTAAGTATCCAGCAAAAACAAATACGTGTTTGTCACTGGGGGGGTTGTTAAACCAGCAAAGAGAGTGTGACAAGACAAAGGTTGAATTTGAATACACTGATTGCAACCAGAGATGTCATTGATTTCATATTTAGACCCTCTTTATATGGAGCAGAAAGATAACACAACAAAAAATGTGAGAGATTTAAAAAAATAAATAAATAATTAGGTGCATAAGTTTGAATTTATTGTATAATTTCTCTCATCAGTGCAGGGTCAAAACTATGCTTAAAGGCTCAAATATGTTGTACCAGTGTTTGGATAAATGTCCGGTAGTAAGGTTTTCCTGGACCACAGGGTTTTCTAGCCATGAACCAATATTTGCCATAAAGCCAACTGGATATTGGATCGCTCTATCAGAAATTTTAGAGTTTACGCACACTGTTTTTTTTTTTTTACCACAAACCCAAACTTCAATCCTAGCCCACTTTAGATGGAAAGAAATCGGATAGAATAATCAACATGCCAGCAACCACACCAGGCCTATCATCAATAGTGAAACGCTGGAGCACCAGTCACAGCACATTCAGCATTAACAAACCAAACGCATCATGGAGAAAACTTTTAGTGTAAGAGACCAATGTTGAGCTATTTATACAACTGAGGCTCTTTGCCCCAAAATTACTGTAGAAACTGTTAACCACAGCGGTGGCTGCATGATGCTGAGGCTCTGATTCAAGGCCAGTGGTACTTCTACATCACACAGAGCAGTGGGAAAATGAGGTTCGAATACTACATCCAAAACTATTACATGCAACCTGAAATGAAATAATAAATGGTTAAAATTGTGTTTCATAAGGACATTGATCCCAGACACACATTTTGCGGGAAAATTGCGGATTATTCTTAAAACCTCAGTCAGTGTCAGAAAGCCAAGCATTTTAAATTAACTCTGTTAATTCTGCCAAGAAGAGACATAAAATATCCAGTAAGATTTAAGGCAAACAACTTATGAGTGGCTACAAAAACCAAGTGGTTTCTCTGCAACGTGCTAAAGGACACTTATTCCTACATTTATAAATTTCAGCCTGCAGACAGTAATTTAGTTAATCCATCCTGAAACAAATACATGATTAAAGACCCAACATTCATTTGGAAAGTATATTGATGCTGAGCGCATGGAGCCTTCAGAGTAAAGCTACATTTTCTTTCACAGTATGGCATTCCTCACGTGTGCTGCCATAATGTCTTAATAAAGTGACAAATTAAAAATGTGCAGCGAACAAAGTGAGAAAACATCTTCTCTAATCTGGCCCAGAGTCTTGATATATGAACACACAAATGCAAACAGACACACAACAATCTCTCTCATCAGTCTTTGCCGCATCAATTGCTGTGTGCATCCCTGAGACCTGTGCTCAATCAGTCAATTGACGGCTATGCTTGGGGATCGATTGGCAGTTCCTGGGCTTTGTTCTTCATTCTCACAACCATCGCTAATGAGAACTCGAAAGAAGACGGAAGGATAAGAGGTGAGGGAAAGATGAAAGCAGGAAGGTAAAGACTGAGAAAGCCTTTGACAGCCTCTTCAAATAGCTCCTTAGCCCTGATGTTGTTTCTCATTTGCAAAAATCCATTTTACTTCAACCTTTTTGTGCTTCAGGAACAAGTCTGAGACATCTCCACGTCAGTAAAGAAGAAAAAGTCTTCTCCTCACCTTCTCACTTTCATAACAAGCAGTTCCCATAGTACAGTATTAAATAACACACAGTCAGCACATCAACAATGTTACTGCACATTGAGTATGACTACCAGCCCAGTCAAAGTGTGTATAAATGTGTGTTAGAGGTGAGGGAGCCTTTTTCCCACAGGAAAAGGGAAATGTATAATCCTACGCTCTGTTCTCCGTGTCCCTGAATCCTTTTCCTGCTGTGTAAGGTAGACGCCTCCACACATACACACACACACGCACACACACACACACACATGCATATAGCATGTGACATATGTAATATATAGCTTAGGCCAGTTGAAGCACACCACATGTGGTTCCTTTTGTGCTCCATCATGCCATGCATAATGGTACATTATAGCTAAACAGGCAGTAAAGCTGCTTTGAAGCTACAGTATGTTTCATGTAAAAAAGGAAAATGGCAGGAGGCGCTTTAGTGAGCCAGATAGCTTAAAAGAACATGAGGTGACCAAATGATAACGTTGTAGAATATCCACACACTACAAACACTTATTTGTCTAGATTCAAGTAAATAAAACTTGAATCCTGTTGCCTTCCTCATTTTCAGTCACATGATCCAAACTTTCATTGCCTGGGTTCAGGCCTTTCATCTTAAGTGAAGATATACATATCACTGCTGTACTGAGGAAAAGGGAGATGATAAAAAAAAAAAGGTTTTGTAGTTATACAAATCAAATGGGGGTTCTTTTCAACTTTTCCTTCAACAAACATACATTCCTGATTAATTTAATTCATCTCTGCTTCCCACAGCATGACAGGAAAGCATTCAAGGCAAAATGCAGAGATCTGCTTGATGTTAAGAACGGTGCATGCGTCTCCTAATAACTGTGCTGCGCTCAAGCTGCCTCCAGTGACCAACACATTTAAATCTGCTTCGTATATATTCCAGCTGGAAATCAATACAGGGAAAGAGAGACACAAAAACAATACCATTCGTTTATAAAGCTCTGAAATTGACAAATCAGAGTCAAACAAAGTCTTATCCATACAAATTTAAGTTGGCTACTGAGACTTGTTTGTTCAACAATCAACCAGGATATTTGTCCATCGTATAAACCAGATAATCTTGCTGCTTTCTCTGTTCGATCCTCTGTTCGGTCTTCTGTCAAGAGAATACACCAATTCAGCAACACTAGACTGCAAATCCAAATCACTGGCTTTTAAAGAAAACATTTGAATAGACATGATCAGTTTGTTTCAGATCATCTGTGACAGAAATAAATAGTATGGGCAAAATGAGACAGACCAACACAAAGTATTGTTGCCATGGTGATGGCTGCATGGTGCTGCCACCACCACGTTTTACCCTAGGATACAGAGTCTCAACAATGATTGTTTTCCGTGCTACTGTTCCATAAAAGGCAAGATTTTAGATAAATAAAGGTTATATCGTGTTACTTGATTTATTATTATTTATTGATTCCTAAGTCATACACCTCTACAGAATTTGTATTCTTCTAAACTTCTCATTCTCATTTTTATGGCTACAGAGCATGGCAGTGGTGCTATCAATTCAGAGATGATTTCTATTCAACTGAGATTGCTTTGATCCTAATCTGTCAAGTTTGGCACATACAGCTAACAATATACTGCATATTTATCAGTCTAACAGTCAGGAGTACCTCACGTGTTCGCAAACTGATCACAAGCAGCACACCTCTGAAACTCCATTCTCAAAGTATAATCAAAAGATTATGAAGGAATAATCTTTTCCTTCATAAGAAAACTATTCTCTATGTCAGGTTGACATAAAGAAAAATCTGTCAGCCCGATAGATTTTAGGAAACTATCAGGCTGACATGGATTGTGAGTGGAAGCTGTACTGGTTTAACTTTTCCTCCTACAGTCTGGACAGCAGTGAAAAGGGTTACCATCTGGTACTCAACCAGTACTAATGACACTATAGTCATTAAACGGTAGGTCCTATGTTTTTGTTTTCTTTTTTATCATTTAAGATATTGAATTTTATTGGTTTCTTTTATAGAAACAACTGGAAAAAAATGATATGTGAACATTTATTTTGAAATGACTGAATATATAAGAGTGTATTTTTCCCCCGCATGATTATAAATGATGTAACATGTACATTTTGTTTTAAATACACCTACATTTATTTTTTCACAGTTCATAATATCGTAATGAAAACCGTGAGAGAAATTATCAAACAATTCAGATGGTGTAAAGAAGAGTACGACGACAGGGAATTGTCTCTCCTGCACCTTTACTGAGACGCAGATGAAGCGACATGCAAGAGAAGTTGAGGTGAAAAGAATAAATAAAAAATGGCAAAATCCTATTTAGCTGCTAGGAGCTGGTGACTACACAGCCACAGACAGTAATGAGGACACACTCTGCTGCCCTGCCTGAAAATGGCTTTAGGATCAATCTGTCTGTGTGTGTCTGGGTTGAAAGCTGTGTGGAAGCTTTTATAACGTCTCGTCGATACTTTAAAAAACAGTTGCATATAACAAATTAATAAAACAGATCAGATATTTGCTCTTTAGGTTCCCTATCCTGCCAAGCTCAGAGTCTCGAATTCAGAAGGACTTTTATACTTTAAGCAAAAGCTAATTTCAAACCTTTCGGGTTGAAGCTACTGTCACAAATGTCAACCAAAGGTGAACATCTGAGTAAAACCACAAATCTCTGGTGTTTCATTTACTCCGTTAAATCCCCAGATAGGGATTTCATAACTTATTGCTTTTCTCAGCTGAGGCAGAATATGTTTTCAGACACCATGAAGGATGATTTTCTTCCAACATGAGGTAGTTTCAGGTTAAAATAACTTTACTCTTTGAAACAAAGGTCAGGAAGTGGTCAACACTTTGATGACTGAAACTTGAGGAGACGTCCTCTTTAATCAGCTTTTTCTACCCTTGAAAATGACGTCAGCGTTTCTGTGGTTAGGCATTTTTTACAGCCTTATGAGATATTCACTTATTACATTCTCCTAAATGATGCTATGTCATTATTGCTGTCGTGTTAAACTGGATACACCCCCCATGACTTGTTGCAGTAACTCTGATGATAACAGAGTGCATTTCAAAGATCTGACAATACATATGATCAAAGATTTTTAATATCTGTGTGCTTCATAACACATAACATAACACAATCAGTGTAAAAAGGGTTTTGTTGCTCTTTTTCTTCCCCAACTGGTCCATTTCAGACGAGTTGATTTTCAAACTTTGGAGCACCAAGAACTGCCAGATCTGGACTGGATTATCCAAGACTAAAAACAGATTCTTCAAAGTGAAGTTTGTGATCTACGATACCTTTATTGTGTCTATTTAAAAATTTAAAACATCAATTCATAGCTCAGTTTGGCACCTAAATCAGACAAAATTAAAGTACCGCAAGTCCAGGTTAAACCACTAAAGTGATAAAGTTCAGAACAATAAATGAGTGAATTCTCCTTCAGTAAAAACAACCTCTCCCCCAACCTAAAATAATCAATGAACTTAACAAAAACTCGAGCTTCAAATATAAATTAAATGAAATGCATTTTCAAAACTTTGTCTTTATTTAAGCAACAGAATACAGAATAAAGCCTGTAGTGTTAAAAATGTTTCTAAATTGTAATTTTTCCATTCTGGCTCAAGACCCAGACTGGGAAACAACCCTGTAGTAAGGCTGCTGTTATGTGCCACTGATGGATTCGAGAGAGAGTCATGTTTAATATTTAACAAAATTTTACCTGGGCCTGTGCAGTGTGCATAAATTATAATGAAAAAAAGATAAAACATAATATCACGCCAAAATAAAATTCATGCCAGTGTAATATCATTTTACACTGAGACGGCCAGATTAAACTTTATGACTGCATTGAAAAGGTAATACAGACATAAAAAACAAATAAGACTTTCAGACAGACTTGCTCAGAATGACAAAAAAGCCCCTTAAATTCATCAGGAAAAAGGAGAAAAAGAATCAGAAAGGAATTTTGTTCTACTATCTAACTGCAAGTTTGACCTTTATGTGAAGTTTTAAGAGGTCATTAAAAGAAATAGCACCATAATTAATTTTTATTAAAAACTCTTATCGTACATATAATGTTATATAGCCTAACAGGATATAATATTATACTGTTAAAAAAAAAGGTGCCACTCATATGGCAACAGAGTCATGTGGATTCATAAAAAGCAATTTATCATTTTGGTCTTCAGCTTACATACGAGAACTGCTTTTAGGAGCCTTGAAACAAACAAAAAAGATTCATTATTTCATAATATTTTTCAAAAAAAATATTACTAAAAACTGCTACTCTTATGTTTTTACGTGGAAGCAGAACTACTGCCTCATGTCCAACAAACACAACCTTTACAACTCAAGCTTTTTTTTTTTTCTGCTGTATTTATGGACGAATGTTAGAGACCACATAAGTATAAATACTACTGCAGTTTGAGTTGTTTTGGACAAAAATGTTTTTAAGAAGACCTTTAAGGTGCAACAAACAGTTTTCAGTGTCTGGCGAGATTTAGGAATTTCTTAAAAAGAAAGTAGATTTTCCAAGGCATTGTAAGAGGTGTGAGACTCATTCAAGTTACGAGACAGAGAGAGAGAGAGAGAGAGAGACTTTACAAGATGACTGAATGTCTTTAAAAAGCTCAGTTTTATTATTTTCAGCTTTTAACCTCACTCTGTTATGGAGCATGTTGAATTTGGAAAGGTTGCATCCCTTTTGGATGTCTCAGAGTAAAAGTGAGGCTCTACTTTCTCCAGGACTGTTAATTGCTAATATAAGGTACAGTTTAAAATGTCACTAATCATTTTGTCTTCCTTTTAAAAGACAATTGGCTTTTTTAAAAACACTTCACAGCGACTGCTGCCTCACACACAAGGCTTGACTTTGACCCCTCTGCTCCTCAAGCAAATAATTAATAATGCCTCATGCCAGGAGGACAAAAAAACAACATGTCAAAGGTTGTTTTTTTATTTTTTTTTATCTTAGTATTATAAAAGTCTTAAAAGACAATCTGCCAAAATAGGTTTTAGTAGGTCAAAGCTTCACAAAATCTGTGCATGTTCGGCTGTTGCACTGAGCAGTGTAAGTTTGCAGAAATGGATTTCGTAAAGTAAATCTTGGTCTCAGACTGCAGCAATACAAAACAAATGAACACATATGTCATACAGAGTGTTAAAAACAGCACAATGTGACCTAAATAAGCCACATATGGACATCGCTTTACTCCTTTGATGTCTTCTTGCAATGGGAACGTGCTGACCACAAAAAGTCTGAATGATGAACACACTAACCTCATCTTCAAAGGTACTGGGCCTGATCGGGTCCAATCTAATCCAGTAAACAACATTCAATGCAACCCTTGTAATGTATATGTACTGTAGATGGGAAACCAGGCAGAAGTTGTTGCTTTGGCAGGACATGAGCTGAGAAACTGTAAATGTTATGTTGTGAGAAAGCGGAAAGTGGTTTCCTATTTCTCTATTTGGATGACTTGAGGGGATAAAAACTAAGCTTCATCTCCCAAGTGAGATAAAATATGGAAAAATAGAAACAAAAAAATGAACAAAAAGAGAGCAAGGGCTGCAAAACTTAGAAAGGCAGAAGTTCAACAATGCAAAGTTCGTCGACCAAGACATTTTTATCTACTGCAGTCAAAGACTAGGGAACTAAAATTAACTGAGCTTCTGAGAAGGACATATGAGGAAGGAGGAGCAGACAGAGCACTTTATGGTGGGACACACTAGATGTGGGAAATTAATTAGCTCCCAGGCATGGTGAAGGCAGTGTGCTGAGGGCATGGGCTTTTTTCCCAACAAACCTCTGATGTGATGCATGCCAGCTAACACTTAACATTTTGTGACCCTGTGTGCTCATATGTGGTTTTTGTGCTTGTGTGGTTCTTTGTATAAGGAAGAAAGGCAGGAAATCAGCAAGCCTGTTTTTTTTTAAGAAGTTGAAACAAAACATCAAAAAAATATATATACATATATATGTTGGGGTATTTTTAGAGGTCCATCTTCGCTGAATAACACACACGCACAAATACCGGGGCTGTTTTAGCATTTGATGTGTGATAACCTTGGGAAGGGGATGTGATGTCTAAAGTGGAGACAAAGATTGGAGAGGTGAGTGAATGACAGGGGGACGGAGGGGAGAGATCGAGTGATGGGCAAGGACAGATAGACAGAATGAAGGGGTGATAAGGAGAGATGGAGCTATCAGAGAGGTGACCTACAACAGGCTTTTCTTTGTCAGTGAAAATAGGACCTCCTCAACAGATTGCAAACACGTGCACAGCGGGACAATGTCACTTCATAAAAAAAAGAATAGGCCAGGATCACTCATCAAGACTTATGCTGACTGTTTTCTCTCATGTTTTAAATAATAATAATAAAAAAAGTTCAACATTGCAAAACAAAACCTTATCCTAAACACCACAGAGGATAGACCAATAAAAATAACTTCTCACATGCAAAGTTGTGACCAGATATTTACATCAGGGGTTTCTAAAATGCAGCCTGAGGTTTTTGCATGGCCGTCAGATTCTGTGTTTTTAATTCAAGAGTAGTTCAAATGGGGCCTGTCAATAAAGGTGCTTGATGCAAATGGACAGTAGTTAAATTCTTTTTGGCCGAGATTTTCCCTGTCGTGTTACTATTTTAACAGAAAAAGTCAAATACAATAGAGAATGTCCAGCATGTTTTTTGCTTTTCATCTAAAGTCTTAGTAAAAAAAAAGAAAAAAAAAAAAAGAAAGAAAATCAGAAAAATCCAGCCGTTCTACTGAAGAGCACATCGAGCTGCACCTTTTCAATAAACTTTACGGAAAGTTTTAAATTCCAATTTTTACTCCTGAAAATAGAATCATCCCAAATAATTTGGCTGACTTTTAATGAGATGGCTAGGGCAAGAGTCTTTTCATGTTTTAAATCAATGATTTACAGATTTCCTCCTACAAAAATCAAACTAGTACCATGTGGGATCCCAAACACCACCTGAACGAGAACGCCAAAAAGCAAAAGTCAACCAAATGAAGAAAATCTAACAGGAGTATGAATGTAATCTGAGGATTTTAAGTTCTGAAGATCATTATCCGCAGCACTGCTTCTTTCTGCTTCTCCGCCCTTGTGATTCATGGCTTGTAGCTCATCAATGTCCTATTCTGGCTGAGGGAGAACTGCTTACAGCAGAAAGGCTTGCTCTATCTGAGCTATGTTTATTGTCAGTCCAATTGGAGGAAGATACTTCAAAAGCCATAAAAACATCTGATTAAAGTCCTTTGTTCGGTGCAGTCTTTACAAAAGCCAGACAAATTACACTAACAATTGAATATTTGTTTCAGCCTCGGGTCCATCTACCATCCGCCTTAAAAATGCTTTAAGGAATTGAATGACCTGAAGTTCACCAAGAAGAAACACTAGGGCTTTTATTCTCTCTTTTTTAAATTGACTATTTTTTGGTAAGATCCTAAAGGGAAATTGATATACTTTCTATTTTGTGTATTTTAATAATAACTTTTGAAAAAAGGACATGCGTCTCTGCTCATTTACTTTAAGTAAAAACCTTAAACAAAAAAAAAAAAAAAACATTTATGATTTGTTCAATTCCAGTCTCATAATTCACTGTGTTAATTTAGAAAGCCATCAGCAGCTTCTTATTGGTCACAGATTGGCGGACATGTTCTCTGGTTCTCTCTGACAACCAGAAAAGTCAGATGTAAACAAACAAACCCATAAAAAAAAAAATCTAACCTAATTTTGAAATATTTGCCGGGCGATAGTTTCATATATATGTGTACAAACTCTGAGGAAGCTTTATGAATTTCATCTTTCTTCTCAAAAGACAATATCAACAACATGCCCAGGCTAAAGCTTCCCATTGCCATATGCAGTAACTGCAGGATATTAAGCCCTATTTCAAACCTATAGCATGTTTGCTCCCGTTGGCCTCTCTGAGGATATTAATCTTCTGCAGCCCCTTTCTTTATATTTTTTCTTACTCTCTGATCTTCTGGACTGTGTGCAAAAGAAAAGAAGAGAAAAGAAAAGAAAAGCTTTCCAATTCTGACAACATTTCTTACAGATTTTTATTTCAAATGAAAACACGAGGAACGCGAACAGAGGAAACCCAAAGGTAGCTATTAAGATGAAGACTTTCTGAATCCTGCAGGCTGAACCGCATGTTGTGCGCATCTGACTGGAAATATTGTTGTGTAGCACAGTTATGGCTTTGTTATGGATTACAGTTAATCCTTTAGCATAGGGAGCAGGTCTTAAAGGTAATTACACGCTACAATTGGATCCAGAGGTCAGAAATGGACCCCATTTGTCGTGCCCATTATGACCGAAGTAAAAAACTGGCTTTTACGTACAGAGTGTACAGATTTACAGAACAGCAGTCAGCCTATAACTATCAGAATATCAAAGTGACAGATCTTAGATGTTCTTTTAGTCTGGAGACTTGTGCATAAAGACATGTTTTGTGTTTGCTTCTGCAGCTTTGCTCTTTATTGTGACAATGCAAACATGAAGAAAAACTGAAGACACAGTAAAGCAAGAGCCTGGCAAACAAAGCACATAGGTTTTCTGCTGTTGTGGCTGCACTCGTACCAGCCCCTCTATAAAACACACATCCTCTCTCACTCAGAGTCTAAGCACAGAGTCAGCCTTCAAAGTGCCACTAAGTCTGTTTCAATGCCTTATCTCCAGTCTTTTAACAGTCCACTCTGTCTGCTTTGACCCAGTGGGAATCATTAACCAGAGACAAACTCCCAGAGCCCATTTCCCTGAGAAAACCCCACAAATTGTTTAACCGAGCTGTTTTGTCTGTTACTGAATTGAGGGTCTAATAAGCCCGCGAAACAACACTAAAGTCAAACAATTACGCTAGTTGCACTGCAATTATGTCAGTAAACTGTTAATAGCTAGCAGTCTCAAACAAAGACAGACCCCAAGCCATGCCCACTTCTTCCCTCTAATTCTGAAAGTAAAAGAGGCAAACAAGGACATGTCCAAATACAAACATGGTACGGTCATCATTAGCTCCGTAAAGCTCAAAACAAATCAACAGTTCTCTTCTAACCTTAAAAACTAAAAGTTTAAAGGAACACTGGCCATACAAATTAAAAGTATTCTTAATAGAATGTGAAAGAACAACCACCTAAATATTTACCTACCTACGTATTATTGTTTTAGATTAAAATAGATTAAAACATATATACATTTTACATGACGTGTCACAAATAAAAATACGGAATGACAAGAATGGAGTCCTACAACTGAAAAATGAAATATGTGTTTAGATATCCATGTATGAGAACATAGAAAGATTGTTGCATTAGCATGTAAGACAAATTTCATACGTGTTGGTCTGCATTTCTATACGAGACCTGTGAAGCCTTCAGAGAACAGCTGGACGTAAACTAAAATGAAATTACAAACAGATGGACTATATTGCTAACAAAGTGTTTTATGAAGTCAGTTAGCTTTACTTGGACAGTAAAGGCAACACTTTTCTAAAATGTATTTAAAAATAACTTTTGAAAAGCAGTCCTTGCACAAAATAATTGTGCACTTTAAAGTACACTATGTGTTGAGCAGAAGCACACTTTTTATGCAAACTAAGTTAAATACAGCTTTAAAAATTCAAATGGGTATAAAAAGGTGACAGGCTAAACCAATTGATAGGTTTTTACTAGATTTAACAAAGAAGTAACAGAAGGAAGCAGCCATGGCTGAGTCATCCGTCTGCTTCCTTTGTTTTGAAGTCATCCAAGTCGTTAATGTCAGTTCGTCTTGTGTCTTGATGTTTTCAAGGAGCAACACAAATCTGAAATGTATCTATAGGCTCTTCAGGCAATCTTAGATGAATTAAAAAAAAAAATAAGTTTTTGACATTTTTGACAAAATTAAAGGGGTTTAGATTCTTTTGGAAGGTTGCCATGTATGCAGTTGTGGTCAAAAAAAATTAATTTAAAAAGCAAATATATGTATAATATTGAGTGTGATAATCAGGTTGTTCTATATTGCGTAGGTGTTTTGTTTGTCCAGACAAACTTCCAATACGCCATGAGTCTGTAACTGCACTCAGTCAGGTCCCACCAAAAGCTCTTTAGCAAAGTTTAAAGAAGCTGTGGGGTTTTCTGATCAATACCTGGCCATAACTCAAATCACACGTCAAGTGCTATAACTGCATACACAAAGCACACTCTTCCAAAGTGCTCCATACACACCCGTACATTTTCATGAGCTCAGACAGTGTTTTTGATCAATACATGGCTATAGATCAAACATCTTTTTCAGTTTATGGCTAACCTTTCCCGAGGCTCGTTTCAGTCGCGCACAAAATAACTCATGTCTTACTTGGGATGGCTGCTTTGACAGCGACTATGAATTTGATAAGACCACTTAAATGCAAAATGGCAGTTTAAGGACCTCGTTTTCAAACTGCTGCATAGTCAGAGTGTCTCATAAAAGCAAAAAGCATATATTTTTCAGACGGGAACTTCAGGAACGGAGCGAGAACTACAGACAGAAATCTTGAAGCTAAAGTACTGTGCTTTTTTTTCCCCTCCGAAGATAATAATGTAAATGGTTCCTAAACCCTTTATTGTTTTTATGTACAAATATGAAAACAGAGAATTTGGATGTTTTATCAGTATCAAAATCATTGCCACCTCTTAAAAGGATTCGAACTGAAGCGTTTTAAAAATATATCCTTTTTTTATAGATGACCTGACTTTTATAGAGCTTCTTATTAGCAATGGGTGACTTTCTGTTTCCCTCAGGATTTTGGAAACTCAGAGGGCTTTGTCTTTAGCCACTGGCAATAAAGCTAGATAAAGAGCCATATATTTATATATTTTTTCTACCAAGCACAGTGAGCAGGATATTAAGAAAGGTAACAAAAACTCTATGCTCACTGATAGAGAACTGCAACAGAGCGGCATGAAGTCTAAATAACAGAAATTATCCACAATATACATTTCAACCAGTTACTTATCACAAACATATTGAGTTTAGCTGGAGGAGAGTGGTTTGATGAGATGAGATTAACAATTTTTGACAAAAAGTCCAGGGTAGTTTAGCATGACAAAAAAAAAAAAAAAAGACAAATATGTGTGAATGTGAATGACTGAATGTAATGTGAAGCATTTTGGGGTCCTGGACATGATAAAAAATTTACTTATTATAAAGATGAGGTCTTTCTTAATTGTTCTGTTCAGTATTATCTCACCACAAAAAAAAGAGGAATTTATTTTACCCCTGGCTTGTTCTTTGAAGGAGGTAGAAAATTAAAAGTTTATGGGCTTTTTCTTCACATACACCAAAATTATTTATTGACATTTCAGCTAACCTGCTCCATCCCTCACCATTAATTATTTGATTCTCTCTGTTTTTGGTTGAATTCATTTCATCCCAGCCTTGGCTGACTTCTAACAGACTTTCTCACATCGTGCCGCCACTCCCTTTCATGACTCAGTCTTTCTTGCTTCCCTCTAATGTTTGCTTTGCCCTCATTTTCAGTACCTCGCCACCTTCCCCTCCCCCGATCTCCTCTAAAGGATGTTCCTGTGTTCAGGGTCACTGTCACAGTCTTAGTAGTTGTCTTGACCTCTAAACTCTTTACGATCAGAGTCACCGCCTGCTGCCATGATTTTTAACATCCCTGTGGGAGGCTGCCCATGTATATGGGTCAAAGCTTGCAATGTGCATATCAAAGATGCATTTAAATTACAATGGTGCACGCAGCTGAAGCTTTACATCTTCTTTAATCTCCTGCTCAGTTTACTTCCAAATTTTAATAAAACAACATTGATTAAAGAGCATTTTTCCTCTTCTTCCCTCAGTTATTTTTTGGCTGCTCCATCTTCTGCATTACCATGAATCTTGAGATACATTAGATCCTCAACGAAAAAATTCATTGACCAGCAGACGTCCCTGACCTAAAACCTCTTTGGGAATCTGTAAAGTATCTTCAAGAAGAAGAAGACAAAAGACAGCAGACCCAACAATGCTGACAAGCATTGTTGTTGTAGCATTTGAAATATTTCATGTGAAAGTTTTGGCCAAAACTATTATGCATCTGTATTTATACTGTCTTCTTATCCACACCTCTATGAAAGAAAATGACACTATGTTTCTCCTTCAGTTTTCTGAATGAATAGGTTGATTTATGACTGATTCGAGGAATGGTAAAAGTATTGAAGAAATTAAGCGGATGAATTAAGTTAACTGATTTTGTCCTTTAATATCTGCAGATGTAATGGAATGAAAGTCTACCTCCACAACCTTTTGTTCAACTGTCTACATAGGTTGTAAATAGACTGACATGGTCTTGTGTGTCAAAATACTTGTGTTAAAATCACATAGAACTCCTTTCATTTCAGTCTGTTTTACAAAATGCTAGGACTGTTGGCGAATGTGTGTTGTTTATATACAAATATACACTTCATGGCTGTTATTGTTCTGCCAATCTGGAGGAGGAGGGCAACGGATTTAGCTTTGAAAGTGCGTCTGTGCTTTTCAATGGGGCAGGGGGGGGGGTTGAGCTTTAGAGAGGCCAAACACTTTGTGGGCAAATGATACAAGCCCAGCACTCCTCCTCCATAAATTACCGGCTCATTACAGTAATGCAATCCATTTAGCATAGGAAGAAGGGGGAGGGACAAGGAGGAGGCAAAAGAAAGGGAGTTTGGAGGTAACAAGATGCATGGGGGCGCTGCCTATGAAGCGGAAATGTCAACAGGGAGAAAAGCAGTGGGAACAAAGAGGTGGAGGGGGTGTACAACAGGAAATGAAACAAGAGAGAAAGTCGAGATTAAACAAAAAGTGTAGAACAACTTGAAGGAGGAGGATTGCTGTGATGTGTTTAAGCAGCTTTTCAATCTATGCCAAAGTGCTTTTCATTAGGTTAAAAATCTATCATCTATGGGGGAAAAAAAAAAAAAAAACAATGGGCAAATTTTCATACAGATAGCGACTACAGCAAGAGACGGAGATATAGATCCGAAGAGAAAGAGCGAGCAGAGTGCAGAGAGGGAGGAGGAAAGCCAGAGATGTAACACTTGTAATTGAATAGTGAACTAGAGAGGGCCTGAGTGCAAGCACTGATTAATACAATTCAAATTGATTGTCTCCTTGTAGCTGTGAGAACATCTCATTCTGACTTTCATATCTGAACATTCAGCAAGTTCTCTGGGTGCATGACTGTGTAAAACAAGAGAGCAGATCAGAGGGGTACAGAGACAGAGGGTGCCCTCTAGTGCTGGAGTTTTCTTTTACCCCATCTTAAGTAGCTGTGCTGGTTTTGAAGAAAGTTCCCATGGGAACTTTCAAGGTGTGCACGGCTTCCAGATAATTCCCTGCTGCCATATGCAAAGAGATTTACACTGGTGACGAAACAGATTACATTTTTTTTTTCATATTCATGCACAAAATATTTCCAAAAACTGAATTTTAAGGAATATTAAGACTTATGTAATACCTACACGTTTGCCTGTTCTTGGAGCAAAGCAAAAAAAAAAAAAGTTCTTCAAGGGCCTTTTAACAAGATAGCACAACAATCAGAAAACAGGTGTCTCAATACCGCAGTCACTTTAATAAGTCACTTAAGAGGGGAGAATATTTATGCATGCATTTTATTTTTTTAAATGTTTTGTGGAAATCAGCTTTCAGATTGACATTAAAATGTTTTTGTATTTTTATTTTTTTTTTCAAAAAAGCAAAATTTTGCTGACCATGCTAGATTTGTAAAAGGAATAAACAGGTAAAACATTTAAGGGGAGTGAATATTTCTTGTAGGTAATGCATTTGTTGCTTTTATTGCATCATGATATAAGTTTGTGTTACTGAACACCAAAAAACATTTAATTATGCTGCTTTTAAAGCTTTACTTGACAATACGACTGGTTGATAAAAATATTTTCCAGTTTTATTCAGCATCTCCATAACAATAAGAACAACGCAGAAAAAACGCTGCACTCTCACAGTGGTGCGAGCTAACGAGGGTGTGTGGGAAGAGTCGAGATCCATTTGCACCTCCAAAGCGGAGAGAAGGATTTATAGATGCGGTGTGAAACAATCATTCAAGTTAGCGCATTCAATTAGCAATAGCTTGTCTCTCACAGTGATGCTTCTCTGCTTGTGAGCTGGAAAATCCAGACACACAGAAAGCTAAGGCTTAAAAAAAAACAACAACAATGAATTCATTGATATTCCACAAGCTTTCAAACAGTGTGCAGCCTTTTAGACAGTTCTATTAATTCTGCCGATTGTGTCAAGTCCTCAAAGTTTCAGTGAAGAGACAGATTATTGGTTAGACACAGAAAAGGCCTCCAATGTTTTTGTTTTTTTTCTTTTATAAGAGACCAGAAATTGTGTGCTGTGTGTTTAAAATGTTTTTTTTTTCTCTGTGTTAAACTAATAGTGTGCAGCTTGAAGTTGTTTTGTCAATAAAAAATCTGTTTCTTTTCAACAACTAATAACTCATAACCTGCATATTTCCCACATTGTGACGTGATGTTATTTTTTTATTTATCTATTAAGTTTATGATTAAATGTGGAATTTTATGGGGAGGTATTATGTAAACTCAAATTATTCTTAATTAATTTCCCTTCTTTAGCACTTTCAACATAGTTAATTGTGCACTAGCTTTGTTTTGTATTTGTTTTTTTTAATATTGTGGTTTACTTCAATCTATCCCTGTGATGATGCAATATTGTGAATCCTACTTATGTTAAATTATCTGAGTAAAAACCTGAAGCAGAACCACCATTCGTCTACCACTACACCAATTAGTTACCGTGGAGACTGAACACAGCCTGGTGGACAGACAGCGCCAACTAAGGAAGTGCTCTGCTTTTTTATTTTTTAAAGAAAAGTCCCCTTGCTGCTGAGGTGTGAAGGGATGTGACAAGAGCTGCTATTTTCCTAATGTCTGAAGAGAGATGGATTAAGTGACTTCTCAAGGTGTGGATTTAAAATACACTACATTGCCAATGGTTCTGCACACAAATAAAATTCGGTGACATTCTAATCCTATTCCATAGGGCGTAAAATGATTGTGGCCCACCCTTTGCAACTTCTGGAATGGCTTCTTACAATGCTTAGGAGTGTGTCTACGTAGATTTATGACCATACTTCTAGATTTGCATCTGTGAGGTCAGAGATTGATGATGAACGAGAAGGCCTGACTTACAGTCTCCACTTAACTTCATCTTAAAGGCTTTCTATCAGCTTGTGAAGGACTCTGAGCAGTAAAGTTCTTCTACACCAAATTATTCTCCGATGCTTTTATGGACCTTCATTTGTGCGCTGGTGTACAGTGATGCTGGAGGAGGAAAGAGCCATAAACGTCCTGGGGTGCTGCACCATAAATAGTTCCTTTCACTGGAACTAAGAGGCTAAACCCAAACCATAATCCCCTCCTCAACCAAACAGCACTCGTCAGACAAGTGCTGTTCTTCAGCCTCACTACATTTTACAGATGGCTGGCAAACCTGAATTCCATTATTTGGATGTGTGAAGGAATACTTCTATGACAATACGGTTTATATACAATAAATTTGTTCAATAAAGAGATTTACCATTCCGCTTTAGCAGAACGTAAGGCATCAAAACTACAGTAATTGAAGATCTTAAAACTGGCCAGTTTCCATCACAACTTCGTAACATTAATGGCAATTCTTAAGACAGAAATGAAAATCTGGAGTGCATAACAAAAAGAACCTTCGAAGGTCAAATGACAAGTAGGTAAAAACTGCAAGAGAGTGCAAGGTATTGATGCAAGCAGATGATCAAACCTTTCATCAATTATGTAGAAAGAGAAGTAAGGCAAAGGGAGGTTCATGAATGATTTAGAGACTACCTTGTGCATGTGTAAAGTGCAGTGCATGTGTACAAATAAACAATGAAAAGAACAGTTACTTCAATAAGTACAATCATTATAAGATTAGAAACAGAAAATATAGCCAAAAAGTTGTTTTAAGAGTTCCATGCATTGGTTTTATGGTAAAGCTCCAGTAGACACATGAAAAGAAATCTGTTCCAAGAGGAGATTTTGTATTTATTGAAGTATAAATCACTCAAACCATAAAAACATCCAACCTTCCTTTTACACTTAACTGCTGTGTGCTAGAAAAAAAGGGAAAAGGCTTAGCTAATGTAGTGTGTATTCTCAGCCAGTCAATAAAGTTGGATGGACTGCTTTTCAATAGAACATAATGGCCAATTATGCTGCATGTACACTAATGGTCTAAATTAAGCGGTTTGAGTGTGGGGGTAGGTGGTGGATTCTCTGGTAAAACAATGCTTTCTGCGCTTTCGGAGTTACACACATGTTGGCAGTTTGAGGGACGGTAAACTGCAGCTTGCTAAGGGGTGGCTGAATCATTCATCAAACCAGAGCTAGAGACATTTATATGCCCAAAGACTGCTTACATTCTGCAGCATCATGCCTCAGAGCCCTCAGCAATGCAGGAGAGGTATGGTGTTCAGTTCTGCACTGCTGCCATCAATAACATTATAGTGCCTTACTAAACTTATTTTCTTGAATACGTGTACCGTTTCAGAAATGTACAGAATCTTGTAAAAGTATTTATACCAAGTGAGGATTTTCCAATTTTATCACATTCCAGCTGCAAAGTTCTACGTACTTTATCGGGATTTTGTGTAATAGAGAAAAACAACATAGAGCTTAACTCAAAAGTGGAGTTTTTTTCAGTGGATAAAGCTGGTGGCAATGGTGGCAAGAGTTCATCCTGTAACACTGCTTAGCTCTATGGTAGGCCCAGCTTATGACGCTGCCACCACCATGATGTACAGAGGGGATGATTAGTATAAAGTCTAAGTTTTCCAACACCATAACATACGAGTCAAAGCAGCTAAATGTTGGTCTTGTCCAATTAGAAAATCTTCTTCCATCTATTTCCTATGTCCCCTACGACTTGTGTTAAACCGGAAGCAAGACTTTTCATGTCTTTTTTTATTTTTTAACAATGTCTTCATTGTTTTCCATTTTCCAAAAAGACCATATTTATGGGGTGCAGGACAAATTGTTGCCGGTCGACAGATTATTTCACCAGAGTTACGATGAGCCTTTTGGCTTCTCTGAATGATCTTCTCTGGCAATTTATTTGGTTACCAGTATGTACCCTACATTTTCTATTTTCAACAAATTGTAGTTTGCTTGAGTCTTTTTTGAAAAACCTTGATTTTTTTTTTTAAACATGTTATTCAAAAAAGTTTTTAAAAAGTGTCGATCTGCATCAACTGTCAATGTTGGTGAGCTAAATTTGTACCATTCTCAAACTGTTCCAGGAAATTGTCCCACAGCTGCTTTTGGACACACATGAATTCCCAGTAAAAAAAATATTGTGTATTTATGATTGTAAATCCAAACATAAAAGATGTTTCCATCTTGTTTGTTTATTATTAAAGACATATCTTTCCATTTTCATTTCTCTCTACACATATGCACATATTGATTCTCACCACAGCTGTTAGCTCACATGTAAACAGAAACACAAGGCAGCAGCCAATACCACCTACACACACACACACACACACACACACACGCACACACACACACACACACACGCACACACACACACACACACACACACACTCTGGGCACCTTCTGAATCTCCCTCCACAATCACCTCCACTGCAATTAATCAAAGCTTGTTCTTTTTCCTCACAGAGTTAAGCCTGTCACACTCACCTCTCACTCTTTCATCATCCCTCAATTCTTAAAGAGCCACGAACAGACAATATGAGTCCTGCCGGGGCGGCAATATGACACGCCGCCGACAGAAAACAGCGACCTTGATTTAAATCATACTGGCATGCAGATTTATCACTGTTTAACTTGTCCAAAGTGTCTCCTCTAGTTGGTGCAGATCAGACTCTGCAAGCCGTTTGGCTTTCCTCTGGGAGGGCCCCAAGCCCTCACCAAGCTTGGCTCAGTTATGTTCTGTTCAGCATGCAGTCACCGCTGAAACATACCACCAATGTCAGCAACAGCACACAGACATAAGCCATGCGTGCTTAAAAAGTTCAAATTTTTGAGCTGATCCCTGGTTGATTTCATAGGATTCTTTGGGGCCCACTCTTTGCATATCAGGGTAAATTTACCCATTTACTGAACACTTTCTTCTTCTTCGTGGTCATGAGGGGAGGGAGCAAAGAGGCAGATCATTACAGCAGTCAACAAGCGAGTGGAAACATTCTACCACTACAGATACTCCATCTATCACACAACACCAATACAGCAAACAGCCTTGCATTGCCTGGCTTTAAAGGTAGTTTAGCATGTTGTACTTTAATCAAAGACAAATAGGCAACATAAGTAGGCCTGTCACGATAACAAATCTTGCTGAGCGATTAATTGTCTAAAAGATTATTGTGATAAACGATAATATTGTTTCAAGACCTTTTGACACTGATTTAATGGAAATTACTAATAATGCATGTGATTTCCTGCCATAGATAGACACACTTTATTTTCAAAAGAAAACATAACACTGGAACTGATAAACTAAATAAACAAAACAACCAAAAACAAAAATAAAATGGATTCTCAGTCTCCATGAACAAAAAAACGTACTTGAATAAAAACTAAGCAACATGAAGCCAAAGTGGAAATAAATACTGCATTCAACCAAAAGAGTGCAGATTATAAAGTCTGTATACTATATTGCCCTTCAGTAATCACTAGATTTAAATAGAGAAGTTGGGCACATCCGACTACCTAATGCAATAGTTCACACTACACGATTTTTCGCCCCTATTTTCCCCTTATGACAATCTTAGATCGTTGACCGAACTAAGATTGTCGCTGGTGATTTCGTAACCGATCATCCTGTAGGGTGATTTATTACGTCGTGGCCGCTCCGATCTAAATCAGGCATTCAGTCAGGATTTTACGCTGACTCTATGCATCACAGGTAGATTCTAGTAAAGCATTGATTAATGCCTGGCTTTAAAATTAGTTAACTGGACTTGTAGCCATTATTTTGTACCCATGTGGCTGGACACCACACGGCACAACAAACCCGATCGAACCGTTATACCTAGGATTTCTGTTGGCTAATGTATGGTCTCTCAGGTGTTGAAAATGGACTGACAGTTGGCCGACAACTCATGTAGTGTGCGCTGGACATTGCACTAAGAAAATGAGGAAGGGAGGGTCAGTTGAGAGCACCGGAGTTGAACCTTTTTTCATTCAGTGTCATCAAGAGAAAGAAAAAATGGCAGGAAGAGACAATAAAGCCGATAATTAAAATGAGGTCAATAGGTTTAATTTATCGTGCAATTAATTGATTTATCGTTTATCATGACAGGCCTAAACATAAGTACTAAATCCAGCTTTATATTTCATTGACAAATGTTTGAATTAATCAACTAGTTCAAGAACTGAACAAATACAGCGTTTCTTCAATACTTCCCAGCTTTCCAGCCACCTCAAGGACATTTATTTCCAAAACACCAACAAGAAGGCCATCTGACCAGTCATTCAACAGGAAATTAATACCTTTTTCTGATTAAAAAGTGTGGAAGATAAGAAACACTGACTAACAGTGGCAGCCTATTTTGTTTTATCAAAAGCCTTGTGTCGCTTTAGGATCGTTTATCTGGTAAATATTAGGGTACTCAGTAAAAAAACAATGAAAAAAAAGAAACAGTAGAAACTATGAAAGATTTGTCAGTACGGTGATGATAAGAATAGCAGCTAACTGTTATCAGCTAGTGGTACTAAGGTTAGCATCTTCTTCAGAGCTTCCTGAGGGTGCTAAGCTAAGCTCTACATTCAGTATTACCAACTCCTCAGTAAAGAAACTGGCTACTGGCTGCTTAAAAAGTGATCCCACAACCCCTTCATTTGCTAAACTGGCAGTGGTAGGTAATTGTAAAGGGTGCTGCAAGAGTAATGAGTGATGTGGGAGACAATTATAGGTTATGTAATGCATTGTGGAAATACAAAATAGTAAAGTTCTTTTTTCCTTTTTTTTTTTACATCAGAAACAATTTACTGGTTTGCAAGAATAAATACCAAAAAACATGAACTGGTCAAACCTGGACTCAAACATTAAACACTGATTACAGACAATTGGAACTATAGCTTAAGATTTGTAAAATCTTTATTTGTGAATTCAGAAACTGGAATTTATTTATTACATATCATCAATTTTTGCCAAGCAAATGAAATGTTTATGGTTGTACGATAGTGATTCCTCCAACGCATTTGGTTGGAGGTGTCGAGACTTTCAGACATCAATGATGTGTGAATACAAATTGCACATTCTCTGTATATGTGTAAATGTTTTCCATCATCATCATCATCTGCCAGGCAAAAACCTCATATTTCCATTTTTATACACTTTGTTTTCCAGTGAAAATCATCTCTATTCATCTGTCTGGGGTTTCATGAGGAAATTATCAAATGTAATGTAAATGCTATGTGTTTATATTTAAAGGCAAAATGTTTTTATTATTTTCTGAAAGTTCCCATTTTGTGGAAACAAGGGTTTCTGTCTGCAATGTTGATGCACAAATCTATTAGTGTTAAGCATTTGTAATATTTTTTTAGCTGTATATAAAAGAACTATTCAAACCACATAAGTTAAACTATATCTAAGAACAGTACAAGAAGCTGGTTGTTTCCTCGCAACAGAGTAACAAGTTGTCTAGTGTTCTTTACAGAAGTGAGCTCTGTTTATGAAACTACCAGATCAAAATGGAGACATGCATCATCCTATCAGATTTAATCAAAAATTCTGGCAGGGGTGCCTAAGATATTGGAAGTGACGGATGGATAAACAAACAACCAGATGGGAACCTATTCACAATCCAAGAGAGAAAGGGACAAAGAGAACCAGGCACAGAAGGAGGGAAGCAGGGTGAGTCTTCAAAACATTAGAGTAAAATTCAAAGGCGGAAAGCAGCATTAAAGGAAGGGCGGGGAAAGTAAGTATCCTTGTTGCATGAGGCGACAAGGGCTCTGCTTTTAGATGGATGGAACCCAGTTATTGATAAGGTCAGACCTCATTTGTGCCAGACCTTTACATTTTGTGAAATGTTGGCCTAGCCATTGGGCTGTCAGGAGCAATTCATCCCTTTGAAAAATGGATTGACTTATTGAAAACGGTGACACCGTGCAAAAAGCCATGAGGTCCCGGCATTGTGCTACACTGCTGTATCCCGCCGCATTAAAGAAACCAAGCCCAGCTGGTTTGCAATCTTCACTGTCTGTCAGGCTAACTTAAGTGATTTCTGTCGCTCTGCCACAGAGGAATGTCTGGATGTTGGGAAAAGTAACTCTTATGTTCCTCAATATCACAGGAAGTCACTATTGGCTTTTTTCTTTACCTACAGAGGTAACGTTCCTGCAAAAGCCTCAGTTTTTTCAGCTATTTTCTGATTTCTTTCACCTAAAGATTTAAGCACAATAAATCACAACAAGCTAATCTTTAAATTTTTTATCATCTGAAAGAAAATAAAAGCAATTACACCATGTTAAAGAGTTTTAGTGTTTAATTTCAATGCAAATATTGTATAACTGTCACATCTTCCCTCAAGGCTTTCATAATTCATTGGTAGATAATTTAACATAGCATATATGTTAACTATATACAATCATATTTAATAAATTAGAATGTGTCAAAATGAAGTTCATTTGTCAAATTAAAATTAACTTTTGAAAATCAAGTTTAAGAAGGTATTAAAACATCCTTTTCATTAAATCCACATTTGTATATTAAAACTATTTCATTTTGGTCTAAGCTAATATCTTAATCTTCTAAGAAATGAAAGGGCGTGTTTTCCATAGCTGTAAGCAGAAACTGATAATTAAAAGGAAGAATCTGAGTTTAATTCATCTATATAATGTGCTTCACTTAGTGAATTGAGTTACTGAAATAAATTAACTTTTCTATAGTAATGTATTGGATATGACTGTTTGAACAAAACAATGAAATAAAATGAAACTTTTTATGAATTGCACATGCTGTAAAGTCAAAAATACTGAAATCCACTTTTTTATTGAATCCTCATTAAAGTACATAAAATCTGACCCCTCCTACTTAAATCCTTTGGACAAGGACATATAACTGGAGTCCAGAGGACTGCAAGTCTGTACACTATGACACTGACCTGGCAACACTCCAAGGAACAGTTAAAGCAGGCTCCATAAAATAACACTACAATCAGTGTTTCAGATATGCAATCCAATTGAATCTCATCAGCCAACTGGTCACTTTCTTAAAAGATTGCTGTCTGCACTGTTGCATAAGTTCAGCAACATTTCTTATGGATCTTACACAAAACAAATCAATGGACTGTGGCGAAGTAAATCCACAGGAGACGCAATGCACGAAGCATAAACTTGCTAACAAGGTGAGCAAAGGCTCTGCCTGGTTTTTACCGTAATCAAAACTCCAGGTGTACCTTCAGGTCTAATGTGTTTGTGTAAAGATGCAGCACTAAGTAGTGGTCGCAGGCCAACGTAGGAGAAAAACTGACAGTAACGAGAAGGATGCACAGTAAAAACACAATTAAAAAGAGCAGTATTCCCTAAGATTGTGTCTTAGCAGAGGTTAATTATGCAAAAACAAAGATTTGTCATTAACCAAAGTCAAACAATGTAAACTTAAACATTAAAGTAAAGTGTATTCAACAATGTGAAATTATAGGAAATTTAAAATGATCATCCTCATGCAGCTAAAGCCACAGCAGAATTACATTTTCATTTCAAAGCACTTTGAAAAACTCAGTACAGGTGCTGGTCATAAAATTAGAATATTGTGATAAAGTTCATTATTTTCCATAATGTCATGATAAAAATTAAATTGTCATATATTTTAGATTCATTGCACACCAACTGAAATATTTCAGGTCTTTTATTGTTTTAATTTTGATGATTTTGGCAAACAGCTCATGAAAACCCAAAATCCCTGTCTCAAAAAATTAGAATATTATGAAAAGGTTCTCTGAACGAGCAATAAAAATAATCATCTGAATCAACAAAGTAACTCTAAACACCTGAAAAAGATTCCTGAGGCCTTTAAAAACTCCCAGCCTGGTTCATTACTCAAAACCGCAATCATGGGTCAGATTGCTGACCTGACTGCTGTCCAGAAGGCCATCACTGACATCCTCAAGCAAGAGGGTGAGAAACGGAAAGAAATTTCTGAACGAATCGGCTGTTTGCAGAGTGTTATATCAAGGCACCTCAGTGGGAAGTCAGTAGGAAGGAAAAAGTGTGGCAGAAAACGCTACACAACGAGAAGAGGTGACCGGACCCTGAGGAAGATTGTAGAGAAGGGCCGATTCCAGACCTTGGGGGAAGCAGTGGACTGAGTCTGGAGTAGAAACATCCAGAGCCACTGTGCACAGGCGTGTGCAGGAAATGGGCTACAGGTGCCGCATTCCCCAGGTCAAAGGTCAAGCCACTTTTGAACCAGAAACAGCGGCAGAAGCGCCTGACCTGGGCTACAGAGAAGCAGCACTTTGGACCACTGTTGTTCAGTGGTCCAAAGTACTTTTTTCGGATGAAAGCAAACTTTGCATGTCATTCGGAAATCAAAGTGCCAGACTCTGGAGGAAGACTGGGGAGAAGGAAATGCCAAAATGCCAGAAGTCCAGTGTCAAGTACCCACAGTCAGTGATGGTCTGGGTGCCATGTCAGCTGCTGGTGTTGGTCCACTGGGTTTTATCAAGGGCAGGATCAATGCAGCAGCTATCAGAAGATTTTGGAGCACTTCATGCTTCCATCTGCTGAAAAGTTTTATGGAGATGAAAATTTAATTTGGTCTGGAATCGGCCCTTCTCCACAATCTTCCTCAGGGTCCGGTCACCTCTTCTCGTTGTGCAGCGTTTTCTGCCACACTTTTTCCTTCCTACTGACTTCCCACTGAGGTGCCTTGATATAACACTCTGCAAACAGCCGATTCGTTCAGAAATTTCTTTCTGTTTCTCACCCTCTTGCTTGAGGATGTCAGTGATGGCCTTCTGGACAGCAGTCAGGTCAGCAGTCTGACCCATGATTGCGGTTTTGAGTAATGAACCAGGCTGGGAGCTTTTAAAGGCCTCAGGAATCTTTTTCAGGTGTTTAGAGTTACTTTGTTGATTCAGATGATTATTTTTATTGCTCGTTCAGAGAACCTTTTCATAATATTCTAATTTTTTGAGACAGGGATTTTGGGTTTTCATGAGCTGTTTGCCAAAATCATCAAAATTAAAACAATAAAAGACCTGAAATATTTCAGTTGGTGTGCAATGAATCTAAAATATATGACAATTTAATTTTTATCATGACATTATGGAAAATAATGAACTTTATCACAATATTCTAATTTTATGACCAGCACCTGTATATATCAGAATGTTGCGTGAAGTTGACCTGAAAAAATACGTACAAGTAAAACCCAATGACTTATCTTTCTTCTCATTCATTACCCGATCAAACCTGCTGTGCTTGTTTCTTATCCCTGATCCTGACAATCACATCATCTCCACCTGCATCTCCCTCTCCAGGCTAATATGCAACTGACTGTAGCTGAGGTGGCTGACTGACCCTGACTGCCGCCATATCAAGCAGAGACCTCAGAGCTGAAATCAATAGTCTCTCTGTGGATGCAGCTTGTTTGTCACCCTGTCCCTGGTCTGTCAGTCACCATCGCGTATGTCCTCCATTTGCTGCAGTCACATAACTACCCTGAGAAGACTGTCCAAAACAAGGGCCTTGAAAATGCAAAATGTACAATACTTTTTGATTTAGAGATGCTGCTACTCACACAAGATCAATTAGCTCAAGTGTATGCTTTAGAAGGACATGTAGCTGTAATTGAGCTTGATGGATGAGTTGGGTTTTTTTTTTCCTAGATACTCCACAGCCTACTCAAGCACTTTCCATTTCTGCTTACATTTCTTAAAACGGTTGTTTAAAACTGGAAGTTTGTCACAGAATTTAACGGCCTAAGCAAAATTCTGAAAACCTTTGTGTAATAGATATGAATAAAAATGTAATTTCTGTTTTTGTAAGAGAAAGACTATCAATACCCAGTTACCGCTGGGGAAATCTGTAATTGAAAAATGTAGCTCTTGATACTCGAAACTGGCATATTTGTTCTGCTAAATAGTCTCGGGGAGTTAGATTAAGCAGGAACACCTAACGTTTCATAGCATCATGCGGTTTGGTTCACCTTCACACTTGTTTGCAGGTGCAACATTTATCAATACCCAGTTGTTTGTATGGTAGAACCAGACATACAAACATGTTCAGGGATCAGAATGTGACATTGCTACTCATTGATATCATGGACACAGCTAAATATCGACTGTAATGGACTGTAATTATATGGTGGCAAAATACAATGTGCGTCATAATCACGAACCATCATGACAGAAAAAACATAGCTAATACTGACATTGCAATGACAAGAGTTTCTTTTTTTTGTGAATAGTCAGGCAAATTCATCAAAATAAATAAAATTAGGAAAAAATAGTGAAAAACTTAGGGTAGTCTTTGACCTTCCAATAACAAAATGAACTATATAAAAAGGCAGCAAGATTCTTAACCCTCCTGTGTTCTTAAGAGATGGAGTTAATTGCACCCCATAGATTTTTTTACGCGGTCCAGCAGTGTCACACTGACCCTGTGAGCGCTTTTTGTGTGTGGTTTTGGAAACTGATGGTCTGACAACCACTCACTTCCCCACTGTTCGATGGTGACATTTGCCCCCCCCCCCCGAGAAGAATAACAAGAAGTAGGTCATTTAAGTGACAGGGGACAAAAAAATCAGCTAGAAAAATAGGCTAACAAGCACACTCAAAAAGTCTGATAACACCATATGAGTGAGTACAGACTATCTTTAATTTTCTTTAAAAGATATTGATTTATTTCCAGGAAAAACTGTAAATTTCATTAATAACTTTTAAACTTAAACAAATATTTACAGCAGCCATGTGCTTAAGTTTAATGAGCTGGTGTTTACCACGAGAGCAGATTCAACTGGATTAAGATTAATTTCTTACAGTGCACATCAATGAACTTCAATTTTGCAATGAGCTCTCGCAAAGACAAGAGTCTAATCAAAGCCCGCAGAGGCTGCCCTTATGAAACAGAAAGGATCCTTTCTCTCCCACAGTCTGACTCACTCTGTTTTCCTCCACATGAGCGCAACAATATGGTTTCTACACCAACACACCTCTCGCCGTGATAGACCGAGTTGAGGTGCTGCTAAAACTGTACCAGCTACACATAATTAACAGCTTCTCAGATAATGTGAATTTGCAACGTAGTCATTTTTTTTTTTTTTTTTTATCTTAAAGCTTCCCACTCTCCGCCGTCTTTGGTAAGTTCATAAAAAGTAAATGAATGAAGTTAATTAGTATTAGAAAGTGAAGCAAGTGTCAGTCTGCAAAGTCAGTCCTAACATTAAATGTCACAAGTTGGCAGCGCAGAAACGACAAGTTGCTGGTGTTCAGAGGTATGCAGAGGTGACACTTTAAAAGAATTGATAAACGGGGGGGAAAAAAGCTTTAGCAGCTCGTTTGAAAGGCTGTCAAGAACCACCAGTAACTCCACTTATCACTGGTTACTGGCACCTTTCTCCCTGTAGGAAATGCTTCAGCAGAAGGTGGTTGAAAACCAATCTCTCCTTCAACACCACGTTAGAACAGATCTTTGGCACGTGGAAACTGACAGTCCAACGTGACAGACTTCTCCTTTAGACGCTGCAAAACTGAGCAGAAATCCAGAGGCATAAGCTCGGTTCTTTTTCTGTAACCACAGAAACTCTCATTGGCAGCAGTGCATATGCTCGCCTTGGAATAACTCTGTTGGGGCCAATTCTTTATGAATATGCCATTCCCTATGAAGGTGTGAGCCTTGAAGAGATGCCCGAGGTTGGAGGCTCTCTTTACGATGCAAGTTTTCTGAGAAGAATCATTTTGAAGTCGCTGACTGGGACAGCCATCTCTATCCTTTGTAGTTATAATGTATTGTTTTGTTGAGGTCTGATGGTAAAATTTTGGAGACCCATTGATAAAAGCGGAAACTTGGTCCGCTTTTATCAATGTTGCTTTTACCATGGCAACAGGAAAAGAAAGCTGATATATAATGGTTATTTTTGCATGACAAAGACATGTTATACTGATTGATGTTGGACACGGATGGCTTGCTGTCTCCTTTTCAAGCTTTTAAGAGAGTCAATTATCCTCTGAAGGAGAAGAATCAGCTTCGCGCCATTGTTACAAGGTGATTAGGGTCATTTTGGAACTTCTGTTGATGTACAAACTGTACATATAAAGTAAAATATGAGAACTTGAATGTATGGGGATTTTGACTAATTTCACAGCCATAAGATCACATATTTGTCATGCCTAAATATTTCAGATTAAACTAATTTTAACATCAGATACAAACAGCCCATGAGTATATGTGAAATCCAGTTTTCAAATTGTGATATAAATTCACTTCAGAAAAAAACTGCCTGGCACTATATGGAAAAAAAATCATCCCCTTAAACTACGAAGGGGTTGTGCCACCTTTGGGAACATCTGCCTTCAACTTTATGTTCGAATTGGGAGTAAGTCTACTGAATCGCAATGGAGGAATTTTGAGCACTTCTTCTATGCGGAAATATTTCTATTTCAGTCATACTGAAAGGTTTTCAAGAATGAATATGCAAGTTCATGCCACCATTCATTGTCAATAACCACTTGCCATGGGGAGGATGGTGCCTATCTCAAGCAGTCAATGAGGGAGGGGCTTACCGACCAGAGCCCAGCCTGTCTCGGAAGGAATAAAACTTATTTTTCCTTTGTTTCCTATCAAACACAATGTTGTTTGCAAAATGTTTCACCAAATCATACCAATGCCTCTCATTTAACAAACATTTATTTAAAAATGTGTTCATTAAGGATTTCCAAAGACAAAAAAACAATATCTGCAGAAAAGTGTTCATTAATAAGGGATTTTGGATCCTACCCAGTACTGAATTACTGAAGTCATTTCACTGTTTCTATCTGGAAGCATATGTGCAAACACCCAGATGACATGTACGCTTATACACACACACAACGAGAATTTGCCACACAGCCTCTAGTCAGAGCATATGGCGGATATGTAATACATTTTCCAAATGTCAGTGGATCCTGTTCACAAGTGTCAGTACCAAATCCCTTTGGATACAGAGAAAAGGAGAAGAAAAGCAGGATGAGTTGAATGAAACCCACTGCAGATACTACAACACTTTTACTAAGAGAATATTAAGGGAAAGACTTCTGCAAGAGTAATAAAAATATAGAAAAATAAAGTCTTGATGTGACCAACAAGTGTGAATTCAACAGTGCCTTCAAGGGCTTTTCCTCAATGCAAATCGTCAAATTTCACAAACACACACACGCACGCACAGGCAAACAGTAATGTGTCTGCATGTTTTCATTAGGCTTCCAATTTCTTCAACCACTAGAAACATTTCAATAAAGTCTCTTAATTAACATGCACACCGATTAGAATGTCATGTTTTAGAATGGCCAGTAATCTGTCTTCCTGTCACTCTCACACACAGCGCATGCACAAGCGCACACACACGCAATCCACCCTTGTCTGTGACTTAATGGCTTTTTTTTTTTTTTTTTTACCTGCACTTAGCAGTGTACTATGGTCTGTGAATAATAAGTGGAAAGAACAAGTAAAGCAGAAGAGGGGGAGAAGGCGTAGGAGTGAGTGTGAAAGCGAGGTGTATTTCATAGCTTGGCTGTTAATGTAGATGCCAAATCCTATTGAGCGTTTCATATTTCTTACCCCTATTTTCCCTAACTTGAATTTATTGATACATAGACTGGGAGCAATTTTCTGACAAACACTTGGGACAGTTATTAAAAGGTATTGTCTGCATGGACCAGTTCTGTAATTGACAAGTCGATTAGAACTTTTTTTTTTTTTTTTTTAGACAACAGACGTAAGTACAACAGCACCTTAGTTTATTCTCTTGCATAAGTACTGGTACCTCTGGAGCGATGGTTTATATTTGGAGACAATGAGATCACTGAATATTTGAAAATTGGCATTTTATGTGGTAGAGCCGCATAAAATAGGGAATAACTGTTAAGTGGAAAGAAAATTTACATTCAGCCTCAATATTTAAAATCTTTGCAACCATCATTCAATTGCAGCTGAAAGTTCTTTTGGAGATTTTGCCCAGTTTTCTTAGCAAAAATATTCAAGCTCAGTCAAGAGAATTTAGTTTCTAATCAGAACCTTTGCAGTCTAGTCACAAATTCTCAGTTTGATTTGATCTGGACTTGGACTTGTACATTCCAACTCAAACTAATCTTCATATTAATATGCTTAGATTGAAACCACATTAATTTAATCCCCTTCTAGACTGTGTAGAAGGGGAACCTTAAGTCATTTGGAGCCTCTGTTTGGGTTTGTTTCAGGATTGACATGTGCTCCGTTCTATGAATCTTCACAGCAACTCTTTAAAACTTTTTTTCTTGTCCTGCTTCTATGAAGTTTAAATTTGTGCAGTCAACGACATACAGTTGTTGTGTGGACAGGCGTCCACTTGAGCTGTAGATCTCTGTATTTCCTGCAAAGTTATTATCGACATTTTATCTCCTTCTCTGTATGAATTCTCTTCTGTTGCAGACTGCAAATATTTACAGGAAAATGAACAGTGTTCTGTAACAGCAGAATGGCTAGAATTACAATCATTTTTGTTAAAATAGGTAACTACTAGAGGGAACGTTTAGGCTAGATTTTATTTAGGAATATCAGAGTAAAGGAGCATTGATTACAAATGAAGGGTTACACTTTTCATTCTTTTTGTAATAATAAACAATGCAATGAATCTTTCTTCTTCATAAAATCCCAATAACTTACATTGAAGTTTGTACTAAAGTGCAACATTAAAAAAATGTATAGGTATCACACAAGCTTAGTCCGTTTCGAAATTTGAAAATAATGATGAACAAGACATTGCTGTTATTTTTTTGTAATAGTGCTATCAGTCAGATACCAGCACCAACTGACTACTCAGAAGAGAAACATGAAGCCAGAGAGCATCTGAAGCTATAATATAGACACATTTTCAGTCTTTCCACTTAGATTCACTGCCTGAGAGCGGTTTGAATCACAGAGACAGGAACGACTTCAAGTAATTAATAGCCTTTCAGTTATATGCAAAGCAATCTAAGAGGCAAAGTTTATATTCACAATAAATTTTTTTAAATAAGCTGTTTTGCAGAAAAGCATCCAAAACCAAGTGACTCTGCATACTCTATATTTCCACCTATGTTTCTAAAGCTTTAATGTACAAACATAAAATTTTACTCAATAAGCATTATTTCCATCACATAAACTGCCAGGGAAAATGCCACAGACGATTGCCAAACAGTAAACATAAAAACTGATGTATACCTGAGCTCCCCAGGGTTTGACTACCCGCATGAGTCAGAAGCCCAGCTGCCGTTTTGCTGAGCCTATACCTCAGTGAACCTGCGTATGTGGGTGTGTGTTTATGTAAAAATCTCCAATGAGGTATAATACAGTCTAATAACAAGTAATAAGGGCAGTGTTGACCTTGTAATAGTTGGTTTCCTGCCAACCCGAGGGCTTGAAAGGCTGTCTTTGTGTAATATAGGCTGCTGTTTAAGCAGATCACTTGAAGGGTTAACTAAACCTAGACACCCAAAAGGACCTTTCAGTATCAGAGCAGTCAGGCACAATTTTGACAAGGAGAACATAAACAGAGTGTGACAGGTTTTTAGAGAGCGCTATGCGAATCAAAGACGAAAACAAACGTACAAAATCCAACCCGTACAGTATTTGAACCAGTCCCTGCTGTCAGTGTCTCCTTATGGGAAACTTATAACTTTTAACTTAGAGCTCTAAAACATCTTCAAAATGTGTTGAGATTTTCTTTTATTTTTTTAACTCTGTGCCATTTAAGATGCTTGCAAGTATTGTTTTTGAAATTACAATTCTTTAAAAAAAAGAAAATGAATGAAATACCTCAATTTGTGTCACTAAGTGCTGGTATAAATCTGAAGCCGTGATCATGGTTTAATAAGTCATCAGAATGAAAATAATTTTTTTTAAAAAGAACAAGAAGAAGAAGGAGAATATAAACCAACTGATGATGATAAGCCATCCTAAGATCAGCATGTCTAAAATATGAAAATATATTTTCATGAGTAAAACTGAGAGCTATATACAAACAAAATGTGAGAAGCAAGCAAGAGACAATTGAGGACACAGATGAAAGCTTGAAAACCCCAGCATCCTTGCAGCTTACATTTTAGAACAGTAAGGAATTAAAGTAATAATTATTAAGTATGGAGGAGGCAGTGTGTCGAAACATTGTCTGAGCGCAGTAGCTTGGAGGAGCTACCCGGCACCCTACGGAGGAACTTCAGGGGTCTGTGGTAAACCTAATCTGACTGTAAATCACTGCAGATGTGAAGGACCACAAATAAAGAAAACCCTGACTATTCAGATGTATTTCGGCTCCGATACTGAGCAGCATTGGTACTCTGATGCCAGCAACCATAAGCAAACCCACTTTTATAAACAGCTGCGTTCCCAGATAATTTCTTATAAGGAAGCCGTGCAGTGAAAAAGAAAAACTTCTTGAAAAAGAAGTTCTTAATTTCAATGGTAACTTCCAGGTTAAAAAAAGGTTAAAATATTTAAATAAATACAATTGTTTTGACATAAAAAGATTAAATGAGATGGCCTCATCATAAACATTTCTTTATGAACAGTAGTGATGGATATTGATCATATGTGATAAGAATGTAGATTTTTGCACTGATAAAGTCCAATTAGTGTCATCTAAAAACCCTGAAATTGACAGTGTTGTCAGGATTGCTACTTTTACAATTTTCTACACTGTTGGTCCAATTATAATTATCAGTAAATTAATATAAAATATTATAAAATGCAGCTACTGTGTGCAGTCAAAGGATAAAATTGCGCCTCTTTATGTAACTGGTGTGTCCAGTGGTTGCCTGTCTTACAAGGAGTACATTTTTAGAAGTGACATTTGCATTTGAGGGGGGGGAGGGGTGACTGCAGAGACATCAAGTTACTGCCACGCAGTTGCGTAAAGAAGGACTGCAAAGAAGTTGTACATATTTCACTGTCATTTCTAGCATTACCACATTAAACACCACAAAATATAATACAGTTTTAAGTTCTCTAGCCCATCCCTCACCACAGTAAAACAAAACAAAGATAACTTTGTTCTCCACTGACTCTTTGCTTAAGCTATTGGGTGTGGCTGTGAGATGAAATGTGTTGTGTTGTCTTCCCTAAATTTTGCATTGTTGCTCCCTTTAAATTCCAAAATTCAAATTTTTTCATGATCATGGAGCTAGAAGTGGTAACAGAGAGATTGCTGTGGGTGGGTGATGATGAACCTGTCCTCTCTACTAGTTACAGACCAGAGAACGTCCCCACGGCTTCAATACAATCAAAGAACTGTGCAATGTAAACACAGCTTCTGTGTCCCCGACTCTCCAATAAGCTGCCTCATATGCATTCAACTTATACTTATTAGAGAGATATTTTTATTTAGAAATCAATTTGTTTTCCATCTCCAGCCAAAAACAGGGACGGAGTCCAAGACAATGCCAATACGGAGTCATCACCGTCAGTTCCAAGTGTTTTCTGCTTTAGCATGCATTACTCATACAACTCTTTTTATATGAGAAAATTGCACTTTTCCACTTGGAAACACTACGTCAAGGTGGATAGTGATTTATTTATATTTCATACTGTCTCTAAAATATGAAATAAGCTTAATATATGCCTAAGATTTCAAGCACAAGTAATAAACTTATTTTTTGTTTGTTTTTCTATATTTACAATGTATTATTTGTCAGCTTTAATTACTAGTAAGAAAATATTAGTAACAGTCAAATGTTGGAAGTCAGCAGTGGTTTTGTATTGTTAGTAATACATAAAGTTTGGCTACAGGTGACGCAGGTTGCATCACAACAAGGAAAAGCAAGGTTGAGTTGCATTGTGATTTTTTTTAGCTAAAGGTTAGATGCATCTACAGGACAACAGAACAGATGAATATTCTATTTAAAGAGGAAGGCAGCCTTGAAGCAGTGAACCTCAGAAGCAGAAATGTTCAAACACAATTTGCTGTTTGCTCTCCTGAGCTCACCTTTTCATTCTTCATCTGATTCCACTCTGGTGTCTCTGTGGGCCCGATGCCACAAAGCTTTGCCTTAAGCCTAGAATATCCTTGAAAGAGAAGTGGGAAAGGCTTGTATCTACATTGCTCCCCCGTCCCAGGCACATTATGCTCTTTAGCTAAGAGCAGGTTTAGTAAAGTTTCCCCAGCCGTCGCATTAAGATAACTCACATGATATTCACGGCCATAACCAGTCAATCCGATGACAAAGAATCTCTGGGAATCACCGATGCTTTCGTTGGGCCTTGTGGATTGAGCTTGTTTGTCACAGATTATTGTTAAGAGGAAATAAAATCAACCTCAAACATTCTCTGTGTACATCAACATAATTTAAAAGCAGTATTTGCATGATGCAGTTTTAGGGGATTGTTGGTGTGATTTGGAAGTGTACCTAGCAAAGCAGATACCTGCAAATCAAACAGATTAAATGGTTACTTAGTTTTTGGGAAGATTATATTTTGTACACTGATTGATAATTATAAGAAAAAAAATAAAGGCACTCATTAACCGGAACACACATGGCTTCAGAATAATATGATTAACCAGGAATTCAATCAGCTGTAATTTTTCTCATGATTGCTATGTCCTTTCAAAAAGCATTTTTAAATTAACAGTGACTAACTTCAGCTTCTGTCTCCTGCTGTTGGGATGTTCTCTTATTTTACATCAGAAGACGTGCCTGTGCTCAAAGAGATGCAAAAGCACTGTATTTGGAATGACTATAAAAAGTATTCAACCCCTCAGACCTCAGGCTTTTACAAATCAATCATGATTAACAAAGTGTGGCTTTTTGACAAAAGGTTGTTTCATCTTCATTATCCTTATGGGTGTGCTGGTTGCCTCAGTCTCAAGTCTCCTTGCACAGCCACTCAGCTTGTGAGGACAGACATGTTCCTAACATGTCTTCATGATGCCTTTAACTGAACTCAAGAAAATGTTCAATGGCTTAGAGATTTTTTTGTACTCATCTCCTGACTTATACTTTTAAATAACCTTTTTTTCTGATTTGCTTGGAGCGTCTTTTTTGTCATCATGCTGTAATGGTAGCCGGAAATTCCGATTAACCAATGATTGATCCTTCCAGATACGGGTATCTTTATTCCACAATCACTGAAGACACGCCGACTGCATTCAGGTGATCTATATTCCACCGAGTGTGAGAATACCAGCACTAACTGGCTTGACCTCTGTTGAATCAAGTCAATCAAAAATGGTGATTATGTATGTAATCACTTACATATTTCTGTTTTTCATTATTTTGTAGAAATCGTTGTTCACTTTGATTATTTTTAAAGCATTTTTTGGAGTTTGTCTTTTCTCAAAGGTCACATTTTGTTGATTATTAATGTGTAAAAGCAATGCAAAGCATCTGAGAGGGTGAATACTTTTCCTAGGCTCTGAATCTCAGGATTTTCTCAGATTATGTTTCCTTATTAAGTGTTTTAGGTCAGTTGGCTCAACCATTAGGCACCTTATGAATTTATTTTTACAAACTTGGAGATAGAAAGTTATCATGAAGTGTAGAGGAGAATAAAGACATATCCACACGTAGTTCTCTCTTTGGTAGAAAATTGATATTTGTTCTTTTAAAATTTGCAAAAAGCACTCACTCTGTACTATTTCTATGCAGTGCTCAGCAATCACTTTCTATTAAGCAAAAATTACAAGAAGCACACAGATAGTTAAACACAGACCGAAACAGTTTAAAACTACACTAATACATACTTATCAAATACACACACATTCTTTGTGTCTCCTTCCTGTATTTGGGCGTCAGGCATATAATTGAGGGCTTAAAGTACAATGCGCTTCCCTTCTGCTAATCCTTCCTATGTTCAGGTCACACACTGATCTGACAAACTATTCTCCACAGGTACACATCTGATTAGTGCTGTTGTGTGCATGCAGCCTTACAGCACAGGCAGATAAACAGAAAACAAGGAGAAGAGCGAAACAAGACGAGGATGAGGAGACAAAACAAGACATGGCCAGGCTGACCCATGAAATAATAGTGCAGAGTACAAGGAGACAGTTATGGTGAAGTCGAGTAAGCTAATTACTGTCACATGTTTTGTTTAACTCAAAGAATAACCAACCAATCAGTTACTGACTACATCAGGTATTTTTATTTACTATGACTTCATTTAAAACTGCATTCGAAGTGCTTTCTGCTTTAGCATGAATTACTCATACAACTCTTTTTGTATGAGAAAATTGCACTTTCCCACTTGGAAACACTACGTCAAGGCGGATAGTGATTTATTCATATTTCATACTGTCTATAAAATATGAAAAAAGCTTAATATATGCCTAAGATTTCAAGCACAATAAACTTCTTGTGAAACAGAAAACAAGGAGAAGAGTGAAACAAGAAAAAAAATCATTTTCAGTACAAATGATTTTGCACTGAAAACGTAAAATCCTTGTGCATCACCAAGTATGCTGATGGCAACACATGCCATGTCTTGTAGCAATATGTCCTGATAGGACATTTGAAAATTTCAATTATGTTTCGCTAGATTAATGTAGTTAATCATTTATTTTATCTCACCCTCAGGTGATTTAACACTTTAACCTGTTTTTTTTTCTCCTCTATTCATTAACCTAAACTCATAAATCAGAGCTATTCAACTATTAGCCTCAAGTTATCTGAAATAGTGTGTTTGATTTGTTTTAAACAAGTAATTAAAAACATTCATTTATTTTATCAGAAATGTATGAGAGCCAGGAGACATTTTACAGAAAAATAAATAAGTTGGAAGAACGTATCGAGCCTTTAAGAAAGTTATTAGCCAGAGTTTGGGAAATTTAGATGGAAAGCTTTTAATCCAAACCTCACTTTCTTTACTAAAAACAGAATTTACAGAAAATAATTAGAGGCCAGACATACTCACCAAAGGCCACAGCTTTTCAGAGACTAAATTAATTAAATATATTATTCAGATCATGGTGCAAAAGTGTGTGGATAATGATGTGGAAGTAGAACTTAGCACCGAACATAGAAGTTGGGTCTCGAGGACTTTACATGCATTACAAAAAGGATTTTTCCAGAACTGAAACAATGAGAATATTTTTAAAAGAGCTGTCTCAAATCATGGAAGGTTTTGGCGTAAAAGGTGAAAGCATCGACCTTGTTGCCAGTTAAGTGATCTCAAACAGAACCTAAACAAAATAAAAGACAGACGCACTCTGAATGAGACACATATGCTGTTTGGTAATGAATGATAATGGTGCCAAGACTGCAACTTCCCACTGTCTTTTATGTTTAAAGAGCATTTTCGTATGCCTTTTATCTTATAATCCTGTACATGCACACAAACGAGTTACCTTTGCTTCATCGGTGCCATCGATCAAACGATGGGGGGAAAGAGCCAGCAACCCGTGTGACACTGTGGCTGCTTGCCAGAGCTATTGCTGAACCACATTTAGGAGACAAGAAATAAAACGATTTAAACATGACCAATACGCTATAAATTATGATGGCTTCCAACAAACAAGGAAAAAAGCAGCACAAAAAGACAGAAAAATGAAGACGGTGACAAAAGGAGTAAATCAAAAGCACAGAAAGCATAATAAATATTAGGAATAAAAAGTGACTTTTAAGTACAAACAGATTTTGCATTTAGATACTCCAGTAACCTTCATGTAAGCTGGAATCCTACAGAGATAAAGACAGGGATGTTCTCTTGGAGCGTGGTCATCATGCTGGAATAAACCAAAGCAACAATAGGAGGTAAATGACAGGTCAAAGGTCATAGCCAGCAGGAGGAAATGACATCAGCAGGAAGTATGAATAAACAGTGGGGGATAATCATCCAATACAAGCACTGACCTTGCAAGGGATTAGCAGCAGCTTTATCTCTCGAATATACAGATGTGGAAGAATGAGGGAGCGAATGACCTTCATGTCAGAAAGTTTGTGATTAAAAGTTTAACTGAAGCCGTAAACAACATGTTGTTACTAAGTTGGCATGACTTTTTTGGGGTTGGGCCCAAAGTAGTGGTATGACTGACTAGATAAACTTGGCTAAAGAGAACCGGCAAGTCATGGTTAATAAAATAGACTACAGAAATATGCTTTGCTTGAAAAAAAAATAGAATTTCATTATAAATATTAAAAAATAAACTACTTTTTGTATTATTTATGAATAGTTACGATTAAAACGCGCAAAATGAAAAACTGAATGAGGGCAATTATGGTTTCTATTGTCTTATCTGACCTTTGTATTAGTACCACAAAGTAATATTTAATTCACTGTCATAAAAGATTATGTGTATGCCAATAAAAACTGCTTGAATTTTCAGATTTGTTCTTCATTTAAAGCGCTACTATGACAACCCATTTACTGCTAAACCAAAATATTTAAATACACTACAGCATCAAAAAGACATAACGCTGAAGTTTTTCCATTTTTGGCAAGCTTGGACAATGATAATGACATTTATTAACTGAATCCCAGAATCATGACAGAAATGTTCACTAATGTATTTGGTAGAAATGGATTTTAAACTAAGATTTGTGTCAAACATTTTAGGCATCCTGCCCATTTTGGCCCATTTCTCCTGACTAAAGTGGTGCAACTAAGTCAGTTTTTGCTCACACACCTTTTCAGCTCTGACCACAATGTTTTTATTGGGCTGAGCACAGGACTTTGTGTTGGCTACTCCACTTTGTGGCCACTTTGTTGTTCAGAGGACCCTTTATGACTAGTTTGTTGAATGCTTACGGTTGTAGTATACAGTTGGAAGACCCAGTTGTACCCACATCAACCAATGTGGACACTGATGATCTCTTACCAACTTCAGCCACCATCTTTTCAAGTTTTTTACTTCGTCCTGGGATTGATGCACAAATTTCACACCAAAATGTTTTCCTTTCTGGACTCTGTCTCCTTCCTGAACATGGCTACATGTTTGTGTGGCGTTTATATTTGCTTACAATTGTTTGAACAAATGAATGCACACCTTCAGGCATCTGGAAACTATATGGGCTTTCTCTAATTATTTAAAGGCAATTGCAATTTGCTTTATATGCCAAACATGACATGGCGTAGACATGTGCCTGGTTGTGTCAGAAGGGGCATGAGGCGCCACTGACAGTGAGCCAGAATCGCCCTGAGGAACCCAAGCTAACTATAGCTGGGTATTTAAACTATTAAACACTCCCAGATCTGATCTCCATCATACATCAGCACCTTCTTAACCTGGAGGACAGCTCCATTCACACCTGAGAGAGATAAGTAGAGAGGGACAGCTTGGGAGAACAAGATGCCACGAGAAACTGAGGGCGGTGATGCACATGAAAATAAAATGAGACAACCACCGGGAGAAAAGGGATGCTGAACAGTTTACACCTGTCCATGGGCTGCAGCGGTGCTACTCTGAGGCGGTGGCACAGTGCATGTGATGGTGTCTCTGGAGAAAGACCTGTCATGTTCAGAGACATGCAATGGAACTAATAAGAAAAGTAGGAAAATGCAATGTCTCACTTTTACAAACAAATGCCTTATAGCCAGCAATAACAGGGACATCTTGATCACACTTCCACAGCTTGGTGTTATTGAGTCCCAGAGGCGCACTTAAAGCATGCCGTTATTACCAACTACAACCCTGAGAGAAAGAGGAAGAGATTGTAGGAGTGAGAAAGAGATTGAGCAAATTGATCCATTTTTATAAAAACTCCATAAACACAAACGGGGCCTGTTGTTACCAGAGCTGCTTCTTACCTGCAAGCGCGTACATTGCTGCTGGACAAGCTCACACACATTTATAAACACAGCCAGGCACACAAATATGTCTTTAAATAAAGATAAACACACACACTGAAGTCATTACAAACATTCTTCTTCGCGGTTAAGCCTGAAATAGCAGAGGCACGAGTATCATTTCCCAAAAGTTAAGCCAATGTGTGCGAGCTGTAATATGATAGTGTAAGTGGAAGAGGATATTAGCAAGCTCTAAAGTGCATCTTATAATAAATGTGTAGCGACTGTGTGTGTAATTGTGATCGAGGCTCGCCTGGCTGTAATCCTCAAAGTGAGGTTTGTGTGTTAGTCCGTACCCAGAGAGAGGAAAAAGTGTGGCACAAGTAAAATGGTGGAAAGCATATAAGCCTGAAGCCTTCGCTGCTTCCCCCTCCCCACTCACTCACTTTTCTCCCCTATAAGGCAAACAGTGGATAGACCACAGGGCTTAGTGGCAAAAAGAGGAGGGGAGGACAATATATGGAAACTAATTCAATTTCTGCTTCTTTGCACTGCTCTCCTATCTGTAAATACCACCACAGGCTGATGTAAGGAAATGGAAATCTCAACACTATAAAGAATCTGCAGAGTGGAACCCTATGGATGTATTTATGTACTTGAGCAGCGATCAAGCAGTTAGGAACCTCTGCATAGGTTCAAATCCAAACCTTTTAAGCTGTCTTTGCTCCCCCCCCCCACATTCACCTGTCACCCTCTCAGGTTTCCTACATATCATCTGATGAACTTTCCAAACTCACAGAAAAAGGGAAAGTGGTTATTAGTTATAAACGAAGACAAGATGATTTGCAGTTTCCATGTCTGGAGCCAAGGAAACACTTTTACGGAGGAAAAAAAATCTTTATTTATTCTCTTTTTCTTATAAATGTTTAAGTATTAAACAAGCTCTGACATTTGAAGCAATTTTTTTTTTTTTTTTGCTAAACATAAGGAAACGGGTTGTTGTTTCTGTGGCTGCTTTGGTCAGAGTTTTCAACTAATGGTGAGCAATAAATAAATTTCAAGATTATGTGGACTGCGATGGACTGGTGACCTGCCCAGTGTCTACTTCGCCTCTCAAACCTGCCTCAGTTAACAGGTTTGCAGTAATTATGTGAACTGAAGTCCTTGGTAAGAATTTCCCTACTCGATCACGATTATTTGCTCAGGGTCATAATCAAAACATTTTTAAATGATCAGGATTGGGTTCCTGCATAAACCAATTCCAGATCCCACTAAATCTGGCCAGCTTTTGAAATTCTTTGAAATTACCACCTATTTTGGGGTTCATGACTTTATTGTAGATCATGCTTAGTGTTCCCTGATCTAACAAATAAGTGTTGTTACTATAAATGTACATTTTTATTGCGACGACTTTCAGAGGAAGCTGCAACATTCACTGCTGTCGGAGTATCAAAGACATTTCTCTGAGCAACTGAAACACAAACCTCATGATGCACAAAGCAAACGTTTTTGAGTTTATAAAGCAAGAAAAATATTTCTGCAAGTTTGTCAATACACAATGAAACTATGATATTTACTTAATAGCAACATCAGTAAAAACTACTGATTTTATCAAATCCCAGCTTGCCGTTAAATTTAGGAATGCTCCAAATGATTTCAGACAAATGAATCCTGTCCTGTAAGCGAATACATTCTTCAGAAACTGCAAAAGGAACATTTATGATCTCTTTACAGTTTTGGGCATTCGTTTAGATAAAGTAATAAATTAGATGGCCTTCTATATTTTTTATTTTCTTTGGCAATTTCTCTACAAAGGTTTAGTTTGATGTAATAAATAAAAATGGGCATAATAGCTGACGATTTTTACCTCGAGTTCATGTCATCATGCTTCAGAATGAGTGTGATAACTCTGCAGTCCAGCTACAAGCTCGCCATATTATTTTGTGTCGTCCCTCAGGGCTCCGGCACTATCATTGATTTGCTGAGATAATAACAGTATATGAGCCTTTGCCCTTTCTGTGTCCAGCGTTTTACAGCATATGTTACACTTATGCTGCTCAAACTCACCATCTCCAATACGCCTCAAACTGTAAACACACGCCTTATAAACTTTTCTGGAGAATGCTTTTTGTGCGTTACTGGCATATTGGTCATAAGGGTCACAATGATAATGACAGAAGTGACTTACGGGTTTGGACTTTTCTGGTTTTATTGTTGTACTTAATGAAATTGAGGTCAGGTAGATTTTCCGTGGGTTGCTCTCTTGCACACTTGTGATGCTTGCATGCTTTAGCATTTAAGATATGAAATGAAAACATTGACATCTGCAATGATATAGAGTTTGTAGCAATATTTGTATTACAGGGACGATATGATTGATTGATTGAAGGTTACAAATTATTTTCAACATGCCATTTTGTATTCAAATGATGATGTGTTTTATTCCATTTTTTGGAGATCTCTTTGCCTAACAGAAACAAACTTATTGGTTGAACACAATTAATTTTAAGTCTAAATTTGACAATGCTTTGGGCTTAGCTGTACTTACTGAGATGCGTTTTTTTTTTTTTTTTTTTTTTTTTTATCTGTCCTGCTTACACTTTAAGATTTCACACACTGGCTGCAGAGTTTGTTTGTTTCTTTTTGTAATGATAATCATATTGTATTACAAGATTACTAAGATGTCCACACCAAGGGACATTAGAAGCTATAATGTTTCTTACTGTAGAATGACCATGCTTCAAAAAGGTTCAGAAACAGCCTAGTAAAGTCTTCCAAAATAATAGTGACCAACCATGACTTCTCAAAGACTAAAGACGCTCCTCCTTGGCATTGTGCTCATATACACCTGGGTGCCCTAGAGCAGAAAATTGCCAATTCTTTTGTTTTTACAGATGCAATCACACTCGCTGATGATTGGTTAATCAAGTGTATTTGATTAGCGGCACCTGGCTCCAATTTATCTTCTTAATTTTTAATTAAAGCGGTGGTGGTATAGTCTGTGCACTGGGAATTTTTGCTTATTTCTGGAAATTATTTTAAAAAAATGTTCCATTGTACCCTCTGTTTTATGATATTCGTGTGTACAAATAAATGAAGCTGTACTTTGATATTCTTCTATATATTTGCCATGTCCTGACATGTTAACAGTAAAACTGAAAAATAGTGTACTGCCTTTTATTTCTCTTGCTTTATGAACAGATGTAATGATTTTGTGCCTTTGCATTCTAATACAAGAGCTTTGTTTTTGTATTGACACCTTGCTGTTTGCCAGATGTTTAAGTTGCTGCTTAGTAGAATTAATGTATAGTTAGGAATAACTATTTAGATCCCATTTGAGATTTATTTTGTTCTAAGAGTAAAAGGCAAAGAAAAAAAAGATCACAAACTATCCACTCTTTCAAACCATTTTCACTCAATTGGAGTGAAAGTTATTGATAGTCAGCCTAAACCCTATTAAAACAGATTACTGTAGCAACTTTTTTTTTTATACATGTCACTAACGCAGGTTTATTTGCAGCAGAGGAGAGATAAACAGGAGTTTGGATTGGCATAATAACTCGGTGTTCTCAAGCCTCAAACATTAACCTCAGCTTTCTGTTTTTACGGCAATGACACTGCAACCAAATTAAAATCACTCCACATTCTGACGAAATATGTAAATGCCTAATAAATTATGATCATTGCACACACACGCGCACGCACACACACCTCTTTGGTTAAGGCTATAAATCTTTTAATCCAGAACGTTGGAAGGGTTGGAGATGTTTTTATGTGTGCCTCAATCATGTAATCATGTAAATCATTCTAACACACTGTTTAAGTTGGGAGCACTGGGTTGCTCAGCTGGTAGAGCACACACACACACACACACCCCGGCTGTAGCCCGCGACGTGGCTGTCCTGGGTTTGATTCCCAGTCTTGGGCCATTTGCTGCAGGTCTTCTCCTTCCTTCTCCTCCCCATGTCCTGCACATTTACTGTTAAATAAAGGCCACTAGAGCTTAAAACAAAAATGATTTTAAAACCCTAAAATATTACTTTGATTGGAGGATGCCTCTACAGATATCCAAAAGCACAGGTTTGTGATATAACATAAGCGTTAAAATGAAATTAAAATATAATAATGGAGTATTGAAAGCAATCTGAATTACTTATAATGCGCTACCTCTACCTGGAAGGTTCAGACTAATTACAATAAAGTTCTGCCTCAACACCAGAGCAGATGTCTGAGTTGAAAGTCTACCCCGTAATCTGCTTTGACCTGGCAGACCTAGTGGAAGCAGAGGGAGGCATAAAATGATACCAATTTCAGCAAAATGTTTCTGAAGTGGAAACACACGTTTGGCCAAAAATTGACAAATAAAATAATCTGAACTAAACTCCCTGCACTCCCTCATCTTGAACAGCACTAAAATCGTTTCCAAAAGACAAAGGCCTTCTACAGACTTGCTCTCTTCAGCAGTCCACATAAATCTGCTGTCCCGCTCTGTGCATTTTAATGAACTGCAGCCTCCTTATTTATCCTCTGAGTGGCAAACAGCGATAGTGTAATAACAAACAAGCTATTACACTATCTACATTTACATTCCATTATATGCGAGAACACTGGGGGCAGGGAGGCGGGGCGGGCGCTTGAAGAGAAATGGAGATGTGACAAAGACCAAAAAGGTATAGAGATGTCCAGGCTAACACTTGTTTATGTAACACATAAATGCAGAAAGTGATAATCTAATTTTAGTCCTCATCGCTTTTCGTTAAAGCTACTATTCCAGCATGGTGTGACATTTTACAGATAGCGCGCTGGTCCTTATCGAGGGCATTAAATGATATTGTGCTAAAGCTTCTGACATGAACATCTGTCCTACAAACAATACAGAATAATAAAAACGGAGCAGTGCCTTAAGGTTAAAAGCAAGCACAGTGACTCTTGAGGTTAGAGCGTATTCTGATGGCCTCATCAGACTATGTAAGGGACCATAATAATCACATGTCACATTCATTGTCTGTAAGGTAGTTATTGTGCTGTTGCAGCTGCTTTTATGCTAAGTAACCTTACCTTATAAAAAGCAATATGATACTTCAGGGAGTAACTGTGTATCAATTTTCCCCAGCGGCAAGGAACATTAGTGTGAATACACAACAACCCACAGAAAGGGATCTAAACAAGGAAAGAGACACACTTAAGTCAAGATGCACTCACAGGCATACTTCATTCCTACAGTTTGGCTGAAGGGGAGAGGCATGGAAGCCTCATCAATCAATGTTCAGTGCGTTTAGAGTAAAAGCAACATACAATAAAAGCAAGAGCTTTGAGATGAAAAAGAAAGAGGTACTAAAGAGGAGAAGAGAAGGAAAGGGGGTTCGGTCTTGGAACGGGAAGGAAGGCAGGCGGCAGAAATATGCATGTGTGCGGCAGGGGGGACATGCAGATTTGTGTTGACCACATGAGAGCTGTGAAGTTGGTGATCAAATAAAAGAATCGGACGCTGAAAATTGAATGACAGCAATAATCCCACAAGCTCACAGATGGGTAAATACAGATGGACAAAACAATAAAATGCACAATCTGAGGGGCTCAATCCTTCTTATAAAATTACACAAGACAATCACAGCAGTCTGGATGATGGGCTGTCGCTGTTAGTTTTTGTTTTTTTTAATTTTATTAGGGTAAACATCGTTGAGACTTTTTATTTCTTTTTCAAAGATTTTTGATATTATATAGAAGTTGTATTATCTTTATGGCATAAAATATTGTTGTGTAAGGTCTTTGGAATGAAAATCACCTCGCTGAAGATAATGAAATTGATGTATGTAAAATTAATATGAACTAAAAGGTCTTTGAAACTCTTGATCTCAGAATTTTGGCCAAACTTTCTCATTTCAAGTACCCGCAGGCCAGTGATTATTTTTTCATCTGTTAAAACAATAAAGTAGCTCTACAATCATTCAAGCAGTTTGATTTTTTGTAAAAAAAAAAAAAATAATAATAATAATAATAATCACAATGAGGAAGAAAAGAAAGTTCTGTACATAATGGTGTATCTACAAAAACACCAGCTTTGCAACTTTGCCTCACCAAACAGAAAGAAATAAAAAAAGAAAAGTTTTGAGGTCGATTATGTTCAACTTTCATGATCAACTATTCTTGTTTGTTATTCTGAGCGGCAGGATAATCTGCTGTTGGCACACAACACAGTTCCTACAACGTCCTTATCCATGATGTAACACACAATAAGCAAATTCAAATCCTATGTTTCCTGACAATTTGAAAGCTCAGAAGGATACAAAAAAAAATAAAAAAATAGACCATTGCAGTAATTTATTGAGACTTCCTTTTACCTGCCTCACATTCTCAAGCAAATCTCCTGAATGTCTTGCTCTCTCACGCTCTCTTGAATTGAATGAACTGCAGATAGTAAAGTGTGGCACATTCACTGATTGGTAAAAGATTGGATTTTTGAATTATGAGTAGCCGATCATCGCTCAGTGCATAACCACTTATCAGCTCCTTTCTTTATGCATCTTGAAAATTGAGCGTGTGATAAATGCCACAACAGCTGTGTCACCAACTTTTCTACATGTAAGAAGGTTTTTTAGTCGTTCCTAGCAAACTCTGACTTTGTGCCATAAAAATAATTAACATGAATATATCCCTGAATATTTTTTTTCCTTTTTATAAAGAAGATGTAATTGTTTTGCTGTAATTTCAAACCGTGCTCTAATCAAAGCTGCTGTTTTTTTTTTATTTTTTATTGATGCATCCCAACAATACAGCAAGCATTTGTTGCATTTCTGTATGGAGATCTCCCCCCACCTCACATTTTTATAACTACCAAAAAAAAAAAAGAGAGAACATAAAATACACATTAATATATACTTTAAAAATGTATGAAGAACTGCAGACTCAAGAGTTGGAAATGTTAAATACATTAGCACCGAAACATTGTACATGTCAGAAAGGGGAAAAAGAGGTTTACTTAAATCTATCCTGAGCCCTAAAATAAATCTTCCAACTTTGCTAATATATCACAGCTCTGCTTAAAGTCCTCCAAAAGCAGAGTAAAGCTTTCACTTTCCTTCCTCTCTCGTCGGCACAAAATCTCCCTCAGGTGTTTCACTGGGTCTTGCATTTCGAAAATGTACACAGGAGGCGAGGACTAAGAATGCAAAGGATCATGCAGGGCTGTGTGGGTGAAGGAGGAGGATTTCCATATGTAAGGAGCAGCAGCACCAAGGTCTCTGTTTTTGTATCTGGATAAAGCAGGTGGGCTCCGGGTGACAAGATAAGGGCAGCCAGATACACACATACACAGAATGCAGAAGCAAATGGATTCATGTTAATGCAAATCACGCGCTGAGAACAAAAGGAGGCTAACAGACAACTGGAGCGAGAGTGAAAGGAGACCAGGGTGCATCACCGTCTATCAGGATGCAGAGCGGGCTGGTCACTGAGGAGGAAAACGGTGGTAAAGAGATCTGATTAACAGCAGCAGAGCAGGTGAGAGAGTTTTCTCATCGGGATCAGTTTTCAATGTTATAGTGATTCTGTTATCTCTGCCAGAGAAACAACCCGCGATACCACCATCCATTCAACAGAGACACTCCGAAAATAAGCTATTTGTATAGTGCAGATAGCTGGTTTTAGCTTCATGGGAGATAAAATAAGATTTAAATGGTACTTCTTTTTTAAATGGTTTTAATAATCTAAGGGAACATTAAACTTTTGTTTTTGCAAACCTGAATATCTTTAGATAAAACTAATCACTGTAATATGGAAGTGAAATATGTTCTGTATGCGTTGGAGAGTGTATTTGCAGCCACGAGAGTGATGAGTGAGTGTACATAAGGACGTTCTTAAACTAAAGAGGTCCCGGCACTCAAGTGTTCACTTTTAGAGAAATTACTTGAATTTTCTAAATAACATTTGGTCAAAGGGTGAAACTGAATACATTCTATAATAACGATTCAGGATTCATGCACCTTGTTGACTCCAACTACTTTATAGAGTGAAGTGAATCACTCCTTGTAACTTTCAGCAAGCATTGTTAAACTAAACAGGCCTTATTTTACATATTAGCAATTAACAACAATATCCAATTGTATTTTAGTTTGAAAATATGGAGTTTCCTTATGCTTAAAATCCTATCCATGATAAGATAATGACACCTTGTTGAGATTTGACTGCATATTGTGTGCACTTTTGTGCTGTGTTCCCACTTTCTAACATTTCCCTTCATAATACATGTTAGAAGCAGCCTGGTCACCAGTATTCAGTATTAAAGGTGACAAGATAAAAGTAGCACTCCTGCTAGAAGTTCATTAATTAATAAACTTATTGCCCTCACAGACCTTCCCTTTGAAGAATAAATTAGAAGTGTGCCTTCATGGCAGAACCTCCTTGCACACATATTCCTAAATGATAGCATTTAGATGCTATCATGTTGACTGGTTCATGGTTCATCTGTAGTTGACCAATCATCCATCCACACAATAGGTGCAGTTACAAGATTTTGTTTTCACCCAGGCAGCCAAAAAAAAAAAGGAGCCAGTGAGGCTCAAGCTTAATTTGAAGAAATGAAACAATGACCTGACCGTGATATTAGAAAGGTTGGACACAGTACGACTGTCGTGGTCAGTCCTCATTTTCTTGTCACAATGTCAACAATAAAAGCTGTTTAAAGGGTTTGGATAAAAGGTAGTCTCCTCATCTTGAGCCTTATAGAAGCACCAACTCTTACAATCTCACATATGAGCTCTAAGAGCCCCTTCACACCCAGAGGATCTTCAAAAATGTTTATATTTTGCTGGATCATTACAAACTTGGAAGACCTCAGTAGTGTCACAAAAACATCATCTAGGCGTTTCCCTACTCTTTTTCTGGTTTCTCGGATGCTTCTGCAGAATTACCATAACTTCTCCATGTATGAGAGGTTTCTGCGCCTCCTCCAGACTTTCAGTTTTGTGGTGGAGGAGACATATTATCAGTATTTTTGTTGGTTTATAAACATCAAGAAAAGATGCAGGTGAAAGGGGTTTCTGCACAGTCCACCGACGCGCGCCATCTGTGGTTCGTCACTTTAACCAGACGTTGTGTTTCGTGTGCGTACCTCAAAGAGAGCGGTCAGGAAATTGTCCAGGCAACATTTTCAATGTGTTTGTTTTACTGATCACTAGGAGCGGAATACACTGAATCTATAAAGCCTGAAGTAGCTTGTGAGTCATGCTCTGAGTATTGTAAAATTATAAACCATAAGCAACTGATTTCGCTTTTTACTCCTTCCCCTTTCCTCTGCTTTCTGCTAAATTCAATGCAGGAATTCTTTCTGACAGTGTAAGAAATACACATTAGTTTTCAATCAAAGTAACAATTGTCCTCTGATGAGCAGAAACCTGCTAGCACAATCTAAAGTATAATGTGCTTCTCGTCAGGAACCCGGTTCCATGTCTAGCACACTGTATGCTGGTTTGTATCTGCAACAGGTTTGAGCGCTGTGAAAGAGTTTGTTCTTTTTAGAGCATGGATTGTTTTAGTTTTGACTCTTGAAAACAAACAAAGACTGGTGCCATAAAGCTTGACAATGACTTCCACTTCCACACTCCCACCCTGGTGTATCCATGCTTCCACTATAGACTGCAACAGGCAAGTATGGACAGTCCACCTTAAAACTGTCTGAACACCAAGAAAATCTGCTTACTCACTTACCACAGATGCCACCATTTTAATCAGTGCATCCGAAATGTCCACAGCTTGATAAAGAACCACCAAAATCTCATTAGAAAAGTTTTGTGCATGCTCAAAACAAAAGTAGAGCTCTAACACTCCATCTTATGAGATAGAAATCACATAGTTCTTGATGCAGCCTAGAGGACCTCTCCATGACCCAATAAAGGCCATCTATGTCTACAGCTGGGCCTACATAGTAGATGTTGTGCAAAATCTCATTAGTGTTACCAATGGTCGTGTAACACAAATGGGTAAATGGTGTTACTCACATGATTAAAGTGTTCAGCGTACGCTATTTTGTCTTTTACAGCACTGCTTACACAAGGGCTCCATTCTCTACTTTTTCCACTTGCAATTCCTGTCTTAAATACAATAATTCTTGAAAACAATCCATAGAAAGAAACATAATATCGATGCTGGCTCCATCTTTTAAAATCTGCATTTTCTGATGTCTATCTGTCCTAATGGTGCTTATAAAAAAGGCAGAGAAGTAAATTCTGGAAGCAAAACAAAAAAAAAAGAAAAAGAAAAAAAAAAACACGAAAAAAACAGAACACTCAAACATAAGAGGCTTGCGGACATCTCAAATGCACTCAGAGAGGCCATTAATAAAAATAATTACCACAGGAGATGGGCGGAAAAAAACATGGGCCAGTGAGGCAGATGTAAAATCTCATTTCTGTTATTTAATTTAGCAGAAGCAGAAGCAGGAAACCAACCAATCAATGAGTTGGAGCATAGAGCTCAACCAGAAGACATCTTTATTCTTGAAGGACAAGCATACACACAAGCACAAACAGATTCCAACCCAATCAGTGGCCAGAGAGGGCCAAAGGGGTCATTAGCAAAGGAAGAAGATCAGATATCAGCAATTCATCATGGTCAAAGTGACCAGAGACGCTCAAACAAATGAGGATGTGTAAGGAGGTGGTTGTGTACATTCCTGCTGTAATGTACTTCAGGGATCTTTAAGTCATTAATCAAACTCCAGCAAAAAACACACCCACACAACACGTTATACTCTTGGAGGCACAGTTAAAGCGCTGGTTCAGAGAGGTCAAGGTGCTAAATGTTGGTGTAACTCAGGGAAGTTTCCAACAACACTGCAGCTCATCAAGAAGGAAACTCTTTAGAGCTTACTCTGTGCAACACACATGACAAACTCAAAACATCCTGGGGGAAACTTGACACAATTAGAGTCCGACTTGAAATAGTTTTCGTAGAAAAGAGAAAAACACAATTAGCATAGCGAATGTAAAAAGACGCAGAGCAGCCGCGAGTCCGTCCAAAGGTAATGAAGGTCAGAGAGAGAAACAAATGGCTGGAGATGTTGAAACTTTGAGAGAAAAGTAAACTGAAAGAGACTTGACTAATAGGCAAATTTTATATAACACATTATTTAGTAATATATACCACTGTGGTTCTTTAAAATGGCTGCCCGTTTTTATTGCTTTTACTTAGATATGCACCCAATCTTACATGATGTAGGACACAGACCTCTTGTGGTTCAATTAAAGGCAACGTAACAAACCTACAGTGTCGTTTCAGCCATGTTCTTTTTTTTTTATACATTTTATTTTAAGTTTTCAAGGTTTAGAACATACAGTTAGACAGAACAAAGCCCAGATGCACAGGTCAAAGCATAAAACATTGCGGTTGACATATATACCCACACAACACATATACATAGTCACATACAAGGGTACACATACATAGGGGGGCGACAGAGGGGAGAGACCATAGAAGGGTTTGATCAGCTTAGTCTGGTCTTCGAAAAGTGTTCCAAGAAGGGAGTCCAGTAACATGAGAAAGCGTCTTTAGAGCCTTTCCGAAGTCTCTCCATTTGTATCATGGACATCATCTCAGCCATGTTCTTTTAAAAGAAATCAGCATTCCAACAACTGCAAACAATTCACACTCACAATCCTTTTGTAGTGCACTCTCATGGCAAAAAGGCTAAAACTAATTCAACTAGAGTTGAATTAAAGTATGATAGATACAAAGGGTATTTTGACCTGGAAAAGATAAGATTCTAAGATTTCTTAAAGTAAGGTAGGTACCAAAAACAACAGCTGGCTTCACAGTGTTGTAGAATTTGTAGAGTGCACATTTCCACAGCTGAACAGATTAATATTACTGCACAAAGAACCACATATTTCACGCATGCTGTAATAGTCAGCAGTGTGCTCCTAATTCTTCAGCACTGAAGAACTCCAACTGTGTATTGTGCTGCATCTGATGAAAGGCTTGAATATTCAGCAAGACATATGGCTGAATGGCATCAAGCAGAGGAGCAAAGGTAGTGTAAACACAATGAAAAGAGAAGAGGATGCTAGGGGGATATACAAGCTGCCAGCGCGAGTGTTGCAAAGAGGGGGAAAAAACATGTATATCTTCTGTCAGACAATGCAAACACCTCTAATCCACAAACAGAAGCAAATGCAAAGAAATCCTGCCTGGAGCAGTAGTGATTCTGTGCTGCAAAATTCTGCCTTAGAGTTCAGAAGCCATCGCATCTGCGACTAAAATGAGTCATTCTGCCAGTTTCATTCAAAAACTATTTCCTGGAAGGTAAACGTCAATACCAAGATGCTCATCTACGCTATGAGCGGCAATAAGAGGCATTACTTCCTTCTGTGTGAAACTTTTCATTATGTTTTTACTGTTTGCAAGTCTCATAAGAGCCGAACCATAAAAGCCAAATGACTGCACTGTTGAGAATGTGGGCAATGATGGTTATGATTATAACGTTGGAGGTTGACTGCAACAAAAAGTCTCCTACCGTGGTCTGTGATTTTACAAGACACCAGATAGAGCTCCTTCAGACTCCTGCCTTCCTTGGCGATGATTTCCACACACCTGCAGAGACACAGAAACGCAGCAAATGTTTAAAATACCACCTCAAGTGTGTGTGTTTTATCTGTATGCATCTCTGATTGGCAGATTTCACTTCCGATAATGAGAATAAGGCTGCTCATACTCGGTTTGCCTGCAAGAACATTTCTGCCATTCACTGCGACAGAAAAGTCACAACCACCATTTTTCAGAAATGGCATCGCCATTCAATCTCATGATTGTTACTTGAGCTAAACCAATTACTCCTTTGTCCCGCTGGAAGGTGAAGGTCCCAGTTTGAAGTATTTTGCAGCCTTTAAATTTAAATGTTTTCTGATTGGGCTGTATTTCACTACATCCATCTTCACATAATCTCCTGGCTTAAAAACAAACATCTGTACAGTATGATGCTGCCATGCTTCACTTTACATTTAAGGTGATTTCCAATCTGAGCCGTCTGTCTCAAACGTTTTGGTATGCAGGCCAAACAGATTTATTTTGGTTTCAACTGAGCCGAGCAACTTTTTCTTTATGCATGATGCGTCTCCTAAAAGTCTTGTATCAAACTGCAAGGATACCTTTCAAATGTGGCCTTCCATACAGATGATATTTGAGGAGGATCTAACAGTTATTGTGTCAACACATTCTCCCACCTAAGCTGTAGATCGCTCCAGCTCCTCATGAATTATAGGCCTCCTGGTTTTTTCTAATGTCTTTTCAGCTTTGAAGGATTTTATTTAGGGGTATCAGACTGACAAGGATTTACAATTAAAAAAAAAATCCTCTGTGTCAATAATCTCAAGTTTGTGAGATGAGAAAACATAGATAGTTTTGCAGGGAACATTCACGTTGAGAAGTTCTCCCGTTGAGGAACACACTTCTTTGCAAGCGGGATTACACCGGCATAAAGGTTAAACAGTACAGCCGCAGGGTCAAATCTGCTCGCACATTCTGCCTTCATCTATTTTACCATACATTAATAATTAAACACCTGGTCTGATGAAAGAAGCAAGCACCAACAAAGCAGGATTGTTGTGCGCATGAGTACGCACACACATCTACGGCTTTGCAGGCTTGCTCACTTCAAAGAGGTATATCTGGATTCATCCCACTGCCTGGGCCCAGAGGACCAGCAGCGCGTGTGTGCATGTGTGAGAGAGGAAGGATACGCAGGGGAGGCCTGAAGGCAAGATCAGAGTATCTGTATCAAATGATTCTCTTTAAATGCCTGTAATGAGAGGAGTGCATGCAACAACTAGATTTTGATCTTTGCATTTGACCCATTAACCTTCAGGAGAAACCGTTTTGATCTCATCGCTGGTGTTGTACCATGAAAATTAACGATACAGAAAGACAGGAACACACGCAGGCATGCTGCGTGGCTCTCGGGGTGTTTGGCTCTCTGCTGCCTATGAGCTCCATGTCAAGGGGAAACATGGAAACAATTTTTAAGTATTTCTTGTGGGACGTTGTTCTGGGATGCAGCAGAAAACTGACAGTTGAGGTTAGATTTGCTCCAAAACAGCTGGCTTACGCCGAACCGAGCTCAAACAACTGTGAGAGTTTGTGGGCTTTTGTTTCTTTCATGCTGTTTATCCTGCATTGTCTCTCTCTAGCAAACACACGCGAAAATAGGATTCAGATCAACTAGGGAATTCTGTGTGACAAAACTTCTGGTAAGTCTGATTGGTGAGTTTTATTTTTTGTTTTTTTGTGGGTGGTTTTTGCCCCAGGATTCACTTAAAGTGGTACAATACACGGATGTCACTTGAGGTGTGATATATCACACTAAAGGATCAAGAAGGAAGAAACGCAAGTGACAGAAAAGTTGAAATGTGCGGTGTAACGCAGAAAAAAAAATCCAAGTGACTGAATGCAGCCGAAGTTGTTAAAATGTGCCCCGGCCTGTCTGCTTTAGCTCACTGGACTGCATCTCTTAGTTTGCCTTTTCTATCACATTTTTCCTTCCAGCGGTCCTGCGAGCCTCTCCGTGTTATCAGGTTGTCCTTTTTCCACTTTGTCACTTCTCTCTCCCACCTCTTCTTATTTATTTTTCTGTCCGAATCTTTTTCCAAACTAAACCTTCCTATTCTCCATCTGTCGCCCCCCACTGGATCATATTAAAAAAAATAAATAAAAAAAAGGCTCCAGTCCAAATAGAAAAGAGGACTTGTTGCAATTGGTCATTCCTGGTCCAGCCTTGAGCCACAGCCAGCCTTAGATTAGATTGAGTTAAGCCTCGAGGATCACAATATCATGCCGAGTGTCCTGAGGCTGGAGCATTAGAACTGCTAATGAATGAATGCCCTGGGAAGAGCCAGTGAGGAAACAGATAAAAAAGAAAGCAGCGATACAGGGATGCTGCGACGAAGGCGGAGCGCATCCTCTGGGAGCTTGTTACACTGCGCCCAGGTCCCCAGGGTGAGAGCAAAAGCAATTAGATCAGACATCAATGAATGAAGGAGGGAGCAGGGAGAGACTGAGAGCAACTACAGCAGGAAGCACAGTGAGTAGGAATCTCTATATAGAATCAGGGCGGATGCATCACAGGAGACTTACGGCGCAAAAGAAGGGAGGAAAAAGGAGATGAGGGTGGAGCAGAGGGAAATGGGAACGATGGAAAAGAGGTGTGGGGGGCTGGCAGCTGAGGCTTGGTGAGCGCCACATGAAAAGACGTCACGATTCAAGAACGTGAACCCCAAAAGGTTTAACCGACATAAATTAGAGATCTGATCACTTTCAATGACGTACGCAGCGTCTAACAAAAGCCCAAGTTGAATCTGGAGTGCATCCTCACCATTTCTATGTTAGGCCACTTTACCGGTGCTAAGCTTCAGTAAAATCTACCAGTGTGGCGAGAGGAAGGTGAAAAGAAGAAGAGAAAATGTGTTATAGCAAAAGGAGTAATAATATTTTTAAACGGGGTCAGTTTGGTTTGTATAGTCTTTACTGCATGTTGGATTTATTCAGGTTTTGATCTCAACACTTTCTTGATAAAGTGTGTAATGGCAGCTTCGCTTCTGTAGACTGTACCAGAACAGCTGTGGCTACAACGTAGCTTAATTGGTGAATTACTGAGCGTAGAGTAAAATGTGTAGGGGTGATAAAAGGGGTGATAAAAACTAGATTAAGAACCGTACAAGTACAAGTCATTTACTATATACATGACTACAAATGACGTGATTTGTTATTTTTAAATACATAAACACTTTATGTGTTTTGGTCACACTGGATTTGTCATATTTCATACTTCAGTGCGTCTTGGTTTTCTTCTTTGGACTTGTGGCATGCAATAAATACCAAATTTGGCTTCTAAAACCCTGAAATAATCTTGCTTTCGTCCTTTGAAGAAAAATACCTGATTTCTTATGGAGTTATGACAAAAGTCTATAGATTATTTATTTAGTGTTAGCTCCATTAAGGAAAAGGAAAGGGCAGAAACAGTAGAACCAGGGATTGAGGCATGCTGGATGAAGGATTAGAAAGAAAGGCAGGACAGGAGGGGGGCTGATAAAGTGACAGAAAAATCTGCCGTGAAAAAGAGGAGCAGGTGTGCTATAAAGAAAGAAAAAGAAAATGTCCATTTCAAGACTATTAGCGATAATTACTTTTAAAATTTAGAGAGTTGAGGAAAGAGAACAACAATTTAAAAAGAACAAGAAATTGGTGCAACACAAGGGGTAAATGATGATGACAAGTGACAAGGCTGAGAAGTTTACCACAGACACAAAATCTCTAATAAAAAAAAAGCCCGGAGAGAACATTCTGATTTAGTTATGTAGCTTTCTCATGTGCAGCTTATGGCCATTTTTCCTAGTTTAATGACAATAAACCCCTTTTCATTGCAACAAAATGCATTACTGTAACCAGAGGCCAGGATTGGAAAGACAACTAAAGACAGCAAGGCTCATCAAGGGTCAGCGTGTGGTTTACTGTCACCGCACTGCTGACACCAACAGCTGGAGGTTCAGCAATAAAGCTGTTACTCCTTTTACTCAGCTCAGATCTTTTCAACTTTTATTTCTTTGTGTCTATGATTTATCATACGACAAAAATAATTTCACTTACACTTTATGAAAATTTCAGACCAAATCCAATTATTCAATTCACATTACTGGACCGTTTTTTTGTGTGTGTTTTTTTTTTGGCTCTATTCAGTTCTTTGGCAGATAACTAATGCTGCCTACAAAAGAAGTGAACCCTAAATTCAAATTGGGATAAAAATAAAGAAGTGAATTAATCTAGAGAGGGTAAAACATGTATTATTATTGTTCTAAACGCCTAGATTATTGATTTTATTGATGTTGAACTTGATTTACTGTTTAAAGTGTTGTTTTTTTTGTTTGTTTTTTGCTGTGCAGTTATTAGAAAAACATATTGCTGATGCTGTATCGCCTTATTCCATCTGAGTCTTATGTCCCATGTTTTTTTTTTCTTTTCTAAAATTAAATATTTTGACTCTTGTCTTGGTCTGCAATCACATGTCTTTGTCTTCTTGTGCAATCTGAGGTTAAATCCTGACAAAATCAAGCAGTCAGGGATCTTAATCTTTCCTCACTGTCTGATCAAAACTAACTTCTCCTTTGCGGATATTGCTATGGTTGTACAGTGTTGCCAGTTTAACAGCCAGTACGCTTGTTTCAGAGTTGTGTAGTGTGATATGTAGTCCTCTCATTTCCTCTGCTTACGATGATCACTGTCATTCCAAGATCCAATTGATCTAAATTGTTTTTGTTGTGATTATTTTCCCCACAAAACAGGGATGTTTGTTTAATAGAAACCCCTCTCCTTTCACCACGCCAACGCCACATTGTGTTATATGAATAATGATGAAATATATGTCCAGAATTTTAATTTTGGTTTGTTTTAGAAGATTATCCATAGAGCATGCTGTTGGAGCATGCCCAGTCCAGTCATTGTGTCCACATACAGGCAAATTGAAAAGTATCTGCAGCGAAGCAATATAAAAGCACCCGGGACAGGAACGGAGGGACAACGTGACAAGGAAAGCCTTGTGTTTGTGTGTGCACGCTGTGTGTTGTGCGTGCTTTTGTGAATGCATGCATGCGTCTCTCAGAGGTGAAGCTAATCTTCTTTTATGCAGCACAGTCAGAGGTATCCAAGCAGACAGGCGGCAAAGGGGACGAATAGTAACAATACTTGAGAGAAACAGAGTTCCATATTTATCACAAAGGCTGCAGACGGTCTTGCAGCCAAGCAACATGTGTAGCGTTTTGCTTTAGCTAGGCCATCACAATGGTGCAAGAACAAAGAGGTGGCTGGGAGGAGAACTGTAGGTAGGTACGCTTGCGCAACGCCGACCAACACAGGCCCCCTCTCATCCCGTCTCCTCACACGGTCCACAATTACACGGCTGTCTGGCCACACAAAAGGGGCAGGGGAATAAAAATGGATGATTTTTCGAATGAAGAGTGTGAAAAAGAAAAAAAAAAAAGTAAGCGTGGAATATATGAAGAAAAGCTTTTGAAAGTGTAGCAAGAGGTTGAAAACATAAAAGCATGAGTAGGAGGCAGCGGTTGTGACACAGAAGACTTCAGACTTGGCTGTCTGTCTCTGCTTAATGAAATGGAAGGGCGGAGCAGCACAGGAGGAAGAGAGCGAGACAAGACGGTTTATACTTCTGCGGACGAAGCTCTTGCAAAATCATTCTTGCTGTAAATTTTCTTTATACCACCCATAAATCGATATGCAGGTGTAAAGGGAGCAGGGCTTTCACTTCCCCAGGACATGTGCAACTTTGAGTTGCTGGAATCTTCTGTGCAAAAAAGAAAAAAAAAAAAACTTTTTCATTGTACTAATATAAATTCATATAAAAAATATCCAATACCCCAGAAGAGCTCTTCAGTAAGCAAATACTTGATACTAAAGGAAAGCAATAATCTTTAAATGAAGCAGTAGAAGTTTTATAGAATGTGAGGGGCCATCTTTATGGCTTTTGAAATAGCTGACCTTCCAAAAATGTGGATAAGCTTTGACTATGGTCTGCTGCATACTTGGAGTTTGACTGAAACCAATTCATCAAAAAATATTCTGTGTTTTTCCCACTTTTTTTTCATATTTGCATAAGAGCAATGGTTTTAGAAAAAAAAAAGAATCTTGTAATTCAACCAACATGTTTTCTTTTTTTTTTTTCCTGACTGGAAGTATTATTCACGTTTAGGAGTGACCCAGCCAAAATACTGACTTGATTCTGAGAATGTCAGCGGAGGAATCGAGAGATTAGCATGATGGATGTTCTCAGTAAAAATAGATTTTTAAAACTGTCGTGCAAACATGCAAAAAGCTGTACAGCAATGATCTGCATGTTTTGATTAGTGTTTTGTAGATCCTTCAGAAATGCATAAACCTTGTTCAAAACTGATAAATCTTTCAAAGTAGAGTCGATAGTCTTCTGTTTCATCAACTTTTGTGAGATGCTAGTCTCATTTCCAATCAGGATTAAAACATTATATATTTTTAAATCTGCCCTTGGTATGAGTAATTTAGGGATTAACAACATTCATCATGAACATACGAGGTAATACTCTATTTAGGTTCATTACCACCAAGTCATTTTCTTTCCAAGTTCTCACCGTTGTTAATGAAAACATAATGTAACGGTGTTCAATTTTGTATTTTCAATAACAATAATAATAAAAAAAAACTTTACCCGTCAATTTAACAATTAATATTTTAATTTTGTGTTATTTTAATACAATTAAAATAACTGCTCAAAGAGGGAAGGACTATCATGTCACAACAATAAGAATTGTATTTCCTACCATGTTGGTTACCGCAAGGGGAATAAAAAGAAAAATGTATGCTGTAAAAAAACAACAATTGAAAACCAAATTTAGAGAAGGGGATTTTGATTGTTAGTCTCTTGAGGTTCCATTGTTAACTTTTCCAGCACAAAAAAATGACAATATGTCTCTCAGCCATGAAGATTGAGATACTGGCAAACTATACTCTGATACTAACAAAGAAAATAATGGCATTATTTATTTTGGTAATTTCTAGGTGGTTTATTTTTATCAGCTTCCAAATGAAACAATCCATGTAGAAAGTTCAATTTAGCTGAAATTATTGCAAAGGATGTCCAGCCTCAGACAGCACTCAAAAATATGACTAAGATTAAAAAAAGTTTCAGATACATTGATCATAAATGGAAATACTTTATAAACCATGTGAAACTGCATCAACTGGAATCAAAATATAGGCACTTCTTCATTTCTTTTATGGGTAATAGTTGCTAAATACTATTAAATGCTTAATACATAAATCCATGAATACAGTTTGCTTTGTGGAATGTATTAAATTTATTGAATTAACAGGGTGTAATATACATTTTCTATAAATCTGCTTATTTGTGTGTGTGCGTGTGTGTGTGTGTGTGTGTAATTTCCAGCAATTTGAATCAGGGTCTGCTTTGGCAATTAGGGCCCTGGATGATTTCCCAGGCTAGTCTGCTGTACCCACCGCTCAAATGAGAATCACATTCTTATTGTGTTTCACCGCAGTTAATCATGTTTTCAAACGCCTTCGCAAACCGGAGGGGCATTACGGCAGCCTGTCATCGGCTGGCTCAAAAATGTGCCGACGGGGTCATAACCGGTGCCATGAGCGTTGATCACGCTCTGCGCTCCTGTTCAACCTGTGGTTTGCTTTTTCTTTCTTTTTTTGCTCTGAAGATGAAGCAAACACAAAAGAACACTTAGGAGGCCAACTAAGAGGCAACTAACACAACAAAGTAGATATCTGTGGGGGCATTTTTCAGCCATCTTGTTAAAAGAAAGTTTTTGTGGTTTTTTGGGGGGGATGGGGTTGGTTCTTTTAGAAAGTAAAAAGTTACAAAACGATTCAGAAGTAATACTAACTTCAAAACTAAAGGAGATATAAGCGGATATGTGATACGCTCTACCTCACTAAAGTACTGCTGCCTCTGATTAATGCTCTGCTTGCCGACTGTCGGTTTAGGTGGAGTTTAGAAGTTGTGCCACATTCTCTCTGTTTAAAGAAATGGACTGAACAATCTTTGTTGGCATAGATCAGTGGTTTCCAAACATTTTCTGCGCCCCCCCTTATGGATTACAAATGGCTGTCTGGTTGAAACGACACGTGTGACGGGGGGGGGGGGGGGGGGCATCGACTTTTTTGGGGGGGGGGAATGAATGTACGTAGCTGAAAATAGACACCAACATCGGTAGCCTACAAGCTACTTGTTAAGCTTAAGGTTCTGCATTGATATTAGCTAGTCATCTTTTAGCTAACATTACCTGCATCCAACAGCTTTACTCAACTCAGTCGGTTAGTTTGGAGGGAAAAACTGTGAAAAGTTCTTTGCGTTTTGCTGGTTTGCTGCCGTGATTCTAACACAAACCTACGTAGCTCTGCACAGCAGCAGCAGGTCTCCTTCACAGGTGGAAACCCAGCGCGAGCGGTATAGCGCTCATGTTGCGTTTAAAGGGGGCTCGGAAAAACAGGTTACAACATGTTAACAACGGATTAAACAGTTTTAACTGCTGGTAAAAGTGACAGAGGACACAAATATGGGAAGTGTGGAAGCCTCTACTGTATCAAATTGACATAGGAATAACGGAGAGTTGGCCATTCTAAGGTAAAAACGCAGCGCATACAGTGTTCATGTTTTGTTTTTGTTTTTTCATCCAGACGGCTTCCCGCGCCCCCCTGCAATGACACGGCGCAACCCCTAAGGGGCGCGCCCCACAGTTTGGGAACCTCTGGCTTAGATCATGTTTCATAAGATTAATCCTGCTTTTGAACTCTTTTACAACTTCATTCTGACTGTTTTGGGGTGTTTCTTGCTCTTCATGATGCTGATTGTTCACTAAAGTTCTCTAATCTCAGAGGCTCTCATGGAACAGCTAGATTTATGAGGTTAAAATACACACAGACCATTTACAAAGTAGATGACATCTGAAGAATATTGGTTGGACCAGTTTTACTACTAGATATCAGATTAAGAGGAGCATAATTGAAATGTAATCCATATAATCTTAAAAGCATAAGTGAGTTTTCCTTAGAAACAACTGTAAACTACTTTGTGGTTTTCTACCACGTAAAACCTCACTAAAACAACAGTCTGTGGTTGCGATGTGACCAGATGTAAAAATGTTGACCGGGTGTGAATATTTACACTGCAATTGAAGCAAAAACATCGGGTGTCAGATACATATTTTAGCATTAAGAAAAAAAAAAACAAATGCAACAAGGGAGTCAGTTTGCACATCAAATACTACAAAGAAAAAGTCAGCTAAGCACTTTTGTGAAGTTAAGTGGCAGTTATTCACTTGAAGTTCATCCAAATGGACAGCCTGTTACCCTGCCAACACTGACAGGCCTCCGTGATGCTCATGCACAAACAGCATTACAAGGCGGCTTCTCGGGTTGCCAACAGAAACCAAAAAAAGGGGGCCCCGCCATCACTCATACAACATCTATTCACTCAGCTTCTGCTATTCCTTCCTCCATTGCACCGAAGGAGTCCCCCCGAGGACATGCAAGTGAGATACTCACCTGTAAATGAACAACCGGCTTTCTGTAAAGCAATGTCATGGTCCTATCTGCCTCCACGGTCAGCCCACCGCGGCCAAAACACAATAAATAACTCAGAAGAGGATGAGCAGTGCCCCGTGGCAGATGGCGATAACACTTACAGCCTGAGGTCTGAGATGACACAGTGGTTGGCAGCAGCTGTGTGAGTGTCTGAGTGTGTCTGTGTCTGAATGAATGGAGGAGAGAAAGGTAGAGGATCTTTGCCCATGTGAGACGAGCAGTTAAGTTAGAGATAGCTGCCCATGGTAGATGTGACAGTGGGGCACAAAAGTCTGAGATGCAGGGATTTTTTTTTTCCCTTCTTCAATCTGTTACTTCTGAGAGACGCAGGGTTGAATAGAACAGGAGAAAAGTTTAAAATAAAAATTATTATTATGTCTGAAAGCCAAAAATAATAATCCAGCTACGGAAAGGTTTCTGTTCATCAAGGCCACAGAGATGCAGATAAACTGTGTCCAATAAATGCACTAATGCAAAAATATTCTTACAAGTATCAAATTGGGTTACTAAACAAAAGATCTGTGAGATATCCACTGGAAGTGGTACACCATCTCTCAGTAATATTTGGTTATATTTGTGAAGCAAATTCATAAAGCTCCTGGATTGGTTTTATATGCACAGCTTTGAAACTGTGCATACGCCACAGTTCAATAACTATATTGAACTGTGATGAAATGTAAGGCCAAATCATGCGTTTATGTTAAAATGTAGATTAAAGTTCATAGAGCTGGTGAGTTAAATGTCTCTCCCAATTCTATATTCCAAGAAACTAGTCCCACTTAAGAACACCAGAAGATCAAAAATACCAAGGCTCTTCATGGTATTATTACATTATTAAAATATTACATTAAAATGGAAGAAAATATCCATTGTTACCAATAAAGCCCAATATCATTCAGGTTGAGGTTTAAAGTAATATTTTTATTTTATCAAAAATATTTCCTCTACCTGGAAGTAATATTACCATTTCTGATTGGCCCATACAGAATCTGAGTATTTGTGGAGGGAGCTAAAGATTCTGGTAACAGCAGAGAGGATTCCTAACACTGGAGGTAGACAGTCAAAGTTTCAGAGGAAACACGCAGATATTGCCTAAAGGCTCCTGAACATACGTTTCAACTGATATTTCATTCAAGAATAACACTCCAGTCTGATTTTCTTTTAGAAAAAAAGCTTGTAGCTGAATTGAAAGACTTAGAACAAACATCAGCAAACACCCAATCTTAAATTAATCAGACTGGTAACTGGGACCGAAGCAAAAACCTTAATCAGGACATATTTGCCTAAAATAATATAGCTTAAAAACTCACAAAGCATGACAAATTAATCATTTCTTTGTTATTCAGGCTTTTAGTATTTTTGTACAAGCAGCCCTGCCAAATACAGCGATTCTCTACATACAACATCCTTGTACAATGATTAAATGTGATTTCTCTAGAGAAGCTAACGGAGCCGGTCCGTGGTGGCTAACAACAGAACCGTGTTTTTGTGGGCCGTACAGAACACAGTGGGTCTAACGGTGATAGATTGAAATGAGCGTCCCCCTCAGGGTTGTACATCGCAACTCCCCTGCTTCGTGTCCACACATGGAACGGGGTGAACTATCACGGTGTTTACCGGTGGGCCTGACACACCGGCACTGCGTACTCCCCTCCGCCCACTCAGCCGTAGCTAATTACTCTGCTCTTTGATTACTCCCATCTATTTTAATGAGAACTTACGAATGCACTCCCTTCATCCTCTTTTCTCTGTCAAACCCACATGTAAGCATGATGAACACGTGCAGGAAGCGTGCGTTTTCCCCTTTGACATATACTGTATACACACACGCGCGCACACACACACACACACAGTAAAGAGAACAATGCCGTATCCCATGTTTGTCCCAGAGGCAGGAAATTGGAGGGCGTTCATTAGGCTAATGGATTTGAAGAGGGAAGGAGAGGAGGATGAAGAGAGAGCAGAAAGTAGAGGATGGGGAGGCCACTGAATTTTACCACAACAAATTTTGTACAATAGCCCAACAAGTCATAATGCAGCAAGTAATTTCCCCGCTTCTATGATAGAGAGCGCAATATTTCCATTATGTGAAATGGCTTTAATTACAGTAAATTTGCCTCATAAGTCAGCTCCTATTGAGAACAAATGAGCTGTTGCATTTTCGGTGGTGCTGCGAAGCACTCCTGCAGCTTGCCCGGATGGACTCGACTTCATTAGGATCACTGGTTTGCCAGCACACGCGCTGGGAAGACAAAGCTTAATCAATGGACACACGCTGGTCTGAAAAGTCTCAAAGAGAGCCAACTGAGGACGCAGAATGGTACATGGTAACTGATCAATAGAAAAATGAGTGTCTGGCTCCTGTGATCTTATTTTCTGCTCTACAGAAAGTCGTGTCTGTCACAGACGCTGCAAAACTCATCTTTATTCTAAGCTTTGTGAGAGCCATGGCCATATGCTCAATACAGAAAAAAAAAAACTAAGCTTCATACAGACAGTACACAAAAACACATCTATCTCTTAAATAACTGAAAAAGGTCTGATGGCATCCTGTTTTTATTCCACGATAGATGAGCTGAAAAATTTAATTTTTCAAACGCATAAATACGACCAGGACAAAAAAGTGTTTATATTTTTACACTTACACAATGCAATGGACTAGAATCTGTATAAACTACTAAATCGTGGACTCTGACCAAGTATTTGTAAAGCTCACACTGACCTTAACATGACCCATGTGTGTCACTGTGTTCATAGCAACATCAGCAAGAGCAGCACTTCAGCATTTACCCACAGCAACATAAAATATCCCTGAGATGAATACCAAAGAAAAGAAGACATCTTACAGTTAACGCAACACTTTCAATTCCAGCTTCTTCTCACCTCATTTTAACACGCTAACACCTGCATCTGCTGGATATCATTACTGAATGCTCCTCTTTCTATTCCAACATCAAATACCTTCTTGTTCCATCTGTGTTATCATAATGGTAAGTTTTGCTCTATACCAGTAAAAACACACAGCAAACATAAGCCCAAACATAAAAAAAAAAAAAGAATTATCTGCTGTGAATGACCCGAAGACATTCTATAAAAGAAAAAAAGTAGCTGCTAATCCATTTGTTCCCCCTATAGGGGCAGAAGAAAGAAACATCCTAATGAAAAACTGGTGGCTAAATCACCATGATGGTAATAACAGCGGGAGCGTCACTCGGAGCAGTCGCTTGACTCTGGTGACACGCAGCCATTAGGTATTCATGAAAACAGATGTTGCATGGTTCACCAGCCCACTGGCCCAAACACCCCCCCGAAAAACACCAGAAACTTAAATGAATTTCTCCACGGATCACACCGTTTGATCCCCTGCCAAGAAAAAGTGACAAGACTTTTAGATTTTCAGCAAAGGGGAGAGATGGATGAGCAGGCTGAGCAGGCTGAGGGAGGAGTAGACAGGGAAGGTTACGGACAGGATGGTGAAAGACGCATGATGAGTGTAGTTTATCACTATTGATGCTGGCATGTCCTGTGCCTTACATATGAACCATTCATCTCCAAGGCTCATCTCTTTCTTCTGTTGTCCAAAGATATCATGTTTTCTAAGGTCCTAAAATCCTATTAACTTGATAGCAAAGGGATTTTCTTCTTGATCAGGCAAATCTTTTAGTAGCTTATCACTAGCCAAGCAGAGAGAGCTTATACAAAATTAGGCCAGAAAAAGGAGTTAGTGTGGGTCTATAGATCATTTAATATGCAGTTCTGTGAAAGACTGCTTATGTGCATAAAAAATATTTAATAAAATCACTATTTTTGTTAAGGCGAATAGCCATCTCCAAGCATCTATGACATTTAATTCCACTTTCCAATTACTGACCACCAATCAAGACAATCTAAATCGATTTTTGTTTTGGGAAATAAAATTAAAAAAACTTTGAAGACCAAACGTTTAAGAATTTAGTTTCTCATTAAGTATGGCAGTAATGTCACCTCCGTTTTTAATGGTGAAGTCATTCTGTAGACTTTTATTTATTTATTTCATAGTTTTGTTTTTTTTACAGGTCTTTGATAGGAACACTGGTGATTACAAAGGGCACTGGATTAATCAACTTGAGGTGTATAAAACAAGTACAAAAATCTGATTACATTAAAATAATTGCTCATTTGTTGAAGGCCAACAGCTAAAATATTTCAATCATTGCCGATATGGGCGGAGCTACAATATCATGTTTTAATAAATAAGTCACTAAACATGTTTTCTTTCTGGGTTTTTTTTTTTTTTACAAAATGCTTCAAACAATGTAAAATGTCCTTTTTACATGACCTTCACAAATGTTCTGTCCTGCTTTGTCTTTCAAACGGATGAGTCTACACTCCCCTGGAAATATGAGGATTGATGAAGTAGTCAAAGAGTATAAAGATCCAAATGCAAGTTTTGTTCTCTTTCACTCCCATAACGACTGACAGCACATTGTTCATCTTCTATTTAGTGTGCTGGAAAATTGACTGAGGCTGGCGGTTAGGAGTCAAACAAAGTAGAGGAAGAGCAGGCTTTCACATGATAGATGTGATTATAGCCTCTTCGTGGTGCCCATCTATTCTCTATAGATTCCAGATGATAACAGCGACCGGGTCCTCTCTTTCTTTTTCTTGTTCCCATCTTTGTAACGCCTTAGCCTGATTTTCACCCCTTCTTCTCCTCCTGTCTTTTAACTTGACTATTTGCCATCCTTTTTGTTCTCCAAACTATTTGTACTTTGATTCCTTCAACTCCATGTTTTTCCCACCATAACTCCCCCCCTGCACCCCCCGCCGCTCACTTGTCATGTGCATCGCAGGGAGCCGCCAAACCACATCACAAATCTAAGGCTTCCCTTTCTTTTTTAAACTCCGAATCTTTACTTAATTTTTATTTTTACCACTTCCTCTTATCCGTTCACGGCCATCATCCCAGCACGCCTCTTTACGGTTTACAGTGTTCGGATTTTTAAAGAAACTAACTCCAACACCCCGCCCGACGGGTGGTGTGTATTTGCCTTAAAATACATTAGCAGTGTTGAGTAAAACAGTCTGACAAATGACAGAAGGCTAACAGTGGGGATCCAGCGGGTCAGAGAGCTCTGCCACAACACTGAGGCTCAAAGTGAAGCCAATCCTCCAACGCCATACAATATCTGCCTTAATCTCACTCAAGCTCCGCTCATTACACACTCAGCATGGGCTGGACACGGCCAGCGCAGGAAGCTATGTGGCTCGGGTCTGCACGCCAAATGTGTGTGTGTGTGTCTGAGTGCGTATATAACGATGTGGTATCCCTATCACTGTGAGACGAAGCCGCAGTAAGAGAGCGTGTAATTCGTCTTGTCACTGTACGCAGATCAGGAAAATTCATGGTCCGTATCATCCCCTCCCAAATGGGACACAACCACGGGGGATGTTAATTTCCATCTCCATAAAAAGACATAATAAGAACTCCTCCAATACGTTCGGATGGTTTCAGGAATTTGCATACTCCGATACACCATGTCGTCTCCCATGACGTGTTCTGCCTCGGCATATTTGTGTGTTCTCATCAGCAAAAGGGCACGTGGGCGAACACAGTCAGAAAAACAGTTCTGGCTGTGATTCATTCATCACCTCCATCCTCATAGGTGATGTCATCCAGTACAGACTCAGACAATCCTAATTGGGCCGGGTGATAATGCTCCCACATAAAGACTAGCATATTTCAACCAGCAGTAATATCCTCTGTAATCCAACAACTTTTCAACACCCTGCAACCTCCTGCTTAAATTCAAAGTTGGCCAGAGAAGAGTCGAAGTGAAAAAGCTGCAGGACTGATCTGAAAAACACAACCAATGAAACCGAATGTCTGTGTATCCACAACTAAACAAACAGACAATGTCTGAAAAGTTTTTCAAAGGTAACCACGTGCACGCACACACACACACACACACACGCACACACGTACCGAGACACCATTCAAATAAGCAGACGGAAAGGCTGGAGCTCCAATTCTGCCAGTTCAATTTTATGTCTCGGCATTGAAACAAGTCTGCACAGCGTGAAACCTCCCTCCACCTGTGGTTTATGGATATATGTGCAGGGGTATAAATGTAAAACTCCAACCTGTTTGCTATTGTGCAAAGCCAAGCTCCTGCTGCTTGTAAAGAGAGTACTCATAATTTGCGTGTATGAATACAAAAGTAAAGCTATAGAGGCAGTCAGACGTTTAGATATACTTACCTTTTGGCATGAATGTTAATCTCAAGGTTTTCAATTGTGAATTTAAAGCATTCTTTTTTGTACCAACCACAGAAGAACTTGTATTTGAATTCTCTAATAAACGACTAACAATTTCAAACATGATTTCACTGCATACGTCAGAATTTGATGTGGATTTACACAACCCATAAACAGCTTCACAGTTGTTGATACTAGCTGAAATGTATGCATGCAGAGTTATTAATATTTTGTTAAGTGTATTTTTACAACTTTCAGAGAAAGCACGAATGTTTTTGTAACAATTAGCAAGCCCCTGGCATAATTCTGGTTAAACTTTTGACCACGGCTTTTAACCAAATTAGTAAAGTTCATTCAATGTGTTTCCTGTCCTTGGACTTTCCATCATGCATAGTCCACACATTTTAATAGAGTTGAGGTCAGGGCTGTGGCCAGACCATTTAGGAAGCATCACATAAAACATTTTATTTCTTTGTTTGGAATAAAGTTCATGTTAGAAAACTATACTATGCCCACACTTCAACCTACTGACCCATACAGCACACCCCAAATAAAATGAAATTGTAAAGTAAGTTTTAATTCAACACGAATTGATAATGTGCCAAGAAATAGGCTCTACTTCAAAAGTTAAAACCATCAAGCATGTCTGTAATTTGGTACTGTCCAAATAGAAAAACTAAACAACTCCTGGCAAGAGATTGAGCTGTTTGGTAAAAATAACAAAAACGTTCAGAAGAGTCAAAGACAGGGTTTGAAATCCTAAGACAGTTTAAAAGCAAAGCCTGGTGTAGTGGCAGCATCATGCTAAGGGTCAGTGATGTTGGTGTTTTGTGCAAAGAGGATTGAACAATGAATTCTTCTCTTCAAATCACTTCTTATATTCCCAAAAGACCTTACATCAGACATGGCTCTTCATTTCTGAACATGGATTGAAAGTATTTGGCTTTTATTGGAGTGCCAGTATTAGTACCATAACTAATATCTGTGGGTTTACATGCATGGACCTTGTGCAAATTAGAAAAAATTAAAGATCAAAACTCGCAAATTCTTCTCATAGGTTATGTATTACATGAACATAAATTAGCAATGTATGTTAATTGCTTCTTGCCAGCAGCTGCCACGCATTTAGGCTTGTGGAAATTTATTAACGCATTCAGTAGAAGGCTGCTTCTCATCAGTTCAAAGGAAAGATAACTTTATGTGCTAAATGCCTCCTCTAAAAAAAAAAACAACAACTTACATTTCTTTCTTTGCTGATGTAATCCACTTTCTAACCAGATCAGGTCTTGCACCAAACAAACTGAGGTTTAACAGTTCAGGCCAAACATGTGTTCAGATCATTGAATGCCTCAGCTGATACAAAAGCAGAAAGCTGGGCTGGATGTATCGATGTCATTCCCATTTGTTTGCCAGTTTCCTTTCATAGCAAAGCTTGATACAGTGATCTAATCCCTGCATTCAGTGAAGTCATGATTATATTTTGCTGCTAAAATGTATAATGGATTTCCACAGTTATTCCAAAAACAAAGGACAGATGTTGAAGCGATACAAAAGGGGAAAAAAAAGAAGGATTCATTTAAAAAAATAAATGACACTGTAGGACACCTTATGACGAGCGTGGACCAATCTGTCTAAACACATGTCCTATAGCCTAAACTTTTTCTCATTTCTGATGAACCCCACGGAGAGAACATGACATATGCAGCAGAACAATGTTTTATCTCATCTGGCATCCTGACAACAAGGAAATAAACACAAGCTGACAGCCAATCAGATCGCCCATCTGCTGCTCTGCCGTACAGTGGTTGGACTGCCCGACAAGCAGTGAAGGAATAATTTCTTTGAGGAGCACACACCAGAGATGGTGCGTAGGGGAGTTGAGGTAAAAAAGAGGACAAAAAAAGAAAGGGAAAATGAAAGGAATACAGAGAGCGGACAGCCGTACGGCAACTTCTTGCCACTTGATTGGTGGAGGGCATGCATGCAGCCAGGCAGGGAAGACCAGGAAATGTAATTCATGGAAGCTGTCTGGATATGACATCTCTGGGAGCTATTCAATCTGCAGCCAAACCCTCAAGTGGCGCCTTGCCTGGCGTGGTGGCAGGAAGGTTACAACTGTGAACTCACTGCCTGTCAACCCCACTACACCCTCTGTGCAGGAAAAAAAAAAATAAGATGGGAAAGGAACAGAGAGGAGAGGAGAAGACAGAGGGAAGCACGGGGAGGAGAGGAAACGCAGCAGTGAAGGACAGGTTTATGCTGGTAATGTTACCAATATCCTTTAGAGAAAGCGCAGGGACTATAGCAACTATATAAATGAGACTTAAAGTGGGCAGGTGAATGTGTGCAAGTGACAGCGGCACAATGAGAATCAGCTGAGACTCAATTTATGAAATGGGAGAATGAGCGAGACGGCAAAAGGCGGGGCGGTCGGGAAAGTGATCCGGGCGCCGGCTGTGATTCTTCTCTGTCAAGCGTGGCTCATATAGAGCAGCGATAATTGAAAATAGCTGCTCCTCTTTCACCGCAAAATAAACGCAAAATAATCCACTTACACTCCGCGTATAGTGCCTTAGGAGCTGCACTAGGAGGCATCATGTAGTGCTGTGAGTAACACAATGATCTGATTTTTTTACATTGTTCTGAGCGGAGGGGCTCATTTGTGCTTCGAGTCAAAGGAGGCAGTAAAACATAATGCTTGGTCTTGTATATTCCAGACTCTCCTCGTTTTGTGACTTTGAGCTGCTTGGTCAGAAAATTCATCGATTCAGATCGATTAAAAACACATGAGCAAGGCAAATATGTGTTTTTGTCACACCATCTGTTTGGGAAGCATAAATATGAAGAAAGGCTATGCTATACACATCTTCCTTCCTCTGTTATTGTTAAAAAATATTTTTGGTTTATAATTAGACAAATTGTGCTGATTTTAAAGTGTGAGTGATCAGAGAGGGCTGCTGAAGACTACAAAAGCCCATCCCACAGAAAGCTAGTTGTTCGCAGACTGTTGAATCAAAGCACGTCAAAGTAAAGTTTAGTGGAAGGAAAAATACGTGGTGAAATAGGTGCAGGGACGACCCATTGCCAGGACTGAATTGTTCAAAAATTTTTGGGGAGATTCGCGTGTTGTGGACTGCATCCGGAGTCTGTAAAGCTCTTTGTGGTTAGCCACTCCTTAACCGCAGACAAAGTCAGAGGGTTAGACTTCTTCTGGTGTTGGTCCACTATGTTCAAAGTCAAAGCAGATGACTACAAGGTAACTATAGAGTTCTTCATGCCTCCAACTGTTGACTTTAAGGAGATGCCGATTTCATTTTTCAGCAGGACTTTGGATCTCCCAACACATGAACAAATATCTGCTTTAATTAATGTGGTGTGTCTGCGCTGGAATTAACTGTAACATAGGTTGAAATTTCTAAATTAAAAATAAGTTTTATTGGTCTCATTTAACTTTCTGGCTCTCTGAGAAACTGACTTTTAGGTCTTCATTATTTTTAAGCCAAAATTAACGGAAATAACAGCTGAAAAGAAACTCAGTGTAATTAAGTTTCATATTATGAGTTTTACTTTTACTGAAATGGATCATCTTTCAAGTGAAATTGTGATTTCTTCAGATACTACCGTTTATTTCACATTTGTTCCCACGTCAGTAAGCCTCATATCACTACACTTAGTTTCAACATCTCACTGTTGAAATTACACAAATCTTATTCAGACAAAAAAACCCTGCCTTCTCCTTAAAACCAAATGTTGACACAATTCTTTTCTTTTCTTCTTTTAAGGCAATACAGTTTTCCACTTGTCCTGCTGTTTCCAGTCTAATTACCCCAAATATAACTTTGTAATCTAAAGAAACACATTCAGGATTCTCGAATTTTTACACACGAGCTGATAGTTGAGATGTCCAACTATCAGGTAAAGTTTTTATTTTTAAGCAAATTTATTGGACACTCAGAAGGAGAATTTCTAACGATCCGATTGATCAAGATGATCTTTTTAATTTCAAACAATGAAAAGCAGACAAAAACACGACTGTGTGCATGGAAAGACAAATTGAAGAAATTGTTCAACAAGATAATTGGACACTTTGAGTAATTGTTTTGTTGACCATCGGCCTTAAAGCTGGTGGCAGCTGATGGCAACCTAAATATCAGTTGTGGATGTGACAAATAGACAGCACATAATTGTCGAAGTGCAATATGGTGATGCTAAAGAAAAGTTGTTTTTTTTCCTCAGGCTCTTAACACAACTTTCCAAAAGCGCCTATAAATGTTAATGGCACAGTTATTGTCTTTCAAGCAATTACCAATCAACAAATCTGTAATATTGCCAACACATAAAGTGTGTGTAAAATTGAGATTTTCTGCCATTTTTGCAATTTTACAGCTGATAGTTTATTGCAACATAAAACTTTACCACTTTTTATTGAATTTTAAAAAATGCATTTAATGCATTAAAATAAGCGTTATATTGGAGAATATAGACATTTTTTTTGCATGTCCACTTGGCTTCCAATAGATTGTACTACCTGTATCACAGAGGAATGACATCATTGCAATTAACCACATTTACTAAGTTCAAATCCTACTTCACTGTCATTCAAACTCATTTTGGCTCCTTTATCTCTGTCCTTCTAGTTTTTGAATTCAACAGTAAATCTAAAAGAATCTTATCAGTAAAGTTAGGACTTCGCCATCTAGCCACTACAAGTTACCATTCAACAGATGACAGCTCACTATTACAAACTGCTCCGAAGATCTTTCATCAAGTCCATTCATTCATACCAACATGCAGATATACAGAAGTTTGGAGAATAAAAAGACGCACAGAAACAGGACCGGTCTTCCCTTTCACAGACACATTCATCCAGCATTTCATCCCAAAGAGACTGTATACATTCAAACAAACAGAGGAGACGGTTATTGTCCAAATGCAATTATCTTGTACTGTCCATCTCGTTGACTGCGTTGGGACAAAGAGCCCTCTGTTGATGAGGCCAGCAGTGTGTGAATAGTAGGTTAGACATCTTTGGCCTTTTCCGTAGCTGTGGACATTCAATCTGCCATCCACACATCGCTCTGGATCTGATAACGCTAAACAAACCCGAGAGGGAGAAAGGGAGAGGGAGGAAAAAGCCAGACGCTAATGGCCTCTGTATTGTGTGTAAATCCTCTCTTATCTCCCTGCTCTCTGTGTTAAGAGACTGGTCAAGGGCATTGAGAATGGAGGAAAGAAGTCTAAGCACAATGCCGTCTGCTGGCGCAGTCCTCAGAACGGAACGTGATCGCGCGCACATGGTTGCTCAAATACACGACAAAGTATCACAAACACGCCTACACTCTGTGACTAAAAAGTATACCATCAAGGCTAATGACCTGACATTAGGCAGGAACTAATTATTCTCGGCCTATCAGGCTCTCCCATTAGACTTTATCTCATATAAGCCCAGACATCCACACACACACTCAGACACACACTAATTGTTGGCCTATTTCTCTCTTTAGCGCTGTCATGTCGGCGTCTCCAGGAGATGGAACCGTAATAGGAAGAAAATTAGAAGAAAGGTAAAAGGAGAGGGGACGGAAGGAGAAGAAAAGACATGGAGGATTATCCCTATAATCCCCTCTCCGCTAAATTACAGGGAAAGCTCAGCTTCTGATACATTAAGAGTACAGTAGGAAGCTGCTCCCTTATTTCCAACTGCAGCACCAGTGAGAAGTTTGCATACGCTCAGCCTCGGCTAGAATGTCCTTTAGGTCTTTTAAAAACCCATTTTAATATTTCTGTCCAGAGTGGAATGATCAAATGACGCACAAGTAAATACAAACATATTTAATGTCTACTAAGAAAGGACATGTGGTTGAAACTGCACATACATGTTCAAGTGTACATAAAGTTGGCTAAAACTCCTGTGAAGAGCTGCAGGTGGATGCATTTTGTAGCTTTGCCTATTAAACTCCTCTTCGGGAAGAACTTGCACAGTTCATTTCAGGTAATGTGTTTGACCTGTGTCTTGTTTTTTTTTTTTGTTTGTTTTTTTTTGTAGCTTAAACATCAGTACACAACCACATGTTCTTGGATATCAAGGTATAGGAATGATATAAAAACTTGCACTTCCAACAAAATAAAAAAAGAAAAAATATATACTAGATGTGATGCTAGAAAAAGTGCTGCTGTACAGACTGTCATGGAGCAGAAAGTAACACAGCACTGCCCCTCCCCTGGCTGTTGCTATGCAGTGCAGGTCTAATGGTTAAAGGGGGCTACTATGTAGAAATAAACACCATGCGTGTTTGGCAATGTTTAAAGCTTCAAAAACGAAAAGAAAAAGTTTACAACGGCATCAGAATCTCAAACTGTTTGGCAATAAGATGAAGGTCGGAGCTTTGGCCAGAGATTCCAGGAAGCTGTTCTGTCTGTTCCTAAAACAGTTTTGATTTAATTTGGGATAACTGTTATTTTTGAACACATGATTTCTGTCATTATTTAATACAAACTGAAATCCTGAAATGACATGGCATGACATGAGCTGGAAGCTACTGGAACGCTGGAGTCTCTGTCCACATTGAAGTGGGCTTCAAATCGTAGACCTAGAATGTTCTGGTTAATAAAAAATAAAGAAACAAAAAAATATATATCACTTATGCTTTCAAGCTCAAATAAAACTTGCAGCAATCCATGTGGATTAGCCAAACGCCTTTAGGGGGAAAGATTTGCGGTGAGGTGGAAGATTGAGCTTTTTGATCACAATGGTAAGAAGTATGTCTAGAAAAGGGAAAATCATGATAAAAAATCTGCTTAGCTGCACAAGCAACCTATTGAAATCCAGATCTGGAGATTAAAACTCAACCAGTTAAGTAGACTCCATCAACTGTGTCATAATTATGCCAGAAGCTTGTTGATGGCTACAAAAGGGGAAATCTTAAAGCTATGATAAATTTAAACATCTGCATTTAGTTCTTGGTTTTGAAATTCACTGCAGTTGTTTGTTGTATAATCATACAATCCTGAAATGAGTGTTGATTGAGTGTATGCAAACACTGCACTGCATCAGTGCAGCCCGACTGCACTTTGGGACTCCATTGTTTCATTTTATACCACAAAAGAGGTAAAAGGATCAAATAAAATGTACTTTATCATCAGACATGAACAATTCAGACTCACAGCTCTGCAAACATTCTCCTAGGCTTTTTTTTGTTCATTTCACTTCTCTCCTTTTTTTTTTTCTGCCAGCAAGATTTGCAAGTTGATCACATATGTTTGTAATCGCAAACAGATGGTAATGACACATTTTTAAAGGCAGATATTTTAAATATGCAAAATAATCTGCAGCAGTAACTTCTGGAGTCACCTGCACTGCAGCTCAAAGGGAAGGAGAGCCCACATTCATCCATCACAAGCAATCAGTGCCATGTTGTGTGTGCGTGTGTCTCACAAGCACGTGTTTTGGGTTGGCCAGCAGACTCTGCAGGTGCCACCAATCTGTGAATAACCCCCAACTATGGGAGTGTAGCACCTCCAAGTACAAAAGAGAGGACTGTTTGCCAAATGTGTGCATCTGAAAACCATTTCCTCTACTACAGTGACAGCATCTCAGCCCTAAATGAGGAAATATCTGTTCCAACATCCAAAGTACAAATAGAGAGAGAGGAAAACACCGGAGCTGCAACAATAACCTGCGAGTGGAGACTTAGCGAAGCACTGGTGTCACCTTTTTTTAACAATTTGCAAAGCTGTGAGCTGTCACAAGCTGGCAGTTTGGCTCGTCTCTTCTTAAGCTGACAGAAAGGTTATGAGTTTGGGCCCTGGTAGATGCCATGTCTAGAGAAAAAAATATATATATAATTCACCCAGTTGCTGCTCCTTATTTGTGGCTCGCACGTACCGAAAGGAGAAAAAAAAAGGAGAGAGAATGGCAAAAATGAATAGATATAAATAAAGTGCTGGAAGCGTTAATGATCATGGTGCGAGTAGACAGGGAGCATTTCATGATCATTTCTTCTTTATTTGAAGTAAAATGTGACAAAGTTTCTCTAGAAGCAAACTAAAATAATGAGAGAAAGCTAGACGTGGAACTTAAAGGTGATTTGGTTTGTACCCTTTGAATTAGGAAACATGCTAACATGTGCGCTAGGCACAACATGACTGGCAAACAAAAAAAAAATATTAAAAACCATATTTGAACTTTTTTCCATTTGTGTAATTTTTCCATGCAAACCCAATGTGTTGAGAGAAGCTTGTAAACCACAAAAAAATATGCTTCTTAAACATGAAGGAAAGTCAAAGTGCTTGCCATCTTATCACACAGTAACTGAAGACAAGTTGAAGCCAGACGAGCACAGGTAAATTATGGAGAAAGCATACACTTCAACTGGCATGCACGCATGCTTCCCACACACACTCTCATTCCCTTGGTGTGTGTGATGGGAGCAGGTGCTGGATGTAATGAGTTTGTCTACAAGCTGTTATAAAATGACAACAGGGAGTGTGGCCCCTATCACTGGCACATACACCCCCTTTCTTTGCACACTGGATTCAAGCACACACAAACACACACTGGTGCCACTTCCCTAACTACATGCTTCTGTCAATACCACTTGTCTTTTAGGGAGAGTGCGAACTGAAGCAAGATGGCAGTGGTCCAACTACGTGTGTGTGTGTGTGTGTGAGTGCGTGGGTGTACACATCTACGCCACCCTTTGAGATGCGGTGTGGGATGCATGTGGCAGGTATGGTAATACATGAATTAATATCGCTCTTTGCAGCCTTCATGGAGCACCTCAAGGACATGATATAAATGCCAAATGCTGGAGAAGTACTTCACTTCATCTTTCTTCTTTCAATCACTTTCACAATCTGTCTGTCTGCAATTCATCTTCAGGTGTCACACTCAGCATCCTTATTGGACTCATCAAACTGTGATATGGATTCATTGTCACGAGCAGGAGGAAACTTTTTCCTTTGGCAGTAACTACTGGAGGAAACTTTGTGGATTAAATACCGGAGGAGTCTCTGCGACTAAGTCCATACTTTTAATCTTCAGCTGTGGAAAAAAGATATGCGTCTTGAAGAAATCTTATTGTTATACAAATCTCACCGCTTTAGTGTTGTCTGATGTTGTTCCATGGTGTTTCTTAATAAAATATTAAACCCTTCATAAGATCCAGAAAGTGTTTGGGATGATGGTGGTTCGGGACGTAGGAGTTTGTCCTGTAGCCAGTGGGGTTCTGAAGAACTTTAGCCCACTTTGACTCTTCTTCCACTTTCATAGCGTTTCCTTGTTTTTAAAGATGATGCACTTAAAATGCACGAGAATTTCCTTCCCAAAACGGTTAATATTAAGCAGAAAAGGGACAAAGAGCTTCAAATCTTGCTACCCCAGAATGTGTGGGAAAAGAGCCCAAAATGTATTCAAGAGTGGTCAATTACTGACCAGCACCACCTCATACATATGTACTTGTTTTTCCCATCTCTGTCTTCACCCGTTTCTTACTTGCTTATAATTAAAATTTTAACACCGAAGTAAATGCTTGTCCAAAGGAAAACAATTTCAATAATGATATTTGAAACAAAACTGCATAATTTCTTTTTGACAGCCATCTATTTATCCATCCATTTGAAAACCTCACTGTTCTTTGACTCCAATCCCATCTCCCCATTTGCTTATTATTCTACCCAGTTTTTTTCTCCACCATACTGGTGCCATCTTCCTCAAGATAAACAGAAATTGAGCCATATGTTTTTTTTTTTGTTTTTTTTAACTTTAAAATAATTTTTTTTGCTAGGTATAATTGCCAGTTAGATATCATGAAAGATTTATTCTCAGAGTTTGCATGTGTGCCCAGAGGCAAAAAGAATAAAAAACCAGTTTGACGCAGTTAGTAAGGGTGGGATTTATTTGGAAAGACTTTGCAACATAAGAGTGAAATCCCAACAAATAAATAACTCAGCAGCTTTTTTACACGAGAGCCTAGAGTGAATTATTGATTGACTTTAAACTAAGGAAACTGCACACACTGAGCCTTTTTAATTTATATACCGTGTATCTGCTTGGGGGGAAAACGAGAATCTCCAGAAACATTTTCAGATAGCTACAACAGGATTCTGATTAAACTTCCCACACACACACCTCATTTTTTAAAGTGAGGGGAATTGGTCTAAACACACCAAGAGCTGTTCATTCTCGCCTTTATCAACAAACTAATCCGGACAAACAAAAAGTCATACACCTTCCCAGTACTTGTGGCAACCTGATCTGATAAAAATAAAAGAAATTCCTATTTGTGCAACACAGACAAATCATCTCCAAATGTGAACAATGGATCTTTCCCTGAAAACTAATTTCCCCATGAAAATGGGGTTTTAAATCTTTCGAGGCTCCTTTTAGTTTCTAATAGACTAATTCCAAGGCCAAAGCCAAGAGAGGCTTGTTTCAATTTCACAAGGCTTTGTTTGAATTTGTTGTAGATGATGATGCTGGTGGGCAGTGGGGGTCTATGGCGCTCGGGGAGGATGCTTTGTTTTATTCAGTCATTTTTTTTAAGTTCATAAGATAACAGAGAGAAGAGCATGGAGAAACATAAGCATATTTTATATCTCTGCTTCTACTGATCAACAATACAGAAAATCTTGCAAGGTACAGATCGAGATCAAAATTTGCGTACATCTATCAATGATGTAAATGTCATGCATTTTGTGCTTTAAATTATTTATTGGTGCAGTTCTTTTATCAGGGTCCAATGCTAAAACAACTGAAAAGGTTTATGGGAAAAATTGATTCAAATAACAGATTTTACACTGTCACAGAGATTTAGAAAAGGGTTCCCTATAAAGTTGCAAAGAAACCACACAGACATTATTAACATCCTGTTTGCTTAACCAAAATGCAAGTTTATCTAAATTACTTGTTTCCTGGTGCAGACTTGTATCTACATTTTTAATAAGGCCAAGTTTGTAGTGTGCCTTTATACTAATCAAGCATTCAATTTTGTCCAATAGCTGTTGATCTGAAGCAAAATTAAAGATTATTATTACAGAATGTGGGTGCAATTATTGTTTTTCTAAAACTGCCTTAGTTTTCTCATCATTTCAACTTGAAAATCCCAAAAATAAATTTCCACATTGCTGCATTTCATCCTCTGATATTGAGATATCACTGTTGTCCATAAAAAAATATTTTTTTTTATTTTATTGAAAAACAAAGCAAATGTCCTGAGGAGCCAGTCATTATCCTAACAATTTTCCAGTTGGTCTAAATAAGCCACGCTGTCACACCAACTGGTAAAATTTCCCAACACATAAAACAAACAAACACATGCGCACACACACGCACACACACACGCGGTGAAACCTGGAAAAGTTTATCCTCCTCTGTTTATTGTGCAACAGAACAACAGAAGAAGAGTGAGTAAAGTTTCAGGCATTACAAACACACTCAAGAGGTAGAGGAGTAAATGCAAATATGTGTTTAACGTTAAGGGAGCAGAGCAGTATAATAGTAATTGCAGTCACTAATGACTATAATAACATACCTTAACACTGAGCTGCTCAACCCTGGGCGGCCTCAGCTGATTGCAATCATTGTTAATTACACGTGTATGAGCTAATTAAGATCAGTAGCAATTTCAACTGTTGCTGCGCCGAGTAGGCCCATGTCATCATAGAAAGTTTACAGAGTACATACGCATAAATATTTTGTCAAACAAATTTAGCAAAACTAGAATTGCAAAACCAAAGGGTGAGGGGGAGTCAGAGCTATTAAAGTACCAACAACATAAATTTTAACAAGCACAGAATTACTTATACTTACATTTTGGAGTAAAGACTTTTTCACTACAGAATGGCCTGTTGCACTGTCACTATGGACTAGTGTCTTTTGCAGGGTCAGCAAAGTGGTATTTATATGTCTTTTCAGTCCTTTCGTGCAAAATCCAGCACAGCTAACGAGGCTGAGGTAACATGTTTCTCTGCAGAAACTAAAGCTGTTTGTGTGCAGCCGCGTTCCAACTGCAGTAAAATTTTATCCCAAAAGTTACACAAGCTTAGGTAAAGAATGACATTTCAGGACTTCTACAGCTTGAAGGACATCAGAACCCTGCAACGGTTTATTCTGTGTAAGCCTTAGGGCTACTTGTGATTACATGGAAATGTACTGTAACCAAAGAATTGCAAAAACATGAACTGAGAGCCAATCAAAATAATTTTACTTTATTTTTAAGCTGCAGAGATGGTAATATATTCAACACTTCATCAAACGTCTTGTCAATAAATACTGCACCAAGAGTAATTTATTTTCTAGTTTTAGGCATAAAATCTGGTTTGCATTATAAAGTAATCATTAAGCCTGGTTGGCAGCAAGTGTACTACAGAAAAATGGCTTCAAATGTGTTGCTTACTCTGTGCAGAAAAGCCTAAACCTCATGGTTGTGTTTGTTAACAGATTTACTGGTCCTCTGCTTCTAATAACAATGGAAAAGCAATTGGGGTTGTGAAACAAGATAAATGTATGCATTTGATTCCGGTTTTATTCAATCGTTGCTTTCCTTTAGAGCTGTATACTGGTTTGGAAATCTCAGTCTCAAACACAAAAAGGAACTTTCACACATCAATACGGTTTTATCATAACACGAATTGCTATTATACATACAAAACAACAATATGAAGAAAGGAAATAAAGGAGTACCGCCTCTGATCCTTCTCATCTCTGCATAAATATTCAGCTGCTCCCTCTTGGATTTAGGTGTTGTTTTCCCAAATGCAACACTTGTAAATATAGATTTTAGTTTTTTTTTTTTTGTTTCATCCGCCACTGTGCCTCTTAACAAGCAGATGTTCTGACTTTCTCTGCTGTCTTTAAGCCAAAATGCCACTTGGGTGTATTTAGGTTTTGCCTTAACCCTGCTCCCTATACATGAGTTTTTTTGTGCTGCTATTCCTGCTACAAAGCAGTATTGTTTTTTTTGTTTTTTTTTCTGTAGTGATGTCTGCTGCTGAGGCCAGCAACTACAGTTAATTTGTAGGTTTTCAAGCAGTAGCTTGGTAATTTTACAACCCAATTAGGCAACACATGTGTCCTAAAAGGCATCTGTAATGAGTGATTTTTTTGGAAATTAACAACAACCTCCCCAGTAGAGCTCACATTCAGCAGTTTCTCACGATAAAAACCAAGACAGGCACACTAATCAAGAACAAGCAGAACCAGAGCTGACTTAGCACAGCAGCATGCTTAAACTTGCAAATGTATTGCCATTAAAACAAATCTTGAAAACCATACGGCTGTGCAAAGGCGAAAACATGTCGCCTTTGTGATGAAAAAAATAATAAAAATAAAAGAAAAACTGTCTGTACAACAAATTATACTGATGTCACTCATGTCCAGCAACGTTTTGACCAATGTCTGCAGTAGCTGTGCTGGTCTTGGGGCAGAGACGAATGGGAGCTGAGTCAATTAGGATTCAAATCTGTTTTTATGGTACAGTTTTCCTCTACAGGTTTCTGCATTTCTATGGACTGCATGACTTCACATCATAGCGCAAATTACAATGCATCCAGGCAGAGCAGAATGTGATGCAGATGTAAGCAGAGGCCACTTAACTCAGTAAGAAAACACTTTAATTATGGAATAAACTTTGATTCATCTGCCTAAAGAACAAGGACTGAATGATTGTGCTTTGAGACTTGTCTTCAAATGTTATACTTGCAGAAACGCTGTTCTTCTACTGACAGTAGAGACAGACAATATAAGAGACAATGAAGGATTACAATGTGCTGACAAGCTGCTACATGGAAGAGAGGAAGACTGTGATATCATCTAATAGGTAGAACTGTCTATTGTCATTCTACATTTCTGTGCATATATTGGTTTATAACTTTTTCCTTTTCCTTAATCGTCATACACTAACCTTTATGTAACAAAACTCCACTGTCCTTCAGTCCTGGTGTTTGGGGAGGAAAACCAAAAAATCATTTTGAATTTGAGAGCAAGAACACTTAAAGTCTTAAGTATATTAGTTAAAGCTCAAATGTTCTTAAGGAAGTTGGCCAACTTCTGGAAAAGTGGATTGAAAATGCTTTCATGTTTTCTTAGAGGAGGAATTTTGGTAGAACCCTGTAAAATATCATTTTTGCAATTTCGCTCACCGAAATAAATGTTTTTTGGGTTTTTTTCTCTCTGAAGGACTGTGTTTTATGTTTGTATTCTCAAAACATAAGCCCCCAATGAGGACCACTGTATAATATACATTGCCAAATAGTTTGGGTCACCTCTCTAAATTGCTGAATGTAGGATTCTCATCTGCTTTCCTGGCCACAGGAATGTAAAATCCAGCACCTATTCATGGAGACTTCTTCAACAATCATTTAAGAAAAATAGGACTCATTTTTGTTAAGATTTTACTGGATTTTATTGAGAAGCTCAGTGAGTCATGATACTTTCTCACTGCTCAATATTCCACTGCCAACTATTGGCAGACTTATAATAAAGTGGAAGGTGGAATGACAGGACCTCATAAAGTGGGGTCAGCGAATACTGAGGCAGAGCAGTCACCAATTTTCTACAGCCAATAGATACAGACCTCCAGTATTCATGTGGTCTTTAGATTAGTTCATGAATAGTGTGTGGAGAGATTCATGGAATAGGTTTCCATGATTAATAAGCTACATTTGAAAGTTTCACCAAAAAGGTGCAAGATGCCAAAAGAGGAGACTTCAATCTCTGGGATCTCTGGTGATGCATCATAACTCTGTCTGGTCACTCAATGGACAAATCTGGATTAGCAGTTGGCAGAAAAATGGCACTTGCTTGATTGAATTGTGTCAAGTTTGAAGTTTGGTGAGGAGGGGATTATTTTGTGTGTGCCTGTTTCTTAGGAGTTGTCCACAAAGTGAAAGGAACCCTTAAAGGTTTGGACAGTTTGAACAAATCCATGCTGCAAACCTTTGAGGAAGCAGTCTGGTGTATATTTGATTTGATTTTGAGGGTACAATTTTGCACAAAAAAAACAAAACAAAACAAAACTGGTAACTATCTCCTGTGGTGAGTACTGTTGAACATTATGACAAGTACATCCCCATTAAAACCGGGAATGAGAGCGTGTTCTTTATTATTCTGGTTGTTCCTTGTAGATCCATGATATTTTTTTTTAAGAAGCAAGTTTAATCATGCCAGTTCCAAGCGGATCACAATTTTAAATGAAGCAAATATTAGCTGGACCCAGGTGGTAATTAAGCGTCTTGTCAAGATGAATAATTACTTCTCTTAAGGCGGACCAGGAGAGTTCATTCCCTGACCGTCATCTGTGAGTATGTGCATGATCACAGCCCGAGATTCTCAGGGGACTAAATCTCTAATGCCGCCTGCAACACGCATATTGTTAGGGTGCACACAAACCCATAATGCCAGCAGCTAATTAGCAGTCATCCTGAAAGCCATTAATTCCTCTCCAGGTGAGAAAACAGTGACAGAAGCAACCCTCAGCCCTCAGTCAAAACAATATTCTTTCCCTACATCATCATCCCTGTCTTTCCCAATCCCATCCTTCCACTTCCATCCATATTCAGCGGATCCAGACGTTGAATAAGGGGGGGCGGAGGAGGCTGATTCTAAATTCAGAGCCAGCTCTTCTCGTTGTGCGAGAATGACCCATCATTTCACACTGGGCCAAATGGCATGAATTCATAAATATAAATAACAGCAGCAAAATCATCTTTTCAGGATGCCGTACAGAAGCACAGGCAGGGCCACATTAGAATAAAGATGCCTTCTCGCTCACTATCTCTCTGTACTATTATTACCCACCAACATGTGCCTATGGCTTCTTTATCTGCCTTTACATTTCCCTTTACTACTCTGCGCATTTTCCTTTATCTCTATCGCTTAACTCTTATTCTGTTTTTGGACAAAAATAAAGATTCAGGATCTTAATTTTTCTGGGGAAGAAACAGTAGTTGCTTCTTTTTAATTTCAAGGTGTGGGTTTATTGGTGGAAGAACGTTCCAGCGCCTTTGCCTGGCTGAACAGAGAAGCAGCCTAAGAGTGGGAAGAGATTGGCCTGCGCTGTGACAGTTGGGCTGATCAGCAACTTGGCTCTCCCTCTGCAAATCCAATGAATCCCTTTGCTTTCTCAACCACTTTCAGTCACTGCATTTTTTCTCCTCTCCACCCAATAAATTACTCAGCTTTTTTCCCCAAGAACAGTCAGAAAGATTCTCGATAAACAACCTGATTTGTTGTTACGCTCATACACAAGGACAGCAGCACCAAACATTAGGGAAACGGCAGATACAACTGATTAATCGAACTGTCTCCTCTCCATACCACCAACGCTAATGGTTAACAGGGTAGTTGGAGATAAGCACGGCCAATCAGAGACAATCACTCAGTGAGCTGAAGAGGCAGGTGAACTAATGACAAGGATGGAACAGAGCGATGAAATCTTCTCACTGAGCCTCACAGTCATTTGGCAGCAGAGAAAACAAGTTGTTTTTTATTCATCAGGTGGGAGTGAACAACACCCACAGCCTAACTCTTCTGCTCAGCCCCTTTCATTCCCCTCTCGTTCTCGCTGCAGCTACAATTGCCACTTCCCTGCAACAGAAACCCGAACCGAAAGCGAGGCGATCAAATAAATGTAAATGCAGGCAAAGTATCACAGCAAGAAAGGGACAAAAGCTGTCGCTCCATCAACTGAAATATGATGCTCGAATCAATGCACATCTGCAGCTGAGAAGATACAAGTGCAGAATTACCAGAGTGAAAACGAAGTGAACTGCTACCTCTAAAAATAGGTTTCACTGCAAGCAGTAAAACCAGCCTGAACTTTGAAGCTGTTGCTGATCCACAAAGTCAACAGAAATCAGGTGACAGGGAATTCTAAAACGTAGCTTTCACATCGAAAGTGTAAGTCCTCAGCTTCATATGGAAGTTCAATGCTGCATGGATTTTAGATGTCTACCTTTTCCCTTTCCCATCAGCACCATGAGTATTTGCAAAAGTGAACCATTTAGTTTGTTTTTCTAGAAGCAAGTAACGGCTCCTAAAACTTTTCTAAACTAGTTTCCAGTCCACATACTCATGTATTTGCTGCTGAATAGAGAAATAACTTACTGTAACAGGAAAACTGTATCTGCTCTCATTGGTGGCCATTCCAACTAGACTGAGAATTTGGGGCAGGTTGTCCTGCCAGAAAGACGGTGTAGCATAACTGAGAGAAAGAGGAATAGTATGTGCAGTGCATACACACTCGTGACTGACAGCCCTAAGACCCTCCTCCTGGCTCTGATTGGTTCTCAGCTTTTTTGTCTCATATTAAATGTCATGACACAGTGACAGATTTAACAAATCAATGACAAACATTGTTGTTTTACATGTGCAGTATTCATACTGGAGACTGAACTCAGGACTGCTGGGTGACCTTCAATTTTTTCCAATTTGACATTAGTTGTTTTGTTATATGTTTTTCTAATATATCCCTTTTTAATAGTGAATCAGGACAAAACTAGTTCTATATTAAGTCAATATTTTGCATTGCAAAATTCTGAATACAATAAAAAAGTATTGTTGTTTTACATGGTAAATACGCAGAAATTATATGTATATAGAGCCTTACTTTTATATGTGACTTAAGCAATCAAAATATGTTTTTTTTTCTTGCACAGTCTGAAGAACAATATGTAGTTTGAATGGAAATTAACTTGTTTCCAATATACTGTCCTATAATTATTTCCACATGTCTGGAGCCTTCAAGCAATAACCAATAATAACAAATATATTGCTTTTTTATCTAATTGGCAAGGCCTACTCAAGAAAACAGCAGGAAATAGTCCATCACACAGGTTGGTTTCCATGCAAGAAACCAGTATACAGAGCAGCATACGTAGGTAAATGCACTCAAAAGTATAGAATAAAAGATGTCAGTGCTTGTTTTAAATCTGCAGGAAATAAAACTGGAACACTGTGGGACCAAAGGTGAACCCAGCACTTCATGGAAAGCAAAAAGGCATGGATACATAAAGGAAGCGCACCATTCTTTAAGCATTAAAGCCTCAAGCAGTTCTTCAAATAATAATGGCCCTAAAGAAAATGAATAAGAAGGTCTAACCTGGGAGCACATGGTTTACCTAATGTAGACAGATTCACAGAGGCCAGCTCTTTGAGCCACACATGACCTTTGCCTTTAGTATTTTTCTCCCTCCTCCATTTCTCCTGAATTCATGTTTTCTCCTGTTCCAGACTCTTGCTGGTACAGGCTTTCACAGAAAATGAGCACACTATTACATATCAAACAAAGGTCAGTATGTTTTAGCTGAGTGCAAGCATATGTGAGACTGGCTAGAAAAAGCGTTGTGTCAAATCTCAAGCAAAGGTCGGGGTGATATGTGCATCAATGATCATATAGGAATCTGTGTGACTACCGTCGACAGCATGAGCTAGTACACATGGCTGCATCTGGATTATAGTCTTTTCACAGGTTCAATACTGCCAATCACTGAAGCAAACACAGAAAAAATGCGCTTTCAGATGTCACACTATTTCAGGACCCGACCCGATTGGACGGTTAGAATGCACCGTCATCTGTACGTGATCGACAATATTTCAAATCTTAGGTTTTTATGACACACAGTAAAATAAAACTTTGTTCCCACTTTGAGCAAACTCAGTATCAGCAATGTTTAGAAGTGATACTAACATTAACTATTCAGTTGCATGCCATAAAGTACTGACTTATGATTTCCATACAAAAACAGATTATTATAGCAGGGAGAATATATGAGGCTGTTTTGCAATATTAAGCTCACTGAGTGGTGTAAACACAATTTCCCCAAGATTTTTCCCTGATGTAGTTACATGCACTTCCTTCCAATGCACACAGCTTAATAGATAAGAGTCTAGATATTAGCACCTATTACTTCAAAAATCAGTAAATCATGCTATGGGAACCTCTCAAGCATCAAATGCAAGTTGAAAGTTTACTTCCATTCCTCAAACAAATGACGCTTGTTGCTAAAGAGGACCGCTAAACCTTGGTTCAATGGTTGAAGTTCAGCTACAAGCAGATCACTTTTGGACTGTAGCAGTAATATAAATAATATGCAATACCGATTGTAGGAAACAGAACAATTTTGACACATTTGTGGCACATTGAACCATAACTGCCAATGCAATAGATATAAGGTATATATTTAGATTAATATTTCATTTTATTAAACAGCTTGCCTGAAAACGCAGCAGAGTATGTCTACTATGATCTACATGCTTTTCTCACCAACTGGGACTCAAGGATCAATTGTTTCTTTTGAATTATTAGAAACTGTACAGTTCTATGCTTGCAGCTCTTATGACATCACTCTGATTCAATTTGCTGCATGAGAGCGAGAGAAAAATGCACTGTGAGAACGATAACTGATAAACCCCAAGGCTAGTGGAGCAGGTGGCAGCCGAATTACTGGAAGTGTGTGAATGTGGTTTCATCATCCAGCGCATCAGAACAGCATACAGAGGATGGTGGGGCTTTTGAATATTAGGACTTATGAGTTGAAGAAATACATACCTATACAGGGTATGTATAGGATAGAAGTAACAAGCCAGGTTTTGCTACATCTAAAACTGTGTGAACAATTAAAGCCGCCGTCACCGTTTCCTATCTTGCCATGTATCTTATTTAAAAAAAAAATATTTTTTTGTGGATGTAACATGAGAAATGAAATATTTTTTGTGAAACATCACATTCTCTAACATATATGATACATATGTGCTACCTGATAAAAAGAGTGAGTAGATTTGTTTTCTTTTTCCATCCCTCAAGACAATCTCAATCTACTTTTATTCCTTCCAAATTTCAATTACACCCAGCACCTAAAAAGCCAAAAATGATCAGCTTAGTCTTTCTTTAAGAACTTCAATTCAATGAAAAACTTCATATTTTAAATGTTTTTTTTTAGCTATGCGAAGCACAAAGCCCAAGGGGACAGGTATATACAGAGCTTTTTCAGTTTCAAAATATCTCCCTGTCAATACTGTGATACGTTTTAAATTCTAAAGTTAAACAAACTGTCGCTCAATCAACTCTGCCTGCTTTCAGCTTCCCTGTTTGCCTCTTTCCTACTCCCTTCATGAGCCTCTCCTCCCCATGCATTCTCTTTTATCACTTCTCTCTGTATGATGGAGTATGATGGAGTGGGAGTGCCTATGGAGAGATATGACATTTGGATCGTTGGCTGTCACATAGACTGATGTCCATCTCTGCTCGCATAGACAATTCAGACAGCTTAACAATGAACATCTCAATGACCAAACACAAGGCTCGCGCGCAAACACAATCACAACAGTGATGGACAGCGATAAGGCAGGCAAACAACCTGTCATACATGGGTAAACACAAACATCAATAGTCCTCCATAGAGCCAGCTTGGGGTTTTGAATCACCTTGGGTAGAAGGAAAAAAAACATGGGTCCAAACATCAACAAGTGTTAATGCATTATTGTCTTGAAAAGTATTAAAGAACTGCTGAAAGACGTGAAACCAATTTCTTAAAGCCTATGCTTCCAAGACTATCAAATTTCTACAAAAGCTCAGAAGTATGCAGTTCAGGATGTTTTTGTTGCCTATTAATGCTCATAAAATGGATTTAAAATTTAAACTTAGCAGCTTAACCATACATTCAGCTCAAAGGATCACGAGGGTTTGTTTTTGAGCCATGTCAAAGAAAATGTGCTTATAAAGAACAAAAAAGCAAAGTAAGAGTTTGATCAATCACAATCAAAAATCAGTGTAAAAAATTAAATAAGATTATCCTGATTACAAGCAGTCACAAAATTATTCAGTGAAAGTTGAAACAAAGTATTTTGGATTTTGACATAAGGTTGCACGATTTTATTGAAATGGAACAGATTTTATATATGAATATTGCTATAACAATAATAAGCTGTCCATCTTATTCCTGACTCTGTTGCTCTTGAGCAGTTTGATAAGTGATAAGTGTGTGTTGAAGACCCAACCATGTTCAAGAAATGGAGTTAAAGTTTTGTCGGTTAGAGACAAAAGATGCAGTGACCATCTTATAACCTGTTTAAATGTTTCTTTCAATGATGCCTAACTTGCATTGTAGTTTGGCTCTGACCACAGATGGAGAAAGTCTTCTGAAAATTAATAAAATTATATTTTTACTCCCAAATGACTTCCAGTGCTAGGGCACAAACGGCCCTGCATTCTCAATACAGGATCAACTTGCTTTCTGTATTTCTCTGGTGAACGACACTAGAGCCCATACTTACTGATGTGTGGTGTCGAAGCTCTGGGTGGGTAGATGAGGTTGTACTAAACATTATTTTGGAAGTGCTGGTATACCTCAGATTATTTTTGACAGTTTATAGTTTCTTATTTGTACCTATGAAGCTGCCAAACCAGCTAAAAGTGCAAGCATAGAAAACTGAATATCCTTCCTTCTGGCAATCTTTGAAAGATGAAGGTGACCACATGTTTACATTACCCTGCTGAAAGTGTAAAAATTGATATTCCCACATGCTGTATCCCTATTTTAGCTGTTAGACTGTTTGTTCACATGTAGGAACTCTAGACGTGCAAGTTATTCGGGCAAAGCATTGTGGGTGGCAGAAATAAGGTCACATAGACGTGTTGAATCAAGAAGGGCAGTGAGTGTCCTTTACACTTACATGAAACATTTAAATGTATTCTGTTATTTTACTTTATCTGAAATTGATCAAACACTGCATTTAAACAGTCATTTGATGTAACAATCGGGCTGCACTGTGGAGCAGTTGGTAGCAATGCTATTGCAAAAAGGTCCTGGGTTCAAATTGTGTGAGCCGTGTGTGGATGATGGCGACTGACAGCCCAAAGATTCTCCTCCTGGCTCTGAGTTGTTGTTTCTGACCAAGTGGTGTATTTCTGCAGGTAGCTGTAGAACCACAAATTTTTCACAGATTATCTGTCTTGTATTATGGTGTCACAATATAGTGATAGCTTTAAGAAATATGGAAATTTATCTATATTCCCTCCTGTGTCTCTATGTTGCCCTGTGATGGATTGGAAACCAAGCAGGTGTATTCTCCCTCTCACCCAATGACCACTGGTGATAGGCATCAGAGACATTATGACATTTAACATTGAGATTTTGTGGCACTTAATGCCCTCTATAAAAGTTACAGCATCCAGTAAAAAAAAGATTAAATTAACATATGCTCCTAATGAGGATCTTCCAGTTTATACATGAAAATCTGACACACCAGAAGTGAAGAAAGTTTATTTACGCCAACATCGTTTATCCCCGTGACACAATGGCTGTAAATTAAGACCATCTTTGTGGATCAGCAAAAACATTTGCATTTGTACCATAAGTCCAATGTACGTGCACTACTGACCAAGTGGGGAGAAAAAGGATACATGTGTGGAAACGTCTTGTACATACAAATACAAAAAGTTGCTCAGATGCTAAAGCAGAATGTGGAGTGTCAGTGAAATCTACAGAGCAGTTACTAAAACTTAGCAACTGGAAATATTTAAAATGACAGAATACAACACAGAAAGCTATGATGCTATTTTAATCAAATAATTGTGTATTCTATATTTGAGCCAGTGTCTGTTAATGTGTTTTTTTCAGTCGAGTGTTTACAGTTAGACTGGGGCTCAGTAACCTCCCAAACAGCTCGGCTTTTTCAATAATAGATGCCTGTATGTTACTGTTCTATCTCCAGCTGGGGGGCTGTAAGTCAGTGGTTGGCTTGTGGAAGGTTATTCATAGATATCATGCGTGCACCCACACACCCACACATGCACATACTACCTATTTCACCCTCACAATCCAGCTCCATCTTCTCCCAGCTGCCCTATTAAACTGAAGAATCTCGGGAAGTGAAATGAAACTAGTAAATCTCGACTGCTTTTATGATTGACTTGATATGATTTGTATTATAATTTGGACCCAGTGCTCCTTCTCTCTCTGCTTCTGCCTCCCACCAGTGTACTCCCTACCCCCCTTCTCATCCCTTTCATTACTTAGATTGGCTCAAGAAAAAAAAAATAAGGTATGGAGTCTTTATAACACACGCAGCCATATGTATGCAGATATACAATCACAGAGGCTTCTTGACGGTCTATGATCTCAGTGGATGTACAAATTCGTACATAAACTCAGTTTTGTGATGAAGCGGAATGACAGGAAAACTGGTATTGAACATTCATACTGAAACTTATTTTAAACTTGATAGAAAAGCCTTTCTTGGTAATCAGAACTTCAAAATGTCTCCTGTATGGAAAAACTAGTTTAATATATTGCTTATATTTTGTTTTGATACGACTTCAGGGTTTTTTTTTTTTTGTTTTTGTTTTTTCAAAGATTTTGAACTGAATGCGCAGTCAATTTATTAACAGGGTCATTCTCGGAATTAAATTTTTCTTATTTGAAATTCCTCTGCTGTGTTTTTGGGATCATTGCATTGCCTGAAAGTCTGCCTTTGCTTAAGCTTCAGATTCTTATCAAGAACTTCTGGTACCTTTCTCCATTGATCATTATTTTATGAAGTCTGCAGTACATTAGACTATAAGCCATATTACCACCTGTAAACTTCAATTTTGTATACAAAATACAAATTGTATACAATCACTTCATTCACTGCTATCATAAAGATCGAAGAGGTACATTAATCATTATCAGCCCATTCCTGTTAGATGTGTAGCCACAAAGAACAGAGTTAAGGAGTCTGTAAATATACAGCATGTTGTCTACTGTAGTATTTACATTAAAATTAATTCATATAATGTTCAGTCGGGTGAGAATTTATCAAACTTATTAATACAAAGTCGAGATGTAAATCTACAAGGGGAGAAAACCGACCTGGTCGTACTTGAGTTTTCCGTCTGTATTTTGAGACTAATGAAGTCATCTATGAACGGATTAAATGCAGTCTGGCTTTCAAACTTTTTTCACCTCCGTTTGGAGGCCAGTGATGGAAAGCTTAAGTGAAATGTGGAGATGAGAAGCCCAAAGAAAACCCGAGATGTGACAATCCAATCAGACTCCTCCCTGCACAGAATTGGCCACACTTATAAATTAATGCATGAGAGAGCCTGGAGAGATAACCGGTGGGTGTAAGGACCTCAGAGAGAATCTTTATATCGACTAAGTGATAGAGTAACTGACAGACTGACTGAATGACGGGACTGAATGAAACCTTTGAAATGCAGGCAGCTTGAAGCTGGGAGTCTCAAGGTCTTTGACCATCAGAGCCTCGACAGACAAAAGGCAAGAGAGGGCAGCTTATTCGACTACAGGGCCTTTAGCCTTCTGTGGCTTGGGCAAAAAGAGATGATAAGCACAACTCTGGCTTCCTCTCTTCGCTCGGCTGATATGCCTTTGGGCAACACTCTCCTGCCTCTGTTTGTGAGTGCATGTGTTGAAAGTGAAGGCCAAGTCATAAATACTGGCCATGCCTTTCTTCTTCATGCTAAGACCAGGAGTTTAAACACCTGCAATATCCTTTCTGAAATGACTTCTTTCTTGTGGCACTTTGCCAACTCTATAAACAGGCCTTATCTGAGGAAAAGCAGAGAGCAGGAGTTTGGAGGTGAAGCCTTGTGAACCTTGCTTTTATGTACAAACAGTATGGTGAGGGTTGGTAGATGCACTCAAAATGTACAGGAAGAAGATAATTTCAGTCTAAACTACGGCAACATCATTATTAGTCTGCTAAGAGCTATCTTTGTTTATCTTAAATAATGATTTTCGTTACAAAACGGGGCGAGAGGATCCAATCTGAGGTTGTTTACTGCAGTGACACAAACTCTGGCCCGGCTTCTGACACGACCACAGAAGAGCCCACAGCAGCACATCTGTCTCCAAAGCCAAATGATTCATAAAAGCCTGAGCCCAGTTACCTGCTGAGGCCACGTTTCTGCCCCAGCTGCTGACCACTGGAAAACATATGTATATTAATTCTACACAGTCATGGTGATAAATACAAATGTGCTACTTTGAACGATAACACGCACACACCCTTCATTGATTTTTCCAGATTACCGCAGCTGGCATGTGTTATTTCCAGCATCTTTTCAGGCCAATATCATCTCTTTTTCAACAAAGTTGGAGCAAATCATTCAGTCCATATTTCTGTTTTGGGAGCCCAAGGCTCTCTGTCGAGGAAATGGAAAAGTTCCTGGAAAAAGAAATGAGGAGAAAAGACTCCAAAGACCATAAAAGACAAACGCAAAGGAAGCAGAGCCCTCCAAACACACAAATGCATCGGACTATTTCCAGGATTCAAAACATAGCTTTTGAATCCTGGAAATGTTTGAGTAAATGTTATTGACAAAACATTCCACATGAATGTCAACGAATCAGTGGAGACAAAGGGATGTTAGACTTTAGAGAAGCTAAAAAAATATATTAAAAGAGACTACAGTGACCCAACAACTATCAGCAGTCAAGACAATGAGTTTTATTATTATTATTATTATTATTATTATTATTATTATTATTATTATTATTATAGCATACTGCAGATGCTGTATTATATAAAATATTTATTATATTATATTAAACCAATTTCTAAGACAACTTGCACAAATACAATAAGCTAATATTTAAAAAAATAAAAAAAAATTTCATTAGAGACAGTGACATACATTTTAAGGACTTTTAGTGATGCTCAAGACACAATGTTTCTAATGTTTGAAGATATTTCCAAAGAGTTCAACAACTGCTTAATATTAAAAAACAGAAGGGTTTTTTTTATTTTTTTTTTTATTTTAATGACTGCTTAGAATCACAGCTGGAGTCAGATTTGTCTCCAGTTTTATTGTAAAAAAAAAAAAAACATCTGCAAATCACTTAATTACATAGTTATAAAGGCTAAAATACAGCTAGATTTAACATTTATGTCAGATTTGAGATGATTGGAAATTTTCCATCAGTAAATGTAAATTTACTGATGGAAAATTGACATTTCCATCAGTAAATTTACTGATTTACATTTACATCAGTAAATGTAAATTTACTGATGGTGCCTACAGTAAACAGTGTGAGGAACCCAGTTGGAGAGTCTGCGAAAGTCCAAAGCATATTCATCAATATCACTCAATCTTACTATTATGTTTTATCTTCAGATTTACAAAAGGTCCATTTCAAAGCAGACATTGTTTTTGTTTTGGCTTGAATGAGCACAAAAACAGGTGTATTATGGAGAGCTGCATTCCTTTTCTGCAGCTGTGCATTTTGGTTATCTCTAGAACAAGTGTGAAGTCTGGACCTAGTCAAATGGGGCCCTTCATAGCTTATTCTCTCGAGGTGAAATGTTTGCTGTGAAAGCGGCTCAGTGTCACAAATTTATTATAGAATCAAGAAGTCCAAACAATCCTATGAGGTGTCTAATATTAACTCGGGAAGGATAGAATGGTAACGGCCATTTAACGGCCACATTAATGAACCCATACCAGCCCAGTAGAAGGAGCTTTAGTGTCGTGTTGGAAATGTGCAGCCAAAATAAACACAGCTGCTCAGACTTTCTTCTGTATAGAAAGATAATCAGCTACTTTCAACAGATCTTTGCTTGAACTATCAACATTTGTTTAGTTGTGGTCAAAGTCAAAGAAAGTTACTTTCAGAATTCAAAGATCTAATCAGTTTCAAATCAAACGCTCCACTGAGTTCATTATTTCTTCTAAAAATAGGGATTTTTGCCTTTTCTGAAAGTACTCCATGCAGGATTTGACATGCATATTTCTAAGCAACCCTGTTTGGTCTCAGATCAGATTTCAAAAAAGGGACTTGCTTTCTATGCTTGTAATTACAGGGATAAGGCTGCTTTTAGTTGCCATTAGCCACTATTTATCTCAAAAGCAGTCTGCAGCTGAACAATAACAAACATGACTGTTTCTCTTAGGGATAACTGTCACAAAACAGACTGAATTTTCTGAGTTTGGCTGGAAAACCAGTTAAAGAAGACGCAGCATGTGACTACTTCATGTGTCTACATATGAAGTACATTGGACCACTGGTATTCACCACTGGTTTGGGGAACTGAACTGAAAACCACAAATATTTGAGATCCCCTCTAGAAACATTTAGAACTGCCCATTTTTTCAAATATCAGATGTAGCTTAATATGCATTACTACTCAGAGTGGAAACCATCTATCTTGGCACTACCACTAAAACTGGCATCCATGGTCTTTCTGGTCTACACTTTTGGGGGAATCAGACAATTCAAGCATAACTGGTGAATGTTTGGAATAGTTAGTTTACAGGGAAAAATTGTGACCGTTGTCTAACAGAGAGCATTACATATATGCTTTACTTCACCACTAACCTGGGCTATGAAGTTTTATAGAATCCTGCTAAAGAACTGTTCATCTTTTTTGTTTCAGGTGCGCTGAATTCAGCTATCATAAAGTTGCAGGACACTGGGCCACATAAGGACTAGCACCTAAATCAAACAAAAATAATTTCAACATAAATTGGGCATGTTGTATATGAGGGATCCAGACTATAGTTCTGGCAGGTTTCTATATTTCTGTATCCATGATTTTACTTAAGAAGATTCTAACCCTGCTGCAGTAGCATGCGTTCATATATTTTATCTTTGAAGAGTGGCTAAAAGTAAATGGGCCTAAGTGTCTCAATATGTTTTATATGCTTGAAACAGGAAGTCAAGTATTAACAAGTAAAATATTTCATCTTGAGTCCGAGGTAAGTTAAATTTGTTAGAAATCAATAACTGTGGGACCAATATGTTCATAAAAATCTGTTAAATCTCTGTGTTTTACAACTTAAATGTACACATTTTAAAAATGCTTTCAGTATGAAATAATGGTAGTGCTATAAAAAAGTTTTCATTTGAGGAACTTTAACACATCTACATTAGAGTGCTGATATAGATATAGGTTGGCACTGAAGATGAGCCAAGAGATCGAAAGGGGTGTGGCAAAGGAAGCATATTAACTATCTGTATGGTAACACTATTGCTTCCCATCTGATCAGCAGAAGCGTCTCCGCCACATTCACTGGCGATAGCCTCTAGCTTTGATTAACATGAATTATGGATCCACTGTTGCATCTAAATGCTAAGTATTGTGCCACTTACGATGGAGTTTTCCACATTCTTATATCTTTCTCTTTCTTTTCTGTCCTCTTCCACTTCACTCTACACAGCAATACGACAGATTATGATTGTTACAAAGCTATTAGGGAGTGTGCTGATGAAATTTCCATACCATCATAAGCCCCTTGAGATTCTGATAGTGAGAAATTTGCCAATATTGCACATACACACACACAAATCCTGCACAAAACGAAGACTTTAAGCTGCGAGGCATGACTGAATCAGAAACTGCCTGGGTTATGTGAGAAAACCATGATGAACACACACACACACACACACAAATAAAAAAAAAGTAAATGACTTTAACAGAAATAAGGCGAAAAATGGGCAAGAAAAAGGAAAGACTGTTCTGGCCTGTTTCAGTCTGCTTGAAATGAACCCTCATTGGTACGGTGATGCAGGTTTTTAAAGGATACATCAATAGGACAACTGAAACTGGACGCTGGATAATAATACCTCACTAAAAATCTTACAGCAGCTCATAAAGAGCCCAAAATCACTTTAATAGGTGCCGAGATGTTTCCTTTGGTAGACAAAAAATAAAAAAAAGTCAGGAAGATAGATTGGGGTTCTGTGCATTAGTACAGGTCACTGGATCTGTCCTCAGCTGAAATGATCCTTAGGACCGCTCTCTGAAGTCTCAAACCAAGTCTATCAGTCTGTCCGGACACTCCTTCATTAGCAGAGGTACAAATAGTCCTCCTGCGGTTGGGTGAATGACATCAACCTCTCATTGGCTGCTTTACGAGCGCCACTGACCAGCGTGAGAAACCATTGGTCTGAAAACCCCGCTCAGACATGGCCAAAAAGACCCAGCTGAAGCTACACGTGAGCAGAAACACACACTGCATCCCACAGGAGATACACCGAATATAAATGCGCACACAAAGCATGGGGCGGCGCAGGGCCCGAGACCGCACATACTTTCCCATGCTGATGGCAGAGTAACAGAGTTTTATAAGTTGAACTTTCCCTCAATGTCTCGTTTTTTGGGCAGAATCTTTTTTGGAAACACACAGCAAAGGCTTTTACAAAACACTTATAACTGATGATTCAGATTGTTGTAGTTGGAGTATGAACAGAGAACAAGCACACATCACAGAAGACGTTAGGTCTCAGCCGATGTGTCTGTTTTTTTTTTTTTTGTTCCTCCTCCACAAGCCCATAAAAGCCCAGATCAGAGGAGCAAGATGGGGTCAATCAGGAGGCAGAAATATAGAAACCAAACAGACTCAATGAGATATAAACGAAAAGATGTGCCTTGGCTAATTGAGGAATTGAATTACTTTAGTGTGTTTATTTCATTTGAATTTATCCAGACTGTGGGAAAACGTAGGTCCTGCTAAGCTATTCATAAACCGTGGATCACTTCACATGGCGTTGCATTATAGCCACAAGTCTTAATGTATTTTATTGGGTATTTATGTTATAGTCCAACACAGTAGTGCATAATTTAGAAGTGGAAAGAAAAGGCTTCATGGTTTTCAAAACTTTTTTCTAAGCAGAAATTTGAAAAGTGGCTCAAAATCTTAGAAACCACAATTTGCAGGAATCACAACTACAAACCTTTTGGAATTTGCGTCCAACATTTTTCCACAGGAAAACACTGAAGTGTTTCTCCATTTAACTTAGGAAAACCCCTCAAGGTCACAATGATTGGATGGGAGGTTTTGTGCTTTTTATTTTTTGTTTAATGTCATACCACATTGGAGTTAGATCCAAACTTTGACTGGACCAGTTTGACTAATGAATATGAATATAAACTACTCTGTCATACCTCTGGCTTAATGTTTTGGGTCACTGTACAGCTGAAAGGAGAACTTTTGCTCCAGTCTCAGGTTTTTCTGGCTTTTAACTGGTTCTCCTCCTGAACTGCCATGTATTTGTCTCCATGCATCTCCCTTTCAGCTTTGATCTACTTCCCTCTCCCTACTAAAAAAAAAAGCATCCCCCAAGTATGTCGCTCCCAGGATTCACTAGGACGGGTGTTTTCAGGATGATATGTAGGCATTTTTGTTTTTACTTTCTATAAAAGTCAAATATGTAGAAAGCCTTACTAATAGTTTCAGATTAGATTAGTTGAGATTGTCCAACTTGAATGGGAGATCTCTGCAGCTCCCCCAGAGTTGCCATGTACAACTAGCTTGCGTCACTGAATAATAAACTCAATGCCTCCCCCAATTAATGAGGGCCATATCTTGGGAAGTTCACAGATTTGCCTATTTCCATTTTAGGTTTTAAAATATTTATATAAACAATGAAATAAAGAGGTGTTTTTCCCATTACCAAAGGTGAAAAAACTAAGTTAGGGGAATGCATTTCCAAGGCACTAAAAACAAAACAAATGAGCTTTGTAAAAAATGTTACACTGCAATTTTCCACCAGCTTGCCACAGAAATATAAAGGAACAGAGAAACATGCCATCAAATAGAATAACCTGCAAAGAGACAGACGCTGTAATGGTCAATCTGTTATCCTACCTTTGAAATCCCCTCAATAAACAACACTTCAGTACTTGAACCATCTGTCATTAGACTCCACTCAAACTATGAGCACAAAGCCCAGACATCAAATGAACCCTTAATGCCATTTCAGCCATCATCATTTCAGGAGTAACCTAATGCGAAGGCGTACAGAACTGGCTCACCATAGACAGCCAAAGGGGTTCTTCCAAGACTTTGTAATGCAGGAGTGGATCTAATCATATTGCATAATTTCTGTTATGCTGATTTGACAATGATTATTTAGCCTCACTGCAGTGTAAAATATGAAAGAAAAACAGTAGACAGATTTCGTAGGTGCTTGTTTTGGCTTAAATTTGGATTCTGACCTGTTTGCCCTGAGGATGCACTGTCATGAACCTGGCCTGCATAATTCATAAACTGGGCCAGGATTGCATGATGTGGGACATCCAGGTTTGATGAGGGTTCCCTGAAGGCTGATTCTACCTGAACAGGATTTTCTCTCAGAAGAGGTGTGATCTCGAGCATAATAAAACCCCTAACAAAAAATAGACCATAGGGTTATGCATGCTGTGTTTTTTCTTCCTTTTTTATATCCTCATTTAAAACAAACAAAAAAAAAAAAAAAAAAGGACAAGGGCAATTCCACCCTTCATCTTTTAATACGCCCATATTGTTTGTAATTTAAGTTTCTTTCCATGCTTGTTGAACAAATCCCCTGTCCTTTCCCTTTTAATCTCATTACCTCTCAAGGTGTGCAGCTCTCAGGATAACTGGAACTCACTCGCGCCAATGTAGTTCTCCACAATCCAGTGTTGACTGCCTGTTAAACAATATGCAAGGCGCCAAGCACTTAATTCCCTCTCAAAGATTTCCACTATCATATCCAACGGCACAGTAAAGCTACAGTAGGCTACAGAAGCAACGGCCGTGCCTGAGTGAAGCAGAGCACAACCCCGCCTGCAGTGCCATCAGAAACATTGGCCTGTTATCACATTTTGTCATATTAGAAACAAAGGCTGGTTTTACAGATACTATTTTGTGACAGAAGTAGGCCTGTCACGATAACAAATTTTGCCAAACAATTAATTGTCTAAAAAATTATTGCGATAAACGATAATATTGTTTCAAGACCTTTTGACACTGATTTAATGGAAATGACTAATAATGCATGTGATTTCCTGCCATAGATAGATACATTTTATTTTCAAAAGAACACATAACACTGGTATTAATAAACGAAACAAAACAACCAAAAACAAAAATAAAATGGATTCTCAGTCTCCATTAACAAAAAACGTACTTGAATAAAAACTAAATAACATAAAGCCAAAGTGGAAATAAATACTGCATTCAACCAAAAGAGTGCAGATATGAAATCTGTATACTATATTGCCCTTCAGTAATCACGAGATTTAAATAGAGAAGATGGGCACATCCGACTACCTAATGCAATGGTTCATAATACACAATTTTTTTTTTTTTTTGCTCCTATTTTCCCCTTATGACAATCTTAGAACGTTGGCCGCTGGTGATTTCGTAACTGATCATCCTGCAGTGTGTGGTGTGTTACGGTGGATCGTGGCCGCTCCAATCTAAATCAGGGATTTCCCCCGACTAGAAGCGTCAACGCAGCCTGTTGAATGTGACTTGTAGCCAATCAGAAAGCACGGATTCTCCTCTGAGCTTTCTGAGGGGAAATTACGGAGGGGAATCCCAAACAGCTGACACGGCACAACCTGAAGTCCAGCGGACATTGGAGATGATATGTGGAAACAACATTAATATTTATTCAACATTTCGGTCAAAGAATATAGAAATGACCAGGAGAGGAGTTGGAGCCAAATTGCTACCGCAACCTGGTAGGTTTTCAGCTGTTCTTTGTTAACGTGATATAAATAGGTTATAATGATTTTCATTCAGTCAGGACTTTATGCTGACTCTAGCCACATGCATCACAGATAGATTCTAGTAAAGCATTGATTAATGCCTGGTTTTAAAATTAGTTAACTGGACTTGTAGCCATTACTTTGTGCCCATGTGGCTGGACACCACACGGCACAACAAACCCGATTGAACTGTTATACCTAGGATTTCTGTCAGGTTTTGGAAATGGGCCGACAGTCCGCCAACAACTCGTGTCGTGTGCGCTGGACATTACACTAAGGAAGAGCACAGGAGTTGAGCCTTTTTTCATTCAGTGTCATCAACAGAAAGAAAAAAAAGACAGGAAGAGACGATAAAGCCGATAATTAAAATGAGGTCGATAGGTTTCATTTATTGTGTGATTAAATGATTTATCATTGATCGCGACAGGCCTAGGCAGAAGACCACAAACCAATACACAATTGGCATTTGACTTTGTAAACTCAATTTACTTGCAATTACAGCTGCAAGTCTTCTCGGGTATATCTCTGCATATTTATCGTCCTTAACTATTACTATTTGCAAAATAGCTAAACTGAGTCAGGTTGGCTAGAGAGCGTCTGTGAACATTAACATTCAGGTCTTGCCCAAGATTCTCATTTTGATTTAGGCTTGGGATTTGACTGCTCACATGCAGAAAAACAATCAGAAATGTGTTTGGTAGCTTCCCTTGGGCAACTTTTAAAACAAATATGATCGAAATCCATCCAGCCTCTAGCTGTATGTTTAGGCCTGTTGTCCAGCTGGAAGGTGAACCTCATCCCACTTCTAAAGCTTCTTTGGTCCATTTATAGAGGCCAATCTATTTTCCCATTAATGACTCTATTTTCTGTCTTTTCTGAAAAACAGGATATGTACCTCATGTTGCCAACATTATGCTTGACCATTGAGATTATGAGTTCAGAATGATGTGCAAAGTTAGCTTCCCTCCACATAAATAGTTCTGCATGTCTCTTCTGACAAAAGAATTAGCCTTCATATCTTTGCTGTGTCCCCAACGAGGCTTGTGACAAACTATAAATAGGAATTCTTATGTGTTTCTTTCAACAATGTTTTCTTCTTGCCACTTTTGCTGCAAGGCCAGAGTTGCTGCAGTGCATGACTAATAGTTATTAAACCTAAGCTGAGGATCTCTGCAGCTCTTCCTGACTTACCATGACCCTCTCGGCTGCTTCTCTGATTAATGGTCCCCTTGGCCGGCCCGTCAGTTTAGGCAATGTATTCAAAGGTTTGCAATTGTGGAGGACTGAATAGTGCTATGTGGGATGTGTGCTCGAAATATTGATTCATATGCTTATCACTGATCTGTCAGCTGTGTTCCTTGGTCGTCATCATGCTGTTTATTCAATAATGTTCTATAACAAACCTCTGATGTCCTCAAACTACAGCTGGATTTATACTGAGATTAAAGTGCACAGCTCTGAACTAATTTGTTGACTCCTAAAGGCAACTGGTTTAACTTGATTTTATTTAGGGGTGCTAGAGTAAAGCAGACTTAATACCAATGCATACAATGCTTTTCAGATTATTTTGTGTCGAATTATTTTGAAACCTACAAAGAGTTTATCTTATACAACCCATTTATGCACGTCTTTGCATTAGTTTATCCTGGAAAATTGCATTGCAGTTTGTTCTTGTAATGTATCAAAGATTTCGCAAGGCACAGCAGATCAGCCAGACCAGGCCTTGTAAAGTAATGAGTGTTATCTCTGACTGTCTCACTGCCTCTCCAGAAACTTACGGTGCTAAAAAAAAATGGATGAAAAAATGGGAGCACAGGAAAACGAGAAAAGAGTCTAAGAAAGAGAAGACAGGGAGATGTATGAAAGAAGCGTAAGAATTTTTTTCTTGGTGGACAGCGTCCAGAAGCTATGAAAACTGTTCTTCATCTGGGGCCAAAGAACATAAGCGAAGTATTAAAAATGAACCCTCAGACCAGGGCCAGAGAGAGAAGAAGACAGATGAAAGCAAGTCAGAGGCAAAGGAGGAAAGAAGGGCTGAAAAGAAAAAAAGAAACTAAAGACAGAAAGACTGTCAATAGCCACTTCTTCCACAAATAGCTGTTGGCGAAATGTTCTGTAATCTTCACTTTAAATATATATATGAAATGGAAGAGAAATTGCTTACACAACACCCAAAAATGCATCAACAAGTGAGGTTAAGGTCAGCTAAATGGGGAGCTGTTATGGTTGGTTCACTTACCTTGATTAAGTGGAGGAACATCAGCAGCAGCATGAAAAAAAGAAAGAGACAAAGAGACATTGGTTAATTATCTATATAGATAGGTTTATTTTTTTCATATACAACAATGCAATCAGTTTCACAACCAATAGGAAATTAGATTCTGGCTTCATATAAATTTTTTAGTGCTTCACACTTACTATTAGAATAACGGATGGTGACTAAACACAGAGCAATGTCTACAAGGGGGGAAAAACTCAGCTAATTGTTCCCAACACATTATTAGTTGACAGAGAAATATGAGGCTAATTTCCAGCTGTCACTGCTTTATGAATTTCTTCATTTTGTGGACAGTCAATTAAAACTGTGAAAGGCAATAATTTGGGGCTTATTGAATAAAAGAAAGAAAAAAAAACATCTTGTAAAGGCAAACCAGACGCTTGAAAATATATTTAAAATCAATATAAGGCAAACTAAGAATTACCTCCTTCTTTGCCCCAACAGTTTTTTCAGATTAGCTTTTTTTTTTCTCTCTCTCTTAACGCTGGGTGCAGGTTCACAGCAGAAAAGAATTAAGATTGCAAACAGAAACTAATCATAGTAATAAGAAGTTTGACACATGACTGAGAAGAAAATCCCAAACATGTACACACGCCTGCTGGGCCACCCCTGCGAAATACCATTTCATTTGAATGTGTCATAATGACTAATTTCACAAAAAACATATTAATGAGAGTCTCTGAAAGTCACAGGCACTGAGAAAGGCTGAGAGATAGCCACCTAATTAATGGAGGATCCATGAGTCGCCCTAATTACTGTTTGGTTAGGCCCAAGCCACCAGCCTCTCTTGTTTTCACGTCCGTTGCGATGCCGGAGAGAAGACTGACCGAGTAGAGCAAAATCAAAACCTTCTTACGAGCATGGCGAGAGGCTGATGAACAACAGGAACTAGATGCAGGGTGTCAAAACTGTAAACAACAATCACTCCGCTGATAGCTACGAGGGTATAACACCGCTGATGCACACAAACAGGGAAGGGTCCGCGCCGAGCCACAAGCAAACACTTCGAAGCCAACGTGCTGCAAATCTCCGGCGGCTTTCAAAACAAAGGTATTAATCATCATTACACACATGCACACAAACACAGAGCACGGGTGGGCCGGGGACGGCGAGCCTTGGGACTCATCAGAGAGACACACTGACACCTCATCTCAGCTCTTACTGCCGCTGTCATGGCAACCAAGGTCAAGTGGTCCAAAAGCCGGGTGAGAGTGCGCATGCATGAGAGGCAACTGTAACATGCTCCCAGAAGAACGGGCTGGAAATAATGAGCTCGTCGCTGTCAGGATGGTGCAGGAAGTGAAACCCAAATCCCTCGGCGGTGCAGCGCAGCACGCCGCTACCTGTCCAGAACAACAAGCTGCCACACACCAAAATATTTTACCAGACTCGACTGCTAAACAACAATTAAGCCCCGAATAATTGTAGTCTTCTCAGCGTGGGTAATTGCTGGTTATGAACTGACTCATGCAATTCACCTAGAATTGCTATTTCATGAATTAAATTGAATGAGTGAAACACCTGTGAAAATTTTAAGATGTAAAGCATAAAGAAGCATCTTCTCCTATGATGAGAAGCAAAACCTTTAACAATATAATGTGCACCGCAAAACTATTGAATCCCCTTGACATTTTCCACTGTTATACATTTTACAGCCACAAACCACAAAAATTTTTTTTTTGGGGGGGGGGTAAGACAAGACGAGATTATTTTGTGATAGATCAACAAAAGATAGGACACAAATGAGATGGATAAGGACAATGAGGGAAATGAATAAGAGAGCAAAGAACAATAATTCTATATTTCTAAAACAAACTTAAGGCTTAAAACCTTCATCTTTTGTGACAACATGCATAATCAAATGGATGTTGCTCCATAAAACATGTCTAGTTGCAGGTCCAAGCATTTTAAACTTAAAATATTAAAATGAATAGAGCAGAGATAAATGAAAAACGGCTAACATTATAGTAAGAATGTCTAAGGTGGAAGTATGCTTTTGAGGCAGATTGATGAAAATGAATGGTCTCCAACAGGACTTGAACTCTTGGAGACCATAAAAGTCCAGAGAGTATTCAGAGAGTATTGTATTCCACTACATCACTATGCACTTTGAACGCAGAGTTTTATTCATCTAATTATTGTGCAGACAGATAGTTTGGTGCCTTTGGATTCTTCATGGTAAACTTGCATAATAAAGCACTATTGACACCACGTAAATAACAGCAATGCAGAAATGCAAACAAAGACTTTGTGGTTCTTGTTCTACAAATCTCTTTACTAAACAGAGCTTTACTTGAATATCAAGTATTTACATCTCAAATCCTGTCTATTTCTGCTTAAATCAGATTCATCTGGTGCATTTCACAGAGTCTTTATTCTTTAGTTTTCAGGTTTTATAACAAGTACTCCAATGTAGACGGGTCAAAAGTCAGAAACCTGTTCTTTATGTCAGACTCATCTTCAAACCTTCAACTAAAGAAATATCCCTGACAAAGAACAACCCTTTTGGACACCCTTCAAACACAGACTAAACACAATGTCAGTGGTGACTTTGTGCAGAGGATATGAAGAGGGAACTTTTGAAGTTGAAGTTCAGCAGTCTGCTCCATATACCCCAATTTATTCATGCTTCAGTCACTGAGGAATCTATACACTGACTCCAAACATGTTGTCTGTCAGAGCCGCTGTAATCTTCAGCTGAGTGGTGTCACTCCAAACTAAATCTGTCACAATCTACTCAAGAGGCACAAAAGTACAAAGCAACATTTCTCTACCCTCATCCATGATTAAAAAAACACAGGCCCCTCATCAGAGACGGAGCCTGTCGAAAAATTCATATGAATTTGAGGATAAAAATACAAGCCTGTGGAATGAACAGGGATTTCAAAAGCACTTTGAAAAGCTTACAAAACGTGTTCACGAGTCACAAAAGGGGTGAATGTTTTGACGTGCGCTTACTTTTCAAACTGACACAAAACAAAAAGTTTAAAAAGGTTTGGCAGCCCTCAGAAATATTCACCGATAGTAACGGATGTAAATCATTACAAACTCGTATGTAAATCAGATATCTGCCAAACAGGCTTGGGCCAAATTGAGATTCTAAAGGTGTCGTAGCCTCAAGCATAGCTCACAATATTTATCAAGCAACTAGAATAAAATGTCAAATTAAATGTGGAACTGAGGACCTGAGAGAAACATGGTAAAAAAAAAAAAGACAAATTAGAGTAAAAATGTACTTTAGCCAAGAGACAAAATATGGCATCTTATCTTCAATGACATTTAAAAATAAGTCTAAAAATGTATTACAACTATCACTAATGTGTAAAACAAAACAAACTAGCAGAAAATGTTTAAAGAGATAAAAATATGAAATTAAATCTCATGTTTGGTCTCAGCAGAAGACTGAGGGGTTGTAGCAAGTACTGTAAAGGAAAAAATCGGACAAATAGCTTGGATTAAAATCCATAATACTTTTAAAAAGTAAAAACCCTTTAAAATCAGTTCTAATTCTCACACGTCTAATGTGCTTATTTTAGAATTGCTGACGTGTGCTGTCGTTAATGCAGCATTTGTAGAGGAGCTGTGCTTTTCTTATCAACACATTGAACTAATCAATTCAATATGTCATAAAAGTACATATCAGTGACCCAGCATCGAACTGAGAGAACTGGGTAACAGTGAAAATGTGCTTCAGATGATAAAACACAAACTTTGACATTTCCTATGTGATATTGGACAATTTGAGTTATTTTAAATGTTACTCAGATTTATTTTTACTTGTTCTGAAGGGACCATTGCCAATGCTTCTTCTCTGACTGAGCAAAAGAAAATTATTTGCCATCAATGACCCTGTATCTGACAATTAAAACGTGCATCTAAAATAGAGTTGTGCATGATCATCACATCACATTGAAAATTACTACCATACTTCCTAATGTCACCACCAATACCAGATTAGAAACCGTGGGACCCAAGCCTTGTGCCTTGTGGAACACCATAGCTGGACTCATTACACTTGGATAATAATTCTACAACATATTTCTTTTGATTGATATGCCAACTAAGGAAAGTTCTAGCGATTCAATTATGTCCAAAGCCTTACCAGTGAAATGTTGTGATCAACTGTATCAAAAGGTTCTCAGGGTTCTATAATGCATTTTCTCTGCTTCAAAAACCTTCAACAATGCTCTTTCTGTAATACAATTAGAACTAAAATCTAATGTTATGCCATCCTTCTCTTTATAGAGTGAAACCAGGAGTATGACAAGTTGATATTAGCTGATTGATTAGTCAGGCTCATGTAGTCAGAAAGCAGTTTGTAGCTTACTAAGTAGCTTACTAAGTTTAGTTTTAAAACCCAGTGGCTTTACTTTGAGAAGCTGCTTCAGACACTCCTGCAGTAGCCACACCAGGATTGTCCATGTCTTTCAGGACCAGAAACGGTTCCACAGAACAAAATTAATTTTTCCTTTAAATGAGAAAGGAGGCAATTAATCTTCTTTCAGACACTTCACCAGCAGTGACCACTTACATGCAGCGGAAGAGGTAGCATTGTGTTGCTCTGTGCTCCAGGTAACCAGAGAAATTTCATGCCAGTAGGCACTTTCTCTCACATTTCAATTAAAAGACTTTAAACTGTAGGAATGACATGACAGAAAATTTTTGTGGTTTCATGACTTGGCATATCTTCATACAAGAAATCATATAAAGCTGCCATTGATTCTCCAAATCGGAATTTCTATGAGTTTTTTCCACCTTCCTTTCTCCGCGTCTGCATTACTGATCCAGAGTGTCTCCTTCTCTGGTGTGTTAATTGCCGGAGCAGGAGACAAATCTGACCTTTTCAGTGTAATCATCCCTTTGGCTCCATTAAGATCTACACCCTAGACCCAATCACCTGCACACACACACACTAAAACTCAAGCACAGCTCAGTAAAACACCACACGTACACACACACCACCGGAGGTTAATCACAGAGTGGAAGTAGCTTGAGCCAGAGACACGATAATCAGTCTGTTCCCTCTGGACATTCCCACTGTCTCCTCAGCTCCAATGCAAAAGGCTTATAGAGCCTCTAAAAACAACAAGAAAAAGCGCAGAGAAATATCTCATACTGTCTATATTCTTTTCTACTTAACAGCGGTTTGGCATTGCACATGGGTTGTAAAGCAAACTCCACACATGACGAGAAATCTGCGGCTAATGAATCACGACGACAGTGACTTGCGGTGTTCATTTTCGGATGATAAAATCACTAAGCGAGGATTACATGCACGCTCGTTGTGTATGTTGGCAGGTGTCAGGCATGCTGAACGGTGCTGTGCGAAGCAAAGACGGGAAATGGTGATGCACAGCCGTCCTCCAACAAAAACATTCAAGGCCCATTACAGCCCCAACTGGTAAGAGACAAATGGATTTCTGCCATGATCTCCGACTCCGTCAAAAGTTATTTGGTTGAAGGAGAAAAAGATGCTTCTCCTGTGGAAAGATCAAGAACAGATGGACCGACTGAGTTCAGAGGAGAAAGAGGACAAGGACGGGTCGTCTTCTGGCATTCTGGGTAAGACCAGTGACATGGACGGAATTAGACTTCCACTCACGACACCACACACACTGCGAGTGATTAGATTTACTGCCAGATGAGCACACATGCATTGCTGGATCAACACACACACCATCTGAAAACAGAAACACACACACACGCCCCATCAATTACGAAAGAGGCATCCAGTGATCAGTGAAAGCTGAGTTCTGGCTATTAGTCGAGACAGCATGTTACAGATGGTGCGGCTCACACCCTTAACTCAACCTTCCTTCTCCATATTCTGTCTTCTTTAAGAGAGAGGGTGGCATAATTAATAACTGGTATCATTCCAATAAAGCCATTAGTGGTCACTACATTTGTGAATTCGTGCACACTTTCTCTCTCACGGTTTGTTTCACTTTGCATCCCTCCGTCTCTTCCTCTTTCTGTGATTGATGAACACAGAAAGAAGTAAACCACAGGAGAGCTTTTACACACATACAATCTATAAAAAAAGGAAAATAGGTCTGCTACAACAAGGTAGACCAAGGTTACACAAAAAACATGGCCCAGCCTCAAAATCCATTCATTTAGCTTTGAACAATGACTCCTGTCTTGAGCAGTGTGAGCCCATAACATTGGTAAAAGTGATCAAAGTAAAGAAAGAATTAAAAGTCTCTACACTTCTACATAAATTTTAATTTATATGCCAATAACTTACTGAGACTTTGAGTTTTAATGATTTAATGTTGATGAAAAAAGATTTTAAAAGCAATATACAGCACTTTGCTAATTTATAAATGCCCTGTGTAATTTGTTCTCACTCGCTTTAAAGGCTTCAGGAAGGAAGACAGTCAACAGCCCAGGGATAAAGCTGTGGAGAAGTTTAAAACAGGGTTAGGTGATACAATATTGTCCCAAATTTTAACTTCTGATTGACCACAGTTCAGTTTGAGAAAGAAAAAGCATAAGGCACAACTACAAGCATACTAAGACCTGGCTGTCCACCAAAACTTTAAACTGGGCAAGAAGAGCAAAAATTTAAAAAGACCAATGATCGACGATCGTCTGCTTTATGGAAGAGTGATGATAAAGTCACAGCTGAAGGTAAACAATATGATATCCTGTTTGCATTTTGTAACAAGGCGTATAAGATGCACAACAGTGGAAGAGGGCACTTGGAACAGATGAGACCAAAACTGAACCTTTGGCCTCCAAGAAAAACAGTATGCATGGATAGAAACTAATGGTGAACATCATCCTGTCAACAGAGTCTTCATCCAGTCTGACAGAGTTTGGGCTATTCTGCAAAAAGAATTTGCAGACATATCAGGTTGATATGTAAAACTGGTAGAGACAAACTATAAAAATTATAGAAATACAAAATGACGCTTGTATTTTGGTCATCATATATAATTCTAATAAAGTACATTAAGGTTTGTGGTTTGAATGTAACAAAATGTGAAAAAACTTTAAGAAGCATGAAAACTTTTACAAGAGTCTGTATCCAAATCTACTTAATCTTACTTAACCACCACTATTATTAGAGGAAAATACATTTCTGTGGCATCCAGGAAGCATGGGAGGTTAAGAAAATACCACAGCTGCCAAATTTAATGCTGGCCAGAGATCTTAACCGCATGCCAAACCCACAGGCTGCACATAAGAAGTGGACAGGAAGGCTGAGCTGGAAAGTTAAACCTATCTGCCAAAAACAGATCACTCTGAGGCCTGATATTTGGTTAATTATGGAAATATTTTAATGCTTTCACAAGGACCCCCAGGACACCGAGCACAGGAAGTGAATGTTGATAGAGACATGATAATGAGTTGGAAAAGGAACTACTCTGCACATCATAGGGAACTCTTGACAGCTGATATGTTCCTAAGGGGTGGGATCCATTTATTGTCAAAGATATTTTGGATTTCCTATTCCTTTGGTCTGAATTTATGACATTTCTGTCCAATATACAGCAATGTCAGAATTAAATATGTAGGGTTTTATTTTCTTTGGCCTTTTGAAATGCTGACCTCTTTTTTCGCTCTAATTTAAACTGTCAAAGGTGGTTCAAGTGGTACAGTAAACAAGTGGTTGTTTCCCTCTCTGTTGGATTCCAGTGGGTTAAACGTATTGATTTTGTTGAGTCAAAGTATTAATAGCAGGACTGTACCCATACAATCTGCCCTGACAGTAGACCAAGCAATTATTCATGTATAATTCCTTTTCCTTCAATGCTCCAGTTGTGGTGGAGGACAGCCCCACTCTGAAGTTACGCAATGAGATGAATATATAGAGAATGTGTGAAAAAAAAAAAAGAAGCAAAATTCAGACAGGAACTCTTTAAGCAGTACAAACGGTGTTCTTTTCCCGTTGAGCAAAAAATCCATAATATTATAATGTATTCAAAATCACTCTTGCTACACATACTGACAAAACCACTGCACCTGCGTACTGTAAAGCAGAGCTAAAACAAAGCCACATCTATATGCTGATTTTTCATTTTCTCCCTGTTCCCACTTCCCCTGCGGATGTGGAGTAGTAGCATATGCTCTGTAATGACTCAGTGCGGCGCAGCTTTTAGGGGTAAATTGATGTCAGTGACATTGTTGTAAGTTTGCATAAAACTGTCGGAGAAGGATGAAGTTTTGTTGGCATGTTTAAGGGCAAAGCAACACTCTTTAGATCCTCAAAACAAAGCTAACCCTTTTGGCAATCCTACACTAGCATGACAGATTTACAGCTGAGACCATATATTTACATACAATGTCGACAAAGTCAAAGGAGAGAAACATTTTGAAGGTTTTTTTTTTATTACTTTCTTAAAATTCAGAAGATTATGTGAACTAAAACTGACATAGATGATTTTAAGAAATTTTGGAAAGCCCCGATGATGGGGCTATGACGTTGTCAGCTTATTTTAGAGTAATTCAGACCATTTGAGTTAAACATATGTACACCTGTGGATGTAATTTGTAGCAACACGGCAAAAGCACTGCTTCTGAGAGAGACATTTTAGATATATGTAAAGAAATCTGGCAAAATGTCAGGAAGAGAATTGTGGACCTTCACACGAATGGCTCATGCTGATATATATAGGTATACCAGAACCCTAAAGGTGACACATTGATCTGCTAAAGCAATTATATGCAAGTATAAAAAGCATGGCCAATAATTATTTAGTCACTCAGGAACTTAAGGTGTGTGGCAAAAAGTTGAGCATTATCATGAAAAGTGGTAATAACTGCTTGAATTTCATAAGCCTCTCTGTGAAATAACCAAAAAATTCCACACAAGGAGACAAAATCACTGAATCCCATCAGCTGAACGGAGAAATAAAATTCTTCCTTGAGTCAGCACAACCACTAACGCCTCCGAGTTGAGCGACATCAAAATGCAATTTAATATCAGCCGGTTTAGAATCTGGTGCAGCCTGGTAAAACCTAAATAAATAATAAAATAAAAACGTGCACAGCATCTTATGGCAACCGTTTTTCTGGAGGGGTTTGAATCAATATAAAGACATTTCTGAATTTCACATTTCATGGACATCCTTGGGCCAGATGAAAGGAGTTTATTTCATGCTCAAAGATGGAGGCCACAGTTCTGATTGGAAGCCAATTTAATTTAGGGTTAAGTCGTTGGTTTGTGGACCTGTGCCTGCTTGACGTGACAGATCAAGGTTAGGCGCCAACCAGCAAATCGCCACGGGCCACACCAGAGAGTACCCACAGCCACGTCAACAGATGATGCACCAAGCTTTAATCTGAAACTGATCAACTTGAGGGCTGCACAGGAGGAAGCAACAGCTTGAGTTTGTTAACACTTTAAATTGTTGGAAGTGGGAGACGATGACGACTCCCCCGGTTTCAGCTCAAACCAGACGCATTTGTCAAACTCTGGACACAGGGTGATCTTTTCATTAAGGGAATATCTGTGCCCTGACATTTACAACACCCGTTAAAATGAAGATGTATTACATATTTCACAAGGTGGCAAGGAAAGCATCCATCTCTCCGCCTCGCCATCTCTCCCCCCTCTGTCTCCCATCTCCCATCTCTTCTGCTCATGAAGTGTTGTACAGTTAGTGGCATATTAATTTAAAGCGCACTGCATTAGCCTATCCTGGATGAATATGCTAATGAACAATTTTGAGGCTTGATGAAGTATTTTTACGAGAGGCTGTAAAAGTATTTTTGGGAAATTCACTGTCAGGTTCAATTGCTTAAAGTGACTAGCCTCACAGAACCATATTTCACTTTGCCATAATAAAAGGGAAGCAGAGAAGGGCTGATGTAAAAACTGAGCAAGATTTAAGTGGCAGGTTTTATGGGCCACAGTTTTGTTAAATTAAGTTATCAGTGACACTGTTTTTAATCAAACATAAACAAAGTGATTCCAACAGCTCTGTTCTTAAGTTAACAATTGACTCTCGTTCACGTCGGTTTGATGCTTTAAGGGGAAGAATGACCAACCAAACTCCCAAGTAGGTTTTGGCCTTTTTAATATTTATATTTACAAATTCCAAATCACATTTTAGGGACTTCTTATAGTAGGCGCTTTTTAATGCATTCTTCTAATGCGTATGTAATGATTATACAGCAACATTATACTGCACCAACACCTGCAGTAAAAATGCAAAGTAAATAGTTAATGAACATTAAAAAAGAAATTATTCCCAAATGACTTACAGATGGATACAACACTCTTAGAACAGCTACATGTTTAATAAACTCAAGCATACAATCAGACTTGTTCAGGGAAAAATTTCGACCTGTCCTGAAGATGTGATTATCAGAGAGGAGAATATTGTTCCATCCAAACAGATTACTATGTAGTAAATAAAAAAACTGTGTGTATTTATGTTAATTTTACCAACTAGAGCTTGCAGCAGATAAAAATTAAAAAAAAATTACAGCAGAGCAAAAACAATTTTTTACTGCAGAAAAGTTCTGCCCAGTTTTATGGCCTATCCATTTATGGGGAAAAAAACTGCTGGCCTCCCATTGTCCACAGACAGATTTTAATGGAAAGCTGAGTGGAAGGAAAAAGTGTGACAGAGACAGTCTTCTGAAATTGCAGAACCAAAGCTCAATCAAGAGGTTTAGAGAGATTCAGAAGGTATGAAGTGTGGATGAAGTCACTGCTTCCAGAGGAAGATTAGAGCTGTGTGAATTTTTTACAGTGCTGGTGTCGGTCTGCTTATAATATTATAAGCATTATATTATCATTACAATGCTTATAATGATAATCATTATAAGCATGTTCATAATGGAGGGTAGTTTAAAATAAGAAAGTTCAGATAAGAAAACACCTCTTATATGAACTAAATGAAGAATTAAGATGATTTTCAATCAAATGTAATTTAAATCATTTTGTAGAATTTTATTTATATAGCACATTTTCAGCAACAAGGCAATTCAAAGTGCTTTCCCCAAATTATAAGGTTTATAATATGGGCTTTGCTTTTGGTTTGCTGTTTTTAGATGCTCATATTAAAAACAGTATTTACTAGCAGCTCCTTTTAAATCTCATATGCTGTAATGTTATTTAAAAAAAAAAAAAAAAACAAGTCCAATTTGCCCGTTCTGAGTTGCCAAGATCAAATGAGCTCTGGTAAAATGCAGGCAACTGTGTGGCTGTTTTGTTTATGATGCAGGTCAAACAATGAAAAAGATCCGAAGAAGTGGAGGTGGAGTAACCGATCAATATCCATTGAAAGCATTTACAAGTTTATGACACAACAAAACACAGCGCATGTATCGCAGACAGGTTTTACAACTGTCTATAAAAATATAAAAAGTTAAGACAGAAAAAGCAGAGAGAGCACAAAGAAACTGCAAAAATATATTGATAACACCGAGCTTCAGTGTGGAAACTGCTGTTTCTTCTGTATATTTCTATAATCATCATGCATGGCTATTGTCTTTGGTTAGTTATACTTTGCTTGATCCAGAACATAACCTTAGACATTAGTATAGCGACTTAGGAACCCTGCAGTCTTATGTTCTTGGAATATTTTTGCTGACAGTTAATGACTGTAATGGTGCTGGTAAAACAGCGTATGGCTTTATAAAATGTATTGCTTCCTCCCCGTCATCTCTCAGGAGTGTTACCAATTTGGTCACAAATGCATCCTGATTTCTTAAAGGTGCACAAAAAACAATCTGTGGTCTCATCAGCGCAAAACTGTCATTCGAAGAAAACAATAAAGAAGTCAGCTTTCTGTGGTTCAACAGCAGACATCCATCAGGCCCATATCCTGGTCTAAACCAATCAGAGAAGGTGAAGGCCAGGAATCAACCTCTGATTGGCTGTGGTCCAACTGTTCGTGTTACACTAAGTGTCATGGTTTCATAAAATTCACTTCAAGCTTCATTTCCTGAAATGAGTAAGACAATACTCAATTATTTCATGATAGATATTTTTAGCTGTAATTCTAAATCAGCATCCGATCAGATAAACATGGTAAAACATATAGGAAATGTTTCAATAGAACAATGATTCTCAGCGCACTAACAGTCCAATCAGATTCAGATGAAGGCTGTGACATTTCCTAATGAGTTGTTTTGGAGGGTTTGCTGCTGGTAGTAAATGTACAAACTTAAAACATAATATATTTGAAACTGTTACACATTTCTTGCTGTGGAGGAACAAAGCCAGAACTCAACTGAATCAACTGGGTTTTCTCAGAAAAGATTTTACAATTTGACTTAATAAACTGACCTTGCATTATGAAGAATGTCTGCAATGTTTTTTGCTATTACTTTAATTAAACCAAAATGTATTATTTATGTTCATGAATTTGATTAATTTGTCGATTAATGTGCAGTGACAATACATTTGTAGCAAACTGCCACAATATAAAACTGAATGAAATTAAATGGGTAAAAAATATCAGTAAGCCAATTTCAACATAGCAGTTGACTGACAAAAACACTTTCAAAAAAAGGAAAAAGTTTACAATATGAATAGTTAAATCTTGACATCTACTGATATCTTCAATAAATGATTGAAAATAAGATTTTTTTTTTCCACATTCACAAACAGAGCAGGCTTTTTTTTTTAACAAAAGAGTGAATATTCAATTCTATATAATACTCGTTGCTCATTGTGTTTGCTAAACCGGTAATGTGGCAGAAGCCTTAAGATGAGAAGCTCTGCACAGAGCAAGCTCCTTTGTCATGTCTTTCTCCTGACACAAGGAACCATAACATCTTCCAATTAAAGAGAGGAGCCAATGATAAATGAGTAAGGACAAAGACGGGTCGACGAGTCTAGAAAGCACCGAGAAAGTGGAGATTTTAAGACTCATCCTGTGCCCATTTTTAACGCTCCCTCCCCTCCATGCCGTCAGCACTTATTCCTCTATGAAAGCCTCTGATCGAAGGGAGATTTGCATGATTGCATTTTCCATACCTTGCATTAATAGTGCAGCAGGGATGAATAGCTAATGGCCTATCACATTTAAGTAGCCATCTCAAATAGCCATCATATTACAGCTCCCTCAATTTACAAATGAAACAGCTCTTTCTCTCTCGCTGTCTCTCTGAATCATCTTCTCCAAATAGACACCTGGTCCAGTCAGGTTTTCGAAATATCTTCAAATCTAAAATTTGGGTTAATATGAGAGTGTGATGTTGCAATTTACCATCAAAAGTAAATTGCATTGTGTTTATTAACATGGAAAATGTCCCGACAGACTACAATGATATAGTAGTTGAAATATCTGTAAACTCTGTTTTACCAGTAATTTTAAGTGCTTAGATTACGTACACTGTAGCATCTTGTTGGCTCTTCCTTTATTTTATATATTTAAAAAAGTGTAACCGGTTTATCCAGACAAAAATACAAATACTCAGAGCTGATGGCCTCAGGTATTAACTATCAATAATGGAGACTGATTTCCTTTCCCTGAGTGAACAGTTTGAATCCTTACACCAAAGGGAGCAAAAAAACCAAAACCAGATTTTTTGGGAGATTTATTTTCTCTTTACTACATTTTAAACAACAGACATGTACAACTGCAACAGGCAGAAGGGTTTTATAAATAAATGATAAAGTATATCTATTTATTTATTTTTTTCAGCATATATTATTAACTGTAATGGGAATCAAAGTGGTACTAGCTGATGCCAATTCTCAAACAATTTAAAAATACTAATAAGTTCAGGGACCTTTTAGGGCAGAGCTTCCAAAAGCATTATAAGTGAATCCCTACTTTATTCATTAGCATCTTGTACTTTTTTTTCTGATAAATATAGTAAAAATAAATAACTCATGACTGGATTTATAGAAAATAATAAGTATGAAGAAAGGCAAAATGGTTTAAAGGCTACAGAATGAATAAAAATAATGTGAAAGGGGGGCTCAGAAAACTTTATTTTTAACTGTTATTATTAGGATTATTTTCGCTGTCAGAAAGGCTGGATAGGTCCTTTGAGGAAGAATCCAATTTAGAAAATTTTACTGCCTGTGCAAGAGTCAAAGACTAAATGTATTTTGTGCTTTTTGCTTTGCTGTACTATTATATTTGTGTGTATGCGTGTGCGTGTGCACGCGTGTGTGTGTGTCTCAGCAAATGCTTGAATTGTTTTCCCATTTTGCTAACCATGGGGCACGAAACCTCATACCGCAAGGTCACAGAGACCACAGTCTATTCATATTTTTACTCTCCTCGGGTTATGGCAAGCTCCTGCTCTAACCCCTTCACACCACCACAACCCTTTTTACTGCCTCCCACTAGACAACAGTTTCCGTAATCATCTGAATCTGCTGCCAACAGATTTCCCACCAGACTTTACAACCTTATTGAAGATTAAGACGATCGGAAAGGGAGATACTCCCAATATACACACGTTACCAAAGGGCTGCAGCTTCACATTGAAATACACTTACAAAATTCTTGCGTATAGCGGCTTGACTATATGGACATTTTTTTTATTAGTGGCTGGTTTATTGGTGCTCTGACAGGACTTTGGAGCAAAGAACAGTTCAGGCAGTCAGCCTGGACAAAAGAAAAGATGACGTCAAGGTGGTAAGGATGGAGCGAGGAAAGGACAAATCGATTGAGGGAAGGAATTGTGGACCCAGTAAGTGGAGGAGGATGAATGAGAAGAGGGGAGAAAACAAGTACAAAAAAAAAAAAAAAGAATGTAAGTCAAGGGGTGAGAATGTATAAGCCAGAGCAAATAGTTATTACCAGTCTCTGAAGGGTGGCGGCGTGAGCTGAATAGACTGGGACTTGAAAACCACTGTTACCGACGGAGATAGGGGACTGCTTCACAGCCTTGCAATCTGACAAAGGCTTAGTACATAATGGAAGCAGACCTCCGACAGCAAAAAGAAAAGAGAAAACACACACACACAGGAGCTTCAGCACACTTTAAGAGCTGAAGATCAGATAAGTCCAAATCCTCTTCAAATCCAACAAAGTAAATGTTTAAAAGTCAAAGGTGTTTATCACTTATAGATTGTAAAATGTGAACTTTAATGTGAGACGCTGAACACACCTGCCGACCCTGGAATATTAAGGGAGATGACAGCAGTCTCATTTGTGTGCTGCCAGACAGTTCAGACAAAAACTGGTTTTATGCCAAAGTTATGACCAGACCTCTCTGAAAGGTTGACAAAACTGAAAAAAGTTCATTAATTAACTGAAAAATGACTGGAATTTCAACAACAAATGGCTCTTACTGAATCATCTTTTTGAGCACAGACCCATCTATAAAAGGTGACCTCAGACAGTCGAAATTAGCCACTCGACAAAACAAGAATGTCATTTCAGCCTAAAAAGGTCTTCAGCAAAGACTCCATGAAGGTACACTGTCTGCTTTGGATTTCGTGTTTACCTCACTGACACAAGGGGCTTGACTGAAATGAGGATAAGTTTCCAGAAAAGAGGCAACTTTCCAGGAGTTCCTGAACTCGCGTTCTGGAAACATGAAAGCCTGTATTTCTTTAACAAATAATTAAACTTTTCTCATTAAAAAGGGACATTTGCCTGGTCTCAGTAAACAATGCAGCAGGATATTGAGTTCAAGATCTCGTTGAAAGACTAGATAAAAGCAGAATGTATTAGCCACCATAATTATCAGCACTTCTTGTAAATAATAAACATAGCCATTATGCCTGTAGCATAATCTCCCACTGCATAAATTAAATAGGCTGTCGAAAAGAGGAACATTTTACATGAAGAATTCACTGTAACTTAGTAAATAAGAAATGTCACAACTGCTGGCAAAACACTCTTAATACTCCTCCTTTTGGCAACAGAAGCGCACCTATAGGAGAATCTTCTCCTATAACAGTTGATAACACTGGAGCATAGAGAGCAAGAACACTATGACCATTTCTCTTTGCATATCACTGTAGATCAGGAGTTTCCAAAGTGCAGCCCCTGGCTCATTTGCAGCAATTGTGAAGATTTTGTGCAACCTCAACTGCAACTCAATAGTGATCAAATTTGACCTGCCGGAACATCAGATCAATTGGTGCAAAAAAAAAAAGATACGTTTCACAAAACATATTTTCCTTTTCAAAGTATACAGTTTTTGTGGCTGTGTTGCCCAAGTGGCAAAACATTTGGACACCACCGCTCCAGATCGTCAAAAGTCATTTCATTCTCTTCAGGTTACTCACTGGGTTTTATACAGGATTTAAGTCTGGAGACTAATGGCAAAAAAAAAAACAGATTTTGTGTCTGGTGAAGCATTTCAGTTTATATTTTCTAGTATTAAACAATTAAATTAAAGGTACATTTACTTTAGAACATTTTGGGGGATCGACACATTTGGAAGGTGCCACAGGTGAGAAAAAGACCAATTAATAGACTATTTGTCCCAAAGAGCATCTGCTATAAACCAGGTGAGCAACAGAAGCAAGTAATAACTCCAATTTACTTTGTTATTGAAGTCCCACCACAGAGCACTGCTTAAAATACCAATTTAAAAAAGCAAATCAGCCACACAGTAAAAAGCTTCACCCCTAGAGACATATATCCCACCAAACAAATCAGAGCAGACACTGAGTCCCCTTCATCTATTTAGTATGCTGTGATACCCTCACTTTCTTTTCTTCTTATTTGGTAGAAAATGCCTTTCTTCTGTTTCTCCACACCTTAAAAAACCTTTAGTAATTTTCTTAATCTAAGCCCGACTTTGAACATTTGCATAAAAATGTTCACTTTGGAGACTTCCGAAACAGAATGCTCCCTTTAATACGCAATTACTCCCATGAATAGCAGCGGCTAATTACAAAGGTGTCAGACAAACAGGTAGCAGAGCAGAGGGAGGCCTCCGACACAATGGCCGAGGTGCCGGTCCGTCACATGGGACGGTGCGGCTCAATGGAAAGCAGTAAATTCATTACGGCAGGCTTCATTACACCCTGCTCCTTGGGCCCTGAGTCGTGTTCTCCCCTTTGCTCTCATTTGTGGGGCGGGCGGATGTGCTGTGGGTAAGAAGGAGGCAGATCACACAAATCAGAGCAACATGGGGAGCGGGGGCAATGCTCAGGGAAGGAAGGCAAGGAGGGAAGTGGGGACAGGAAGGAAAGAGGGGAAGCACAGCTACACAAGAAAAGAATAAAGGACTATTATAGAAAGAGGTAGTGAGGTGGAACAAGGCCATGAAGACATGTGCTCATTTGATGATAAAGAAATAAGTATATAATAGAATATGTCTTTTGTTTTATTCAAAAAGACAAAAATAAAAAAATAAAAATTACAGTTCTGCTCCTCAAATGGAGGTTAAACGCCAGGTTTCCAGCATGGTGCAACAAGGGCAGCCAAGCCCCGTGGTCTCTTTACCATTTAGATCATACTGGCCGTTTTCTGACCCCACAGTATAGATTACCATAATAAGCCAGAGCCCCTGCTGTGTGCCACCTGTAAGCCAAACATATTCACAAAACAAAGTCGGACACAGCAATCTGGACAAGAAAAACAGAAACGCTTCCACAAACCCGAAGCCAATTTGGCTTGCTAAAAAGGAGAATTACTCATACACTGAACTTTTTACATCTGCATAACTGTGTCAGACTCAATTTAATATCCCATTTGCACCATTTTGTGCCCAATTTAACCAAGCGTTTCTTAGGAGGACAATTAAGTGCACAATGAACAAAAACTCTTGAGGAAGGAAGGTAAAGAACTGAGCTCTACAAGTAATTTGTAAAGCTGACGAATTAAATAGAAGAATTTTGCCCTCTCCTCTGAAGAACATCGGAGAGCCTCCATAGAGGTGCTGCCAACGACAGACCACTGCTTTGGTTTCTGGCCGGCAGAGCACTTCATGAGAACATTTGTGCATGATTACATTACATAGCTGGTTATTGTGAGTGACTTGGATCACTGTAAATGACCCAGACACTCAGCTGCTGAGTGAACACATACGCACCGCAACAATGCAGGAGCGTATCTGGGCAGAGAAGAGGCAGTGGCGCTCCCTGGGCAAGAGCACAAAATAAAACAAAGGGCAAATTTGGATGACAAATATTTACATAGAAATGCCAACAATGTTTTGGCGTCAGTCAATTTAATTTATAGGTACAAAATTATAAAGGTTCTTAAAAATAAAATGGGAGTAGAAAATAAAATGACCTTCACTCCCCAACAAGCTGGAACATGCACAGGGGTGGGGAATATAATATCATCTTAAAGACGCTCAGCCAGCAGACATCTTGCATTAAAAATGAACTACTCTGCTTTTCTTCTGCATCTCTGATGCAATTCTTCTCCATGTCTGGCAGAGAGTATCAAATGAAACCAATAATCTTAGTGTTGCACTTCAATAAATTTGGTTAACATAGATTTTTAGCGACATTTCAGTGTCGGATTAATGACTCATAAAAGATGACTCCACACAGACATTTGGTTCAACAGCTGTAAGATGCCCAGGTTTCCCTAGTAATGAATTTCGATGAGTCACAGTGGAATTTGTCAGAAAATATTTTTTATATCTTTCAAGTAAAAAAAAAAAGAAAAAGAAAAAAAAAAAGCATCAAATCGGTAATATTTTTGTTCTTGTTAGCACAGAACACTGCTTAACCAGGAAATCTTTTCTGTACACTGTGGTGTAAAACAGAACACAGTCTATGTTCATTCATTTCTCAATGCTTGCCAGTTTATCTTAATTAAAACCTTTTGATTTGCAGAAATACTGGCACTCTAATCACACAACTCACATTCTGAAGAGCGGCCAAGAGAAAATGGCCACATAGTCCAGAGAAACAAAAAAGTCATGGATTCAAGTTTTTTTAAAACTTTACTCAACATACAAAAGTGTCATTTGAAAGAGAAATGCTACATGTACCAAAATGTGTGACATTTGAGAAAATAGATAGTTAAAGATCTATTTTTTCCTTAAAATGTGATTTGCATCCCTACTAGAAATATATACACAAATAAAAGGTTGGATTTGGATTTTATTTCAGGGAGTGCAGGCAGAGAAGTGCAACTTGACTTCGGATCTGTGCCTGAACACAACAGCAGCAGTCCATAAGCTCCAGCTGCTTGCCTTCATTGTGTGTCTGTGCCGTGCCACAAACGTTTCTCCGTCTCCGATACTTATCAAGGCACCCAAGTCTGACGACGCCTTTACTCAAAATTAATAACCAAGGCAGCATGTTTATCACAGCACACTTTCACAAGCAACCTGCCAGAAACAATCGCCCCCGTCTTTGTGCGCATGACAGAAAGGAAGAATAAACAGAGAGGGTAGCCGAAGTGAGAAAGAGAGGCAGAGCAAAGAGTCTAAAATCTGAAATGAAAGGTGTAACTGAGAAAGAGATGAAGAGTAAATATGCTGCATGCATACAGGTTCATCTGCCGTGCCTAATCACTCTGTCTCCATTAGTCCTCAAGGTTTTTATTCCCGGACCTTTTCTTCACATCGTGTTTGACAACTGGGCAACACTGGTTCTACTTGTGTATTCACTCTGCTAAGCAGGACTCTGATCTTTGCTGACAGCCAATCTGCTCCAACACAGCAAGCCTGAGTAAATAAAAGAAAAGCCCGGGTTGCTAATTTACAAATCATACAAATACAGTGAGGAGTCGGGAGCTCAAATTCCCAGCCGGAAGAGAATAAAAGAAAACCTTGTTCTGTGCAGGATGTGTGAAAATACAGGCAGAGAGAAAAGAAAAGTGACAAGCACAAGAGAAGGCTCCACAGCAGCCCTCCTCAAATCAGGACAGGCAGGTGGTAAAGAAACAAGACAAGGACAAATGTCTCATTCAGGCTACGCTGACATTTTCCGTGACATTTTGAGACAAATCTGACAAAAACCCAAAGAGAAGGAGATAACCTGAAATAGTTTGTGAGAGGAAATGTGAGTGTAGTACCAAGCTGAGGCTTTGAAATCAGATGTAAACCCTTCAAATAATCTCATGTTTGAGATTTACCACATATATTATATATGTTTCAAAAAGATTAGCTGTGTCTTATCAAGGAGAAATATCACTAGCCTTAACCCTGGGCCTTTATCAGTTCTTACGTGCAACTATAACCCTAACTGTAAGCTTTTAGAAGGTGCTAACTCATGAAACTAATGTTGTTGTTTTTTCTTTGCACACGTCCACTTAAAGACTTTTTTAAAGCCTCCCAACTTGTTTCAATCTTAATCTGGATTGCAACAAATTATAATAGTAATGATGGTATATTGTCACTTTGCACAAGGAAAGGTCTTTAGATGGAATGTTGTTGTTTTTTCTTTGCACACGCATAATCAGAAAGGGAGTTTGTGGCTTCAGAGCTGTGCCAGGAATTCAGTGGTGTCAAGAACCTGGAGAAATATATTGTAAAGATGATTCTTAAAAGGACATTTACATTAGGATGTGACTGTTTCCATTTTGTAATTCAAATAGACTAAACAGAGGAGGCTCAGCACCAGATGTTGAAGCCATCAGTAAGAGTGGCTCCAACATGCTGCTGAAGCTATTCAACCTCAATCTCAAAGGTGGGTGGAAATAATGAAGGGTGGGTGGAATTAATAAACTCTGATTGAACACATTAGACAGCTTATTAAATGACATAGTTTCAAACAGCGGTGGGGGATGTGACAGTTTCAGATTGTAAAATATTACAACTTGTTGATCTCCCAAAGCAGAGACAGTGATATCTTTTGTAAAAGAAATCCTGCCAGTTGTTATTGTGCAGCATTGTTCTGCATCAGTTTTATAGTCCCTTTAGCTGTAAATATGACCATTTTTAATATATGATAGGAGTGCAGCTTCTCTAAATGTTGTCACCAAAGAAGTGCAACAGCAGGCAGCCAGTAGGCTTCCTGATCGGATGACCAGACCACCATAACAGCCACCTGTATTCAGAATCTAGTTCTTTTGACTGTGATGTACATCTCATAACCATAAATCAGAGTTGGAACATAGACTGTTGAGGTACAAAAGTCAGTGATGTATCTATTTAGGTCAGGAAATAATTATGGGCGAATGCACCATCGTAATTTGTTGACGTAAAAAATAAAGTATAAAACTGAGACTGACAGTTAATTCATTACCTTTTCCTGTCTGGAACTGGTCCTCATTTCTGAGTATGTACTTCGTACCTTGATTCTTCTTATAAATATAAGTGAAGGAACCAGCTGACTCACATCTCCTTAATTAAGCAAATGTGCAAAGTTTTTTGAAAACTTAACAAGACAAACAGGAAAATCTAGAGCATTGCTTCTTGGCTCTGCTCTTTCTGCACCACAAAACACTTGGGGCAGCTCCAGCATTTGTACACGTAACCCAAATTTGTCTATCCATCTACCACACTCACTTGTGCCCATCGCACTGAGATAGCTAAACTCTTTGCTTGAAGCAGAGACCGCTTCCCAACTGGGAGGGAGCAGTAAACATATATCCTGTTGAGAACCATCGCCATAAACTTAGAGGGAATTATTTTCATCCCAGCCCTTTCACAGTTGGCTGCAAACCACCTCAGTGCATGCTGAAGATCCAGGCCTGAAAATGCCAACAAAAATACACTATTTGCAAAGATGAGACCACGGTGTTCCCAAACCAGACACCTTCCTCTCACAACTATGCCTTCAGGTGCCGTTTGCAACTTTTACAAATAGAATCTAGAACAAGGATTTGCCCCAGCAGAGTCTACCCACAGTAATCGAGAATGCAGACACAGATTTTGCTTCAGTTATAAAAGGACCGGAAAGCTTTACAGAGGATTTCCGGCACCCCATACTCCTGCGGCAGTAGCCCACAAAATGCCTTGGGAGCAAAAGTCTCCTCCCGACCCATAAAACACAAGTAGCCCGACAACCAAACCTTTCCAGGGAGCCTGAGAAGTGTGAGCCTTCAATAATGAAACACTCTCAGTTCCCCTTTGATAATCAAGTACTTTAAGTCTTGGTTAAGAAATGTCAAGTGTAATTGACACAAGTAGGGAAAATTGTACAAAACAGGATTAAAAGATTGACACAAATATCCTGTTATCTTTGTTTCTTTGCAGGCTTTACACCTTAATATTGAGGAATTCTGATATCTTGATTTTAATTTACCAGAGGGGGAAAAAATCACTGTGTTTGTGTTATTTATCTCGTACTACCATTTGTCTGTAGTGTAAGTTTGACATGGTAGTAATTTTCATAAAAACAATAAAAACATGCAAAACAAATATACTGAAAGTAAATGGGACCTGTTATTTCATGTCAACTCTATACTCGGATGCAAATCCACGAGTCATTGTCAGAAGTAAATATAGGAGGACTTCAACTGTTGGACATAAAGTTTAACATTTCTAAAGTCATATTTTAAGATTGTAATCATAGCAACGACTTCTATTTATTGCCCAATCATTTACAGGTAGCAAAACAGAACAAAGAGGGTGTTTACAGTCACACTGTTCTTTTGTTATGGGAGTTAATGGAAGCAATATGTAAAAAATAAAATACTGCATGACAATAACGTCACCATTTCACTATGGTGTCACTTGAACTCCAACTCGATAATAACGTCAAACAAGAAATCATTTTTACTGAACTGACGCACCTTTAAATATTATAAAACATACCATTCAAATGTTGACATATAAAAAGTGATCGGTTTGAGCAAAGAAGAGAAACAAATGATCATTTGACACATCATTGATCACACTGATTTATCACATAAGCATCTGATTTGAAGGTTTAACACTTCTGCGGGCATTGTGACAACTGCCAGTTGGCTGGAGCAGAGGCTATTTGGAAAGCATTTCCAGTGCAAACACCTGCGAATGTGAAAATGTTTCTGGAATGGCTTGCTTCTGGGAGAATACTTCCCCAATTATTTCCTCCTTTATAAGCTTCCCCAAGTCATGGGGGAGAGCGTTTCTGTAATCCTTCATCTAGCCTGATTTCCGTAGGCGGGGACAAAAATGTAAAACAGCCAATTTGAGCGCTGATTTGTGATGCTCGTTCAGTAAGTGATGGAGATATGCAGCAAATGTTGGCCTCGAGTAAAATGCAAAGGAGGTAAAATGGATGAATATTGATTTTCCCTTGTTTGAATGAAGCTGGCAGAAAGACAGATGAATAAACAGGGGAAGGGAGGAAGTGGGGTGAGACCGTCTGAGTTGTTGGGAAACACCCAGCCTCCAACAATAGAGGCCTCATAAAATAAAATGACTCACTTAATCCATGAATTTGGTTTCAGGAAATACTGCAAGGCAAACTGACCAAAGCCTGCACACAAACCCACATATAATCAGAGAGAGAATGGACATAAATCTTTTCCCTACTCCTCTCAAACATGTTCAGCTTTCACATCTTTGCTTAAAAATTGTTATTTTGACTTTACTGGGGAGCAACAGACCAATTAGCTACGTCTGATCAAAATACTTGAAAATGTTGTACATCAGCAGATGGGTGTGTATTTATTTTAAAGTCACACATTATTTGACAGGTTTTAGAACTACGCAGAGTACAGAAAAAGGTAACCAAGGGTTTCAAAAAAAATTTTTTCTAACAGCTAACAGGCATAAAACTCAGTCTTTGCTGTATTTCTAAGACCTGAGGTGAATTGGAGTAATGAAAGAAGACAGAAGACACAGAAGTAAGTGTAAGCCAGAGAGACTGACCCAGTGATGTGGCCACAGACCAGCCAACCCGATTAACCAGAAGCTGTGTCCGATCATGTGCACAAACAAGTTTGATCCACTCGTTCATAATTTGGTTGGACTTTTGTTCAGCAAAATCTTATTTAATCTTTAGGAAGATAGTGTTTCAGACTGATTTTGAACTCCAAATGAGGAACAGCTGAACATCCAATCGCCTTCCATCCTCCTCTCGGCAGACAGCACTAGTATGATCTGCTTGTCTGGTATCTGATCAGGACGAGAGAGACACGACCAAGAGTCCTGACAGAACACAAAGCAGAAGCCCATGGTTTTCCATGATGATGTTTGAGAAAATTTAATGTTTGTTGCTTGTTGGTTGTTTTATGTTTTTTATAATTTAAAACATCCCAAATGGTGTGCTGCCAAAATGTGACTTACCAATAAGCTTAAGTTAAAACAGGATTGTTAAAGACAGAGATAATGTCTAACTAGAGCTCTGGATTCCTCAGTCTGCTGCCATCAAAATGTCACTTGACAGATAAAGCAGGGCGGTTTTAGGGGAATGCAATTTATCTTTAAAAACCACACAAAAAAAATACAGTTTTTATTAAAAAAAAAAAAAAAAAAAGAACAGAAGTTGCACATATATTTTCTAAAAAACCTTTGAGATAATTACTGATTTGCATTTAAATCTGGGAGTTTTTGGCTGATAAAGTTGACTTGGGTTGAGTACACATACGAACAAAGACATTATGTTTGACCAAGGAGTCAAACACAATCTGGGCCTCTTCACTTTCACTACATCCACTTAAAGACTTTTTTAAAGCCTCCCAACTTGTTTCAATCTTAATCTGGATTGCAACAAATTATAATAGTAATGATGGTATATTGTCACTTTGCACAAGGAAAGGTCTTTAGATGGACACAGCAGGAGAGACTCCAAACACTTCAGGGTAAAGTGGAGAAAACTATTCAACTTTGTTTCAGTGAGTTTCTGAACAGTCAACACAGACCTTTGGTCTCCCATTACCCTCTGCTCATGAATCGCTCCCCATTTTCCGAACAATATGAGATTTGAAAAACACAATCCCACTTTGGAGTCTCATCATCTCTGGAAGAAGACACAGAGAAATAACAGCACCATCACTGCCCACCTGCAGAACAGCGCTTCTTCTCTCCCCAAGAAATGACGGTGACCAAAAAAATTGGGCGTCCCACTGCCACCAGCATACCCATCGGACTGTGACGATAGGAAGTTGGTGTTTGATCATTATGTCTCGCTTTCATACTTTGGGATGCTGCTTTCTGCTGTTGTTGAGACAATGGTTGCCCTCAGAGGACACCACATTTATTTATTTATTTCACTGTTTAAATAAGGGGTGAAGGAAAGGGGAAGAAATGGCTGATGTGCTTTACCTCCCACCGAGCTCTATATCTTCAATAGCTTCTAGTTGGGGGACAAATTGGTCTTGGAAATAAGGGGTCATTTCCTCTGCCTGTTTACCTGTTCGCAGCACACTGTCATCAGTTTGAAACAGACACAGGCTGACCCAGCTCTACCCTCTGAGAGCTAATGTGAACCAGGGTTGAGTCATTCTCGTCTTCACTGACAACAAGCAAGCAGCTTGAGTGTGTATGCGTGTGTCGATTGTGTGTGTGTGTTGGTTACAAACAGTAGTGACCCTGATGAACTCGTGACCTTTTAAACTTTGAGGCAAATAAACCAGTTTCGAGTGTCTCGTCATCTCTCTTTGGGAGACACACTGACAGTTTGCACATCACTAAAAGACCTTCAAGGAAATTCCATCTGTGACGTCTTGAACGTTTTGGTGAAGTTACATCTGTGTCTTTTTCTGTTCTGTACTTTTCCTGATGTCCATTTGAGACCTTGTCAAAGCCCACACAAAGATATTTGAAACCAAATATTGACATATGCAGCATAAAAGGGAAGGACTCGCTTTTTTTTTCTTGCCCAACTTTAAACCAGACAGACCGTTTCCTGCTTTAGATCATGACAGAATAACTGAGTGGAAGAAGTTTTAACAAAACTTGGTTGAAAGTTAAAGATTAAAACACATTTATCCTTAGTATTCGATGGAATTGCCATTAAATATGTATGATTTCAAATGTACGAAGAATAGTTCCACAGGCTTTTAACACCAGTTTATTGGGATTTTGGCCCATTCCTCCTGAAAGAACTGGTGCAACTGAGTCAGGTTTAATGGCTGTTTGATTTTTCAGGTCAGGATACAAACAAGAATGAGATTTGGGCTTTATGACAGTCACTCCAAAACACTGACTTTGGTAAAAAAAAATTGGCCTTAATCTATTGTGTAACGAACTTTATGGTAGTGTCCATTTAGAAGACCAATTTGCATATTAAGTCCTTGAAAATGTCTTGATAAATTGATTTAATATTTCTGCATAATGTTCTTTTTTCCTATTCATGTCATCTGTTTCTTTGACAATTCATCATTTCTCTGGGTTCATTTTAAACACATTACTGATACTGAAAATTTTAATATTTTTCATTTAGCAACAACATCCCCACTATGCAATGTCAATACTATATTAATATAGTGTTTTTCTGGGTATAGATTGGATTTTTTGTTGTTATTGTTATTTGCACCTCTTAATTAAATTGTACAAAATAAGTGCCATAAAGGCAACCCAGTAATCAGCTACTACAAAGTATGGCCTTTACACTGAAATAGTAAGTAAATTGATGTAGAGGAAGGAATAAATTTGCTGTGTCTGATAGATTTTTCAAGTCCTCAATAGTTAAAGGGGGTCTTCAGCATTTTGCTTACTTGTGCCAATTTACCCAGAATGCATCATACCCACTGTAAGCTGCCATAACAGTCAACAGAACCTGCACCACACACACCATTTTCAGTTTCATAAATTTTAAAATCCAGGCTGCATTCATCTCCTTGATGACTGCAGTATATTAAGATTTGAATAAATTAAGGAATCACAGTGGCCTTGAATAAAATAAGATTGAACATAAATGTGCTTTAAATAAAGTTTGAACAGTGAAAAACTGAAAATACAAATTTGTATTTTTTAGAAGTTTTACCAAACTAAGCTTTTTCAAATATTGATAAGGGACATGTAAGGTTTTGCCATAACCTTCCCACCAAACACTGACTGGACATTCAATAATAAATGAAGGATTTCACACAAGCACATGCACACACTCATACACACCCGTTGTTATGCACTGGGTACATCCGATATTGTGTTCACACACTATGGGGCTAAAATGGGAATACAGTCAGCAGCCAAGTCTTAGCTGTAAATCGATAGATTAAATAGAAATGTATGAATAAAACACCAGCTAATAAATAAAAAAGGAGAAGGTTTACTCTTGCTGTGAAGCACGGTGCCGACTCTCTCCCAAAATGAGGGACGAAAAAAAAGAAACAAGGAAGAAGGAAGAGCAACAAGAAAAACAAACCAGAAAAACAAAGACAGACAAAAAATTATTACATGTTTAACAAAGTGAGTGCATTTTTAGTTGATCCATAATTTTTAAGCTATTTTAAGGCATTTTTTCTGTGTAAAATACACAAAGTTGCACATAAAAGTAGTGAAACTGAAATGTTTGTAAGATTTGCATCCAAATCTCATCCAGTCGTCGTAATTTGTGAATTTAATGAAACATTAATATAATTTGTCTACAAATTTGCAAAAAATGTATTTGATTAGCTACTGCTCCACCACATAGTAATGCTTTTTGTATATCAGTAAGTAGATGGTAGATTACATTATGTGTAGGCTGAATGAGACCATATGCAATTGACTTTAAATGTGAAAGGAACTGGATTAAACTGGATTATTTTGGATAAAACTCAATGAACTAAATTAATTTAAAAGTAAACAGGTTCATATCTAATTGAATATGAATTGTTTGTTTAAAATAAACTGAGTTAACGTAAAGAGTAGAGCTAAGTGAGCTGAGCTAAATAAGAGTAATAAATTGAAATGGCATTAAAGAGGATTTCATACAACTGAAAGCATTTGAACACGACAGAACAAAGCAAAAGGTGGAAATAATTAATAGGCTATTGCAATTTAAGTGACATGCATTGATGCTCTGCATGGAAATAATATATTTAACCAGCAAGATGAACTTGATACTCAAATCAAATAAATATTGTTTAACGTCTAACCTGGGTGAAAATGAACCCAATTAGACTTAATTTAACCTGATTAAACTTGATTGAAATAAAACATTTAGAACTGATTTAATACAATTGAACAAAGTGAACTGAATAAAAACAAAGGAAAAATACCTAGAGGAGTTCAAATAAATTGAACTAAATCAAAATTGTGTGCAAATGATTTGTAATAAACTAGTGATTTGAAATAACATGAACAGCACCAAGCTGAACTGCATACAATGTTAATTAAACAGAAACAAACTGGAGAAAAAGCAAATGAATGTAATGGGATGAAAATGAACTGAATCACATTGATCTGATTTGTTCAGGATACAAGAGAACTGAACAGGTTTTTAAGAATATGATGGACTAAAATTATACTGAACAATGAATTAAATTAATCTGGAAGAAATCAAACTGAGGTGAACCGACATTGTTGAGTCCGCTCAGTTACACTGCATCATTAGACCTGAAAATGCACATCACCTACCTGTCATTAATGCTCCAGTTGAGGCACAGGTTTAGGGAGCTGAGCTTCCGACACTTTCTCACCACTTCCATCACCGTCTCGTTGTTCAGTTCTGAGATGTGCCGCAGATCCAGGACACTCAGGTTTTGCAGCTACAAGAGATGATACACAATATTTTATGAGCATTTTATCAAAAAGCATCACAAACCCATCATCAAAAATGATCCTTGATAAACATAAACATCAAACATTAACTAAACAATGGACTTGTCCATCTTTACTTTGATAAGCCTTAGAGAAAAAGCAATAGAAGCAATGCAGCATTTCTGCTGAGCTACATCAGTAGATATGATGCATCTGCAAGAACGAAGCGGATTTTCTTTCTGTGTGCAGGGGAAATGTGTTCTACCACATGCTGCATCAAATACAACAAAACAAATACAGAGCACACAGAAACAAGTGAGATAAGTGCTACAAAACTGTTTATCGTTACTGTTTACCATCCTGCACCCGCACGCCTGGTGCAAAGGGTTTGAGCCAAAATGAGCAATCGCTTTTCTTCTTCCTTTCATCCCTTCCACTTCCAATAATCCCACTTCCCAATCTGAATACCTGATAAAAGAAGGTTGAGCTTAACCCCCCAGTTAAAATCTCAACCTTTTGGCACGATGTTCAGCAAGTGTTCCTGCTCACTTAACTATCCAAAGGCTTTTTGAAGAGACAGCGCAGGTGTGCAGATTCAGATACAGACTCATAACTATTCAGGAGAAAGCTGCAAACACACAAATACAAGCTTAAACTCTCTTACACACACACGTACGCACACACACAAGGGGATGCGAGATAAGAGGGGTATGATATTCAAGAAGCCGCCAGGGAGGCATAAAGGTAAATGTCATGTCCGAGGCTAAAGAGAAAACAAGCTTACAGTTGGTGTTAAGATCACTGAGCCCTGTTGTTGGCTCCATAGGCATGACATATACCGACCAGCATGAAGACACATGGGGGGGACAAGGACCAAGTCTCACTGTGTGAAGTAAGCACACATGTAAACACTGTTCCCAGCCTCCACTGAGGTTAAAAACATACGAGCTGCAAACAAACACGTTAAGTGCGCAAACCGCTGCGCCATGCTGAAGGAAACTACTTCTTAAAAAGCTTGGAAAAAAAAACCCTTAAAAAATCCACACCTCCTGTCATAAAATGTCTGCTCAGGCATGAAATAAACATGAAATACAATTTTTATGCAGCACATCCTCACCTGAACTCTAGTGACAACATGAATGAAATAAACAAAAGGCTTGTATGTGCACAGATTGGTTTTAAAAAAATCCAGTTGTGAGGGTCAAGGAGCAGCAAAACAGACAACTGCAATAAATAGCAGAAACTGCTTACTAGTTATCAATGAATAAACTCAGGGAGACAATGAGGTTTGGACAAAAATGCACCGAAAATCACAAATACGGACAAACTGCCTCGTGCCCCTGTGGTCACCACTGAATACAAGTGTTAAATTATTCATTTTGGGGGCTGAGCAGGATGTGCACGCCTGTGTGCTCCCCTCATTATTCATTTTGTTGGGACATAAACATGACTTCACATTCAGATAATGGGAGCTCAGCATCTTTGGAGGAGTGTGGGGGGAACAAAAGCCAAGCTATAATAATTCTTCCTTTAGGTTTAGTGTCATAATTTAAGATTAAGGTTCTAGCTGTACAAATATTCATAGAAATATACCCACGAGAACGCAGCTGAAAGATTTTACACATTTTACACACATCCTCACATGCTCCCTGTCTTACAAAGAGTTTTCATGTCCATTCAGTATTTGTGATCGGAATGCCTGGAGTACATTTTCAAAGCCTCCACATCAAACGTATTATTTGTTCACCAAATCTTCAAAACTGCTTATCTCTGCCGAAAAAGAATTTCTACTACAGCCAATAGGCAGTGTTTCATTGATGTGGGAAACCAATGAGAAATCAGGCCAACCTGAGAGAGTTTTCATTGGCTGTGTGTGTAGCTAGGATGGAGGAAAAAAAAAAAACAACTACCAAATTTTCGGAGATGGAAGGGAGGAGGTAGCAAGGGGACACACAGCCACAGCTCTAACTTTGTAAAATCCATCTGAGCAAAACCAATGTATGAAAATAAATACTGCAATTTAAGAATGCCTGCCAAAAAGGAAAATATGCTGAAAATCCCTGAAATTAAAAGTTACAAGTAGCAGCATCAGAGCAATTTGACACACTTCCAAAAATACGGCAAGTAAATGTTCTTGTATTTACTTACTTTTTTTAATTAACTTTCAGTTTTCAGCAGTTTTACTGTAAACTAAGAATAAATCAACACTAACAAAGAGAAAAGTAATGTGGAGGAGAACGCATAAAAATGAGAGAAACTGAGCAAAGATAAATAAAAAAAGTGAAATAGAGGGACAGAACAAGTGAGGGACAAACAAAGTAAGAGAGCGGAGAGGATTTGGGCAGGTCTTTCTACTTGTTGGTGGAAGCCTGTAACCAGGCAGAGTTTGCCTCTTCGTCTCCGAGTTGGCAGCTAGAGCGGGGTCATTATTCAAGCCGTTCATAAAACCAGTGAAACCTGCAAAATCCAGCTGCTCTTGGACCAGCCGCTCTCCAACTGCCACACATACACACTGCAAATAATGAGCACAGTGACTTCCTGAATGCTGGGCAGACATGCTAACATCTGCAGAGTGAAGAAACATCAACTCAAGTGTTAAAAGATTAACTTTGCATTTCATATATATACACACATACGTGTGTGTGTGTGTGTGTGTGTGTGTGTGTGCGCGCGCGCGTAGGTGTTATTACTTAAAAATTAGACATTTTAGTCCAATTTCTGCAAATCTGTAATGTGTCACTAAAAATTAGCAATTAAATAAATACTATCAAACTCTTCAGTAATTAAAAAAATATGCAACTTCTTTTTTTACTTGAGTGTACATCTTTACTTGAAATTAGTAAAATTAGTTTTATAAAAAATATAATTTAGTTTTTTTAACAGAATTTTTCTAAAATAGAAGACAGTGACAAAAAACACTTTTTTGTCATTTATTTTTTAAATGTTTGAAAAACATTTAAGAAAATAATACAAGAAGTAGGATTACTGAATCTGAATAAAACTGTCCATCAAAATATTTGATGCCATGTTTAACATTTAGATCTGGTTTAAAACAATTATGACAAAAAATATACATAATTATTGAAGAACAAGAGAGAAAAAAATAACTAACTTCTCAGAATTATAAACCTGGATGTGAATTTTAATAATTAGATAACAGCTACAATTGTTTCATTCCATCTAATCTCTTCAATGAAAGTCAAACACATCACAGATAAGCCAAAAGACAAACTCCTCACATCTGACAGGGATCAACAGGAAAAAAAAAGATCTCATCTGAGATACAAGTTTAACAAATGAGAAATGCAAATGTGCCATCTATTTCCATCTACAGATTTATAAGAGATGCCCAGAGAGTTTGAATTTTGAGTATTTTAATTATCTGCATCTTTCAAAGACAAATAGGGGCCCAAGATCAAATAAAAAAATAAATAAATAAAATAAAAAAGAGAAGAAAAAATAGCTGGCTGTTTCAAAGCCAAGGCATTTTTTAGCATTTGAAAAGGCTTATTTAGAAACTTATTTCACTCAATAACCGTAAATCACAGCATGTGCACCTGTGAGCGTTCTGCCATGCAGTCGACTTTTTACTACCTCTGATATTACTACATGTATTTACACGACGCCAGGCAGGAAGTGGACGCCTTATTGGACCCCGTGCAAAGGATATGATGTCACACATTTGAGCGTTGGCACAAAATAACATGAGTTCATGGTTGTAACTGTCCATCAGCGTCAACGTCTCCGACTCACAGGGAGTTACATGGGATTATAAAAGCACAGACAGAGCTAGCATTGTTTTATTCATAAACAGCGAACATGCTGGTTTTGGAAAATATGAGCTGCTGTTTTATTGCTGCAGTAAAAAAATATGTCCATTTCAAGATTTAGTATGTGAGTTTCATCAGTACAAAAAAAAAGAAAAAAACAGCTTCTCAGGGGTAAGCTTATGAATTGTCAAAGGGGCAACACATGTTTGTACGTTATTTTTTTTTTTTTTTAAAGGTAAGAAAACCTTTTAGAAAGAGTAAGAGCCTTGAGAGTCATAGACCAGAAAGGATGAGTAGAGACTGGTTTAGAAGATTTAAGGGAGCCAGATAAAAGTTTAGCCACACGCTTTGAAGTGTATTTAAAGTCGTCAGCAAGGAGTCAAAGTCATAAAGTGCCTTTGAGGTGTTTGCTCGGTTGTCCGTATCTGTTGGGGAACCGTGTGAATGAGACAGGATGAGGTGGGGGCCAAAAGGAGGGACGAATGGCAGAGGTGATAGTAGGTGAGTACAAGTGCGCACTCATGCATGCTCAACCCCCCCTACAAAAAGAAAAAAAGAAAAAGAAAGGGAACATGCAAGACAGTTCAGTCAGAAGGGTAAGAGGTATGTCATGACTGCGCTCCTCTCTGAAATCATACAAAAAGAACACGCAAAAGCCTGAGAAGACACAATTAAAACGGTATCGAACATGTCAATGTTTTCCTCAAGGAAATATATTTCTAATGAGGTCGTTGAGATGAAATTTAAACCAGATGCCGGCAACAACCCAAGAAATGTACCCATACAAAGAAATCAAAACAAATCAGATCATAAATGTAGTTATGCGCAGTAAAGTTGAATAGCACAAGGAAAAAGTATTAAACACATGAAGAGAAGCAGCTGCATCTTTAACCCGACCATCTGTGTTTAGAAAGCAATCCTGCCCTCTATCAGTGTATATTTAACATGAGCTGGTTTAGCTCTGACTGGTGGCCTACAAGAAGGCAAAGTCACCAAAGTATTGAACAAAGAAGCACAAGAGTAACAGAATGGTGCCTTCTCAAGATCCTAACCGTATTATTGCAAAACATATTGATGGACTAGACAATGAAATACTTGGAGAATGTAGTCTAGCCACATGAGAACAGAACAGTCATCTTTGTATACGTTAAAGTTGATTTTTTTTTTTTTTTTAATGATCCCAAACACACCGATAGGGAAACTCAGTAGTTGGTTTTTAAATAAAGCTGTGAATACCATGTCAATGCAGCCATTTGAAATGTATTTTCCAAGATAGACATTGACATGTTCCATGCTCAATGTCACTTCTGCAAAAAGGAATCTAAAGCAGGATTGGGAAAAACAACAAAATGTAAAATGCAATAATGTGAAGGCAGAGCAGTGCATGTGTGTGTGTGCGCGCTCATACGTGTATGGGTAGCTCCTCTCTCTGTCTATTCCATGCCCATCTACTGTCTACCCCTTATTTTTCCCATTTCTATTCCCCTTTTCTTTTTGTAATCTCCTTCAGTCGCTAATCCTGCATGTGCCGGTCTCGATAACAAACTCAGTGGTGAGAAAAGGCTCAAGGTGATAGAGAGAGATGGCTTTTTTTTTTTTTTTCCGGTGCACTGAGTCAAACGTCCACATAAGACACGCAGGAACCACCGCAACAGCGCAGGATGACAGTCACGGCACACTGACACTAGTTGGGCCAGTAATGAGACATGATATCCCCACCCTCCAGAGGTCAAAAAACGTCTCTGTCTCTGTCTGTCTCTGGGTTAAAAGTCTTACAGCCAAATGAATTATTCTTCAATTACTCTTGCATGAGACACACATCATCCTTAGGCTCTCCTCTCCTCATTATATTCATAAATCCCCCAATCTCCTCCATACAGCAGTCAAGAAAATTATTATTACAATTGAGACTCATTTGGCGACCTCCACAACCCCATTACCTTTCTTTCTTCAAATCCCCTCTGCCACCTTCTCTCCCCGTCACCCCCAACTCCACCACTTCCGAGACACAACATGCGTGTCCCCATACATTCGTACGCGGGGTAAGACGTGAGCACAAACGTACACACAACACACATATTTCTTGGTTGGTGTTGGAGGTTATCAGTTTGACACAGGGCACTGTGATTATGTATTTTCTGTGCTTCATTCAGGGGGTTGAGGAGATAAGGGACCAGCAGACTGCAGCAAAGCCAGACACCGCTTTCCCAACGTGGGGCGGAAGCAGAAGAGAGGCGTTAGCAAAGGTGGCGACTTCACCGTTCATGGCAACTAAAAACAGAAAACACCCGCTAAGCTTCTGTCACATTTTGTCAACCACAAACGTTTAATGTACTGCAATTTTATTTGACCAAGTAATGAATGTTTGTGAAGTAGGTCATTTTAAAAAGGTTTTACAAATATATCTGAAATTGCAGCATGTAATAGACCAATTTATATTATCCTCCAGTAGAAGAATACACAGAAAAAAAAAGAAAAAAAAAAAAGAAAAAAAAAAAAAAAAAAAAAAAAAAAATATATATATATATATATATATATATATATATAAATATTTTCCTTCTTTTTTAAGTCGTAAGTCATCTAAAAATCGTAGTCTTCCCCAACATCATCACACACTGCATGGTTTCCTAATGTTAAGCAGCCCTACTGGGCACAATTCATCCTTCTTGATCCAACACTTTATAAAACCAGTTGGATACGGTGGTAAACATTAGCAAACAGAATTTTATTTTACTTTGTGTAATTCTAACAGATAGATGCTTTCATTACCCTTCCCAACCTAGCTGTGGATGTATGTTCAATTCAGTTCAGTAATATGTTTTTATTCCCAAGTGAAATTAAATGTCGCCGTAGTTTATATCAGCCACGTATCTTCAGGGAGTTGTTGTGGATGGTGATGCTGTGGGCAGGTAGGATCTTGGGTAGCAGTCAGTCTTGCAACCAATGTGAAGCTGTCTCTGACTGAAGACTATTACTGTATGACAGTTGCATGTCAACTCGGACAATTTCCCAAAGTAGCATATCCTGGATGACATCATCAGTTGTTGGCAAGCCCTGCTAATCATAGCTGGGAAGAGAGACACTGGAGCTGGATATGTGATCCTTGACAATTACGGTCAACGGAAGAGATGGTTTCAACTTCCTCCTCTCTCTACTCGTTCGTTCTGCTCTGCATCCATGAAGCCTCCTTTCCAACTTCTTCAGGATGTGGGGTCAAAGATCAGGTGTTCCTTGAGTTTTTAGATGCTAATCAGCTGCTTCAAGTTGCAAAAATAAAAATATCTTATTGGCACATGTCCGAAAGTGAAAAAGTAAAAGCACAGCATCCAAAACCAGAGGGAATTGTTATCCAAACATGCCAGGCAAAAGAAAATTATGAACAACAGCGTTAAAAATGGACAATTCAGAACCAAATCCAAAATTCTGCATATGTGATTTCTCAGATTTTTATTTGTAACTTTCCATTCACTTTGCAATGATGCACTATTTTCTATTGGTTAATCATATAAAATAACAAAATATGCACATATCTGTGGTTAAATGACAAAACATGGAAAATTTTAGGAAGTATAAATAGTTTCTTTTTAGAGACAGTATGTGGTTTTTATTGGTTCGGAGCCTAATTTGTGCTTTGAATGGTCTGAACCAAGCACTGCACATTACACTGTACACGGAAAAATAGAGCATATGATTTTAGTTATGAAATTAAATATCTTAGCTGTCATGAACCAGACTGTTTTATATGCTCATAAACACACAAAGAGAGAATGAAGTATTACCCGTGGTCCAATTCTGTCAAATTCGTAGCGCATTAATCAAAAGGTCCCAACTTTTCTCCCCAGAAGAACAACAAAACCACTGAAGCAGCACGGCTGAATTAATCTACAAGGCCCCAAATTAAGACCAGAAACATCCGAGCTCTGCACATCACAGAGACAACACACAGCTATTACAGTGTCCAAATATACCTCGTTTCATCTCTGACGCATTCTTCAACAGTCTCCCCATTTGTTATAACTTTGGCTCCCGTCCCGTGGGTGGGAACTTTCGCACAGACAGCAAAAGCCCTTCAGCGGCCCAAAGTGTCTAAGGGCAGTGATAGGCTGATGTATGAGGAGGGGCATCATGGGTAGGCATGACAAGAGAAGAGGAGGCCATCGGTGGGACATCTAAAGCTGGAGGAATGAAGGCTCTTTGGCACAGAGAGCAGCTCTCAAACACTGGCGCTGTGATAGAGCCGACCTTGGGCTTAATCACCAGCAGAAGAAAAGAGCAGCTTGACAGGAAGATGGAGAGACAGAAGGAGAGAGAGCATGAGTGTGAGAAAGAGAAACACGCACGCACACACACACACAAAAATACAACACACACAAGGCACATGAGTAGAAGGGAAAGAGATATAGAAAGAATAAAAAATACTGTACAAAAAAAGACAAGCAGGTTGCAATGCTGATAAAAGTTACATCATAACTCTCAGGGTGTTCCTCGTCTTTTCGAGACTGCAGACTGAAGACCGCTGCAGAATGAAATTAACAAAGCTGGTAATATACTGCCTGTAGACATAAATCACATACTTTACACACAGATCTGAACAGCAGCCTGTGGAAAGACTTCAACCTTATATGCAACGCATACATATAATTAAATAAAAATTTACTGTACTGTCCTCCCACCTGTTTATATAGTACACTGTGTTCAGGTGTAATATTACACAGCTATACACAGTTATCAGTTTCAAAGTTTTTAGTAAAAAAATTTAAAAAAGCTAAGAAAGTAAAACAGATGTAGGCTGAAAGGAAACTTCCATGAATGCATGTCGACTACTCAGTAACAGGCAAAGCAAAAGCCTCTGAATGGGGCATCAGACAAACAGGTTGAGGAAGTAGTTCATGTCGAAGAGGTCTGCCAGTGGCTAGAAAGAGAAATACAGGCCCAATCATGGCAGCACAGGAACAGGCCCTAAGTAGGGTAGAGCAAATATAAGCCAGGGTCTACAACATCAGGCAGGGGTCAAGATGCAGGCTGAGTAAAAATGCTACTGAAACAGTCCAACACAAAACTGGATGAAAGATCTTGGTAGAACTATATGGAAACACCATATCCATAACATGACTGAGAAACAAAAAACCTGTGCTAGGTATAGACTGGTGGTCCCAAGGTAGGAGACACCACCAAGAGTAGTAGAGGATGATGAGGATGTGGGACTTCCAGATCCAGACGGATACATTTGTGATGGCTAGGAGAGCAGAAGTGACAGCAACAGCAACATCAAGAAGTTTAAATATGTTTAAATACCAGAAGCTTGGGGAAAAAAAACTCAAGAGCTCAAAGAGGAAACAATGAAGCTGTGGAAAGCCAAAACTTCAGTGGAGCCAGTGGTCATCTGTGCATCTTTCAGTCACATCATACTTGTATCTTAGAGAAACAGGTAGTCAATGATTACCAATTAATGTGTCATAGGCACACTAATAACTTAAAAAGTAACTGATGGGGTGCCAAGTGGTTCAGCAGTGGATCAGGCACACCGCATATGGAGGCTACAATCCTCCATGTAGGTCCAGGGTTAAACTCCCTGCCCTTTTTCATGTATAAATACCAATGAATAAAGGCCTCCACTAGTTCTATGTAACCTTAGCAAAAGCAAATAATTACCAAAAACTACAGCAAATGTTTGGGGTGTCAATAATTGTGGCACTGGGCCTATGCTGATATTTTTATTTCTAACATCACCCAACAATTTATCCTATTTTTTTCAGTATGAGATCCTGCCGCAATAAAAGTTATATTTATTTGAAGGCGCATTTCTCCACATTTTTAGCGTGGTAGCCACTGTAAACACTTGTACTGTATATTACAGTATACATATTCTCTCAAATTACCTGCTGAGACCTAGCGCCAAATCACTAAAGCTTCTAGGACCACCCACAGAGCCCCCCTTCAAGATGTTTTCCATCAATAATACAGCCTTGGGAAATAACAGACCTCATCAATAAAAATGTTATTTATGTCAAAAGCTCAGAGCCGACATTGAGCTTCAATCTAAAAACCAACCGTAAACAAAAGTTTACAGTAAGATCCTGGCGGCCACAAACACTTGCCCTTAAAATCATCAGTTTCTCTTACCTCGTGTCGAGGTGTTTAATTAACAACTACTATGGGAAGTGTTTATTTGATGGGCAGAGAGAAAACATTGTTTTGTCTTTTAGTTACAAAGCAGAAGATGATTTATGAGCACAAACAAGTGAGTTGTGATCCTCTACAGAGACAGAGGAGACACTGTAAAACAGACGGCATAACCATGCAGACTGCATCGAACGTGTCACAACATGTCGCCAATTTCTACCTCCAGCTCTTTCTATTTAGAAAATACAATTGTAATTGATTTCTTCATATCCTGACTCGGGACAAATCAATATAAGAAAAACAAGGTGTTAGAGGAGAGAATAAATAAAAGTAGATGGTTTCCTCCACCTTTTTTATATTTATATATATATATATATATATATATATATATATATATATATATATATATATATATATATATATCAGAAGTAGAAACTGAGCAAGTTGGGAAGATTATCAGAGAGAGTGTGATCAGCCAGGAAAAGAAGAAGGGAGGGAGAGCACAATAATCGAACAAGAGAGGAGCGCCGCAGTCCTGGAACCACACGGAGGTCCGTGGAGTCATCAGAAATGCAACGATTTCTAAAAGCAAGAATATGATTTTTAAATTGACAGATGATGGGACCAGGTGGGAATCAATGAGAGGAGGAATCAACTCTGAAACAAGATAATTGCTGTCAGAGATTATAGAGAGATGGAAAAAGGAGGAGGTGGAATGACTGAGATGTAGGCAGAGAGATGGATAACAGAAAGAAAAGTGATTACAACAGGAGACTGAACTCATGAACTTATCTGTGCTTACATTTTAAATGCTTTCTGGAAAAAAAATAATAGATAGCTTCTCTCAATGGATTCAGTCTAAAAGCAGTGTGTCTGGGGTCCCTTTAGCAAATGAGAAAATAAATTAAGAAATAAAATGAATCGACTGTTGTCAGAAAAGACAGATCCATTTGGAAAATGTTATGAAGGGATGAACTAGTTATACTGTCATTTCGGGCTAATAATGAAACAAATATTAGACTGTTTGGAAAACTACATAAAACTTTAAATATTTCAATAAATGTTTGATGAAAGTGGAAATGTGGCTATACAAAAACAGAAATACGTAATGGCTCGTTATTTACTTTTGAACGTCCTCCAAATAAAATATTTTCCCTTTTAGAGAGAAACTCACTTGTTAAATATTGACAGCTACTCTTCATAGCTTAGCATTTTCTGTCTTTATCTTCTTTGCCATTTAAAGCCAACATTCTCAAAAAAGATCTTACACACGTGCAAATCGCCGCTCTTTGCTTCTCGTAGCCAAAAAATAATGGCCTGAGGCAACGATCCTCAAAGTCTGGACTCAAATCTGAATCCTGACCAAACAGCAAATCACCTGAGGCTCAACAGAAAACCGTGCGAATGAGACCTGAACGCAGCTCAGCACGCTGCTGAACCACTCGTCATTAATAACTGTGATGTCCGAAGCCAAGTGTTTTGTTTATAAGTGTTTTGAAACAGTAGGCCTGCTCTTTCTGTAAGATTCATCTGCAAACTGTTCACTGGGACGGCAGGGAAAATACATGAGCAGACTTATCAACTAGGTATATCAAAACAGAGAAAGAAAAAAAAAAGCTAGCTAAAAGTAGCCCAATACCTAGCCTAGAGATTTATAAGACATGTGAAGAGAGTGAGAGTTATTATAAAATAAAAAAAAATAAACCTCAGTGTGTTTTGGGTGAACTATAAGAAGTTTAGATAAGACCAAATGTTGGAGGAAAGAAGACTGACAAGAAAAACACTAAAACCCTGAACATCATTTTTTGTGAGCAGGTTAGGTAGAACACAAACAACCTCTGCCTCACAAGTAATGATGATGAAATGCAGTGAAATCTTTTAATTTGTATCCGAAGACATTCAGTTTCACAGAAAAATAAATGGCTCTTCTAAATGTACTTTTTTTTTTAAGTACAACATACTTTAAAATAATAGATATGTATTTATCAAAGCTGTGGGAAAAGCCCTTTTAAACGCCAATGAATATAGTTTATTCTTCTTTAAAATGCTCAACATTTAAGAAGTAACCAGATGATGAGATGCTTTAATGTTAAAATATTGAATGTGATAGAAAAAATATAAATATGACTAAAAAGTTTAACTAATTTAGACAACTTGATTAATTCAGACGTTGTAATTTTTCAGGCTGCTGAAGATCTGAGTAATAAACAAATCTGATCATTTACTGAGGAACAATAATAAAGGTAGGCTTTATAAGTCAATAAGACAAATGTGGCGTTTTAACAGCACATGGGGCGATTAGTATTTGAACATTTTTACAACACTGAAAAGAAACTGAGTGTAAACAAAGTGCATTATTTTATGCCTCTACTTAAACTTAATTGTGCTGAAAATGCAAACAGATTCCATATACTTGTATATTGTTAGTTGAGTAAATAAAATAATTTACTTGTAAGCTACAATTTCCCAAAATGTTAAAGATAATTATGTGTTCAGTTTGTAACTGTTTTTAAAAATATATTCCCTTATATTTTTTTGTGCAAGATAGCCACTTAATTTTTGGACACATCAAATGTAACGGAATTAATTTATGAAAAATGTTTAATTAGACATTTTCAAAAACATTTTGAAAAAATAGTGGATTATGGTGACAAACGCATTACTATATTAAAATTCCCTGCTTCTGAACAGTAGAACATTTCTAGAATAATTTCAAAGACAAACCAGACAACTTCTTATTTTTCTGATACGTCCTCTGGGTATTTTGCACATACTGTAAATAACAGTCTGGACTGTAATGGGATTTTAGGAAGTTCAAGGTCAGTGCATCTGGTTGGAACAAACAGAACTGAAAATATGTCAAGTCCAAACGAACGATACGATCCACTAAGCTTGTGGCTCTGAATGCTGGGAAAAAAAAAAAATCTATAAATATTAGCAGAATTATGAACTTCTTCTTCTGAACTCCTAAATGTTCACCTTGGTTAATACTTCCATAAATAATAATGAGCGCGCTCCTCTGTAGGTGTGTGTTTGTGTGTGCAAAGGTCCCTGCGACCACCTCCACGTATGCTAATGCTGTTATGACTGGCTGGCTTCATTACTGTCTGTCTACAACACCATGGCCAAGGTCAGCGGAGGCTGCAGAGATGATAGGGGCCAAAACTATGAGCACAAATTAATCTGCTGTTTAATCTAATAATGCAGCGCGGCATCGGGTGCCTCAGTCCTATTAACACAACTGTAATTGCATTTGAGGAGAAACGGGAACATGCAGGTCCACTGAGGTGTGTGCACACTCAAGTGTACACCCAAGTACATCAAACACAAATCGAATTGTATTACAGAAGGATGCATGGGTGTGGACATAGCATACACAGATGCACTCTGTAGCTGCACGCACTCCAGACAGATGCCATGTTGGGAAAAGGAAATAAATGGCAAGGAAAACAAGGTGAGGGATTTTCCTGTGAATTTACTTCAAGCACGCATACGCGTGTGTCCGCGTTTACATTATATGGCATGGAACAGCTTTAAGCACGGAGCACTGCTCATTAGCATGGTAATATCCAAACAGCGGGGTGTAGTCGCAACAGAGGCGTATTATTAGGATTCATCTCATTAAGCTTTCATGAGATTTAAAAGTTAACACAAAATAACTTGAAAACTAAGTCAGAGATAAAAACAGAGTGCGTGCCTGAATTCATTTCATAAAAGTTAAATATACCCCCTGGAGACAACCTGCAGCAACGTGTAGGAGCTGGCCTGGAGTAAGCCGATTAGACAGCAAAAAACGAACTTTTGGCGACATTTACTGCAACAAGTAATTACAAAGAAACAAGGGAGTTTTATCTTCAACTAGGACAGCAGGAAGTATGTTATCTTCAACTTATAAGTAAACACACAAGTGGAGTTCCTAAACTACAGTAAATTATCCACTGATAATTTAATATTACTATGATAACCCAAGTGAAGAACTGGTTTGATACTCACCGCAGTGAGATGGATGACACCCTGAGAGGTGACGGGGCATCCCATGAAGCCGACAAACTGCAGCTCGGGACAGTGCTCTGCTACCGCCCGCACAGACTGATCAGTCACCTGGACAACAGGAAAGACAAGAGGGAAAGGAAGAAAAATGGTTTAGTTTAGTTTCAGCACTATGAAACACTTTGGGTTATGTCTTCAAAGCACCGCATGTGTTCGAGTTCTTCACTGCATTCAGCTCGACAGAACTGACACAAGACAGCAAAAAAGGCAAATCCATTGATTTTTCATAAAATATGGAGATGGGAACTAATAAAATCTCAAGTTATTTTGTTCAAGACTTTATATTACTCCACAGTCCCAATTGATTGCGGTTCTGATCAACGTTTGAACCAGTCCTGTCTTCTGGTGATGGATCATTGTCTCTGATCAAACCAGAATAACTGAGCTACTGAGCCAGTGCAAGTAGATATTATTAATGTCATTCATATAAACACATTTCATGACTTAAATACAGAAAGCTGGTTTAAATCATCAGTTTAAAAGTGGGTATGAAACATCAATGCCCCTGTGATGAGTGAGAAACTGACGCAGGGTGGATACCAAATGACCGTTTTATATTAACATTATAAGGGACATCATAATGTTTACAGCCGTTTCTTTAGTGACTCAGTAATCATAACAGTTTTTCCGAGAAGTAAAAGCAGAGCAACTGATGTGGTTTAAAAGGCACAGCAGGCAACGACTGAAAACACTCACCACCAAACATCTTCCTGTGTTATGAAGGAGCAAAAAGCAGAAAGGAGGCCAAAGGGGTTGAGCGGCAACAGACGTTTCTGTTAATGAGGGCGATAAATAGAAAGAGCTTCCACTCTTTCTTTTATAAATTAAAGAAAGAGTGTGTTGTTTTTAAGTTACATTAGCATTAATCTTGTGTTATTTATTGGGCGAATTGTTGTAATCCTGCATGTTTGATGAGTGAGTAACAGAGATCCATAAGGAAGATGAACATTTTAACCAGCTTCTGGTGACTTTATTATGACAGACAATGATAGCTGTTTTTTGTTGGGTTCATTTTTGCTGACATAAAAGTTTCGGAAAGGAAGACAAAAAGACATTCTGCTAAGATGTCCCTAAAAAAAAAAAACTTTGTTTCAAGCTCATCGCTTTCACATCAGGTTAATTTCTTTAAGAGCTTTTCTAAGGAAAGATTATACAATCACATTTACTTGTAAAGAGATCCTTCATAAATATTTGGTTTCAGCTTTTTCCAAATAGCAGGAACCTCAAAATGAACAAACTAGTCCTTACTACTTGCCCATAATTCCTCTGTCTTCTTTTGGTTCTCCTGACTTCAAACCTTTAGATCTAAGCACTCCTTTTCTCTTTCTAATGTTTGCTCATTCTTCATTTTTCTTTCTTCCTGTATCGCTGCCCACTACCCCCCTCCTGGACTACCTTAAAGGTTACTGAGTCGAGGCAGAGGAAGATGAAAAACCCTGGGAGACAGCAAGGTAGAGAGAAATCACAAAAAGAAAGAACAAGGTTTCCATTTATCTTTCACCAAGTCACAGGATGGCTTATCAGGGTAAAACACCTCCTATGAAGCTCAAAGCTTTGTTTCTCACCTTATCTGCAAGGAGCCAAAGTGCTTCCAGAGAGCAAAATGCCTCATAAAGGAGTGTGAGTGCAAAGTATTAGCAGTTATAAGAGACATGAAGAATAGGTTGTGAGGTAATCATTGAAAACTGAACAAAGAGATGAGGACAGCACCTACAGATAAATATCTAACTTTTAAATAAGTCCCAAAACAACATTCCTTAACATTTTAGCAAGAATATATATATATTTTTAAAAAGTTGATTAGCTGCAACAGTGAAAATAAGTTGTGCACATATCTTCATTCTGTCCAAACTTATTAACTACCACAAGCTTTATATTTCTTTTTGACTGGAAGTAATATACCAGCCTCAAACACTTGGAGGTCATCATTAAATTTAAATTGTAAAAATACCAACGGAAAAATGTATAAAGCTATAAAATATACATATAATTTATTTGCATTTATTAACATTTTTGTTAGGCAAAGCCATGTAAAAAAATATATGCTAGAGAAATGAAAAATCTTTACTGGCATTACAGCAAAGATAACTTTTCATGTGAGATAAGGGATATGTGTAGATTTCCAGTACCTAGTGCTTTGAGATTCAACAAAATACTGCTTTTTAAACAATCAATACCTGGATGAAACGTGTTTTAGGACCCGTCACACTGCCCATCACCACTTACTGCAGTCAGAAGAGATCTCCTGTTTTAAGACGGTCACGATTGTGGAACTGGGCTTTCAGAGTAAGTTGGGAATCCAGGAATATACTGTAAAATGAATGCTGTTTTAGGTCTGAAACTTAAAAAAACAACCTTGAGCTGAACAGCTGGCAGGTGAAAGAAAGCTGGCCAGAGTTCCCCTAACATGGCTTCTGCCAAAAAATCATCAAGGAAAACATTTTCAGGTTGACTACCAACCAAATCGAAAAGACTGAACACCAGCAAAATCAAAACCTTGTGTGAGGGAGGCAAAGGAATTAATACACACCGAACCTCCAGACTTTGTTTTACACTAGTGTTTGTGCTGCAGGAAAGTGGGTGCAGCCGAGTGTCTGGAAGCAGAAGAGAAAAGAGGAAAAAAATAACAGAAAAAGAGCAAGTTAAACATCTAGAGTAACTCCCAGCAGGTGAGGAGGGAGACAGAGGAGAGAAAAAAAAGTAAAATCCCAGCAGAGCAGAACCGGCCAGGAGAGCATGTTCCATATCAAATTAAGTTTGTGCACGTGGCAGTGTCGGTGTGTACGTGAAAAAGGCCACATGGTTCTGTAACTAAGATTTGTCTCCAGCCCACAAACACAAAAAACCCGTCCCAACTTTCAGTCTGCTTTACCCCCTCCTCCTTTTCTCTCTCTCCCTTCTCTCTCAACCTTTCATGGACTTTGATTTAAAAACATGAAAAGAGTGATGGGATGGCTTTTGGAGAAGTGGCTAGCCAAAGAGAGGCCTTACAGCCTTTTAGGAGGGATCTAGTTTAATGGTCTCTGGGTGAAGGAGGTAAGAAAAGCAGGAAAAAAAAAAAAATAACAGCGAGCTAGAATGGTGGAAATGCTGCAGTCGTAAAGACAGTCTTTGTGTGTGTGCTTTAAAGAGCTGCGGGGTAATTGTTCAGAGTGCTGTGGAAGCGAAAAGAGTTGGTGCTTTACATGAGTGTGTGGTTTTCGTCTGGTTGGTCTGTTGTTCAAAACGCTGGGACAGCACCTCAGGGCCACTTCTCATCCAATAAGGGCGTTTAAGCTGGTCAATACGGTCTATCATACGGCTCGTTTGACTCCATCAAATGCAAAATCTGGAACAGACCACAGATCTGCTTCAGTCCTCTGTCGCTTCATTTTATCGACAACAAATCTAAAACTACCAACAAACAAAGTTTTCATACCTTGCTTTAGTCTCTTCGTTCTTTTTTTTCGATTTTGAATGTAGGTGTTTGCCGGTAGACTAACCCAGTAGTTAAAGTTGTTCTTTATTTACTAGCAAAGCATGCATTCAGAGATTCCTGCCATGCTTCCAGCATTTATTTTCAAAAGCGGATTTTGAGGCTTCTGTGTTGGCCAGCCAGTGTTAGAACAGGTTAAATGAGGCTCAACAGCTGCAGCTGATTGATTTTAATGGCCAAACCAAAGTGAATTTTTAGGCTGATATTATAACGATAATTCCAAGAAAAAGCTGATGGTAAATTAGTCGACTGATGCTCCAGAGCTCAGTGTAATAAGTGGAAGCAGAAGATTTTCTACCTAATTGGCTTTCAACAGTTATCCTCAATTTAATTAAATAATAGTATCCTTTGATAGAAACATTATCATGCTAATGTTAACAGATCGCAAAATCCTATTTTATGATATAAGGAACACAACAGCTAAAAGGAAGACCAAAATAATCAATAAAAGCTACACAGTCAGGGAAACAAAGAAAAAAAGCACATGAAAAGGAAGACAAACGTTAAGGGCTACACATGTGCAGCTTTGCAGCATATGAGAAATCCATCAGGCGCTTGCAGCACAGGAAAATATGAACATTAAAATGTTCTGTAACAACAGTGCGCAAGAAAAGGGAAAGAGTGAACTGGAAATATTCAACTACTTATATTATTTTGACTACATGTGCAGCTATGATGTAAAACGATAATGGATCTCAGTATTTCACAGAGGTATACAACTGACCACCATCAAAGCTACATTAGTCCATGATTGTTTATAAATGTGGCTTCAAATGGAAACTACTTCCTCACGTCTAGTCTTCACTCTGTTATGAGTCTGGCTTCTGAGAGATTAATAAAAGCTAGAAGGCACTGCGTCCGGAAATATCAGAAATGGACATGGAAGTCATTTCAGTCTCTTGACTGCACTTCTTGGGACCTACCAACCTGTAGTGTTTGGATGCATCCCTGCAGGTAGGAATCAGCAACACCATTTACTATTTTCTAGAGATAAAGTTGTTCAAACACAGTTACAGAACAGCAATCAAAGGCAGGAGGACATGATTTCTTTATGAGTGCATTCTGTTTCTCAAGTGCAGTTGTGGACCTTTACAATGTTATCTATAAACGGGGACACCAACTGCAGGCCTGTGAGGTACAAATTGAAGTGGGATGATTTTCATCAAAGTTCTGTTCCTTCCACAGTAATCATCTTCTCCATAAACACTCTCAAGAGGGTCATACTGCAGTGGGCTCATCACAAACAGTCCTAAATGTACACCCATAAAGCCACGCGTGCACACACTCACACACTAGAGCGTGTGTCTCTTTTTAAAGAGCTCAGATGGGCTGTACTGATACAGAGGACTGGTGATCTGGCAAAAATCTAAATGAATACCTATCATCCTTTGTAATATCCGATGCCTGGAGACAAAAGCAACACGGAAAGCCGTAAAATTTTACAACAGCAAAGGAGAGTCTCTTTACTGTGCTGATGAGCAGAAGCTCTTTGCTGAGTGCAGGAAGCTGCTGCTACAGCAATGCTCATTTACATCCGCAAATAAAAATATGTGCATGACTCTCCACATTCAGACGTGAAAGGGATTGAACGGGGCGACAGACTTATGCAGCGCGGACGCTGGGGCGCGAGTCCACCGTTGAGTCTAGACAGATGTGAGATTCCTGCTTTCCAGCTATCCAGTGCAATGTTTTCCTTGGCTAAAGACGGGGACCAGACATATTTATGAGACACGATGAGATGAGAACACAGGATGCATCACAGTTAGAGGCAGACAAGAAGAAGAATGGGGCAGGAAGGAAGGGAATGGAGAGAAAACGAAGAGGTATGAAGAGGAATGAGAGATTTGCAATCTTTTCATGTTAACATAAACTTCACTTCAAGTCTTCAGTGTATTGCACTTGCAAGCTCGGCTGCTTCTTTCATGTCAGTAAAATCTGACTGAATATGCATGTGACAGACAGGCAGTCAGAAAGATGAGAAAGATGGAGAGGCGTGATGACAGGCCAAACAAGCATTGTGTGCGTGTGTGTGTGTGCGTGTGCGTGTGTGTGTGTGTGTGTGTGTGTGTGTGTGTGTGTGTGTGTGTGTGTGGGTGTGTGGGCTCGGTGTTTGTGGGAGAACATGTGAGCACAAGAGCAATCCGATCTTATTAGAGCGCTGCCGGGATGAGGGGCCGTGATGAGAGTCTTGAATCGCCCCGTCTAATCAATCAGTCTAATTAAGCGAGCTTCGTGAACACAGGGCCGAGGTGAGAAAGAATCCGCCAGCACACAGATTAAAAATGATTACTGAAATCACTGCAACACATTCTGTTACAATCCATCTTTATGCCTGTCCAGCAGATTTGTTTAAGAAGTCGCTCCGCTGGATGTTTCAGGTAATCCTAAGAAACAAATCAGAGGTGCTTTAGTTCAACAAGCCTATACAACACATCCTCGAGTTCTTATTTTTTTTTATATTTTAAACGATTTATTCTTAAATTTGAAATCATACACACAAGAAATTTTGCTAATATTTGCAAAATGGTTTTAATATAGCCATACTGGAGGGTTTTCCAGATAGAACATGTTGTTTAAGGTCATGCCAGAGGCAACTCACCATTGCAGTCAAAGTCTGGGCTTTAACTAGGCCATAGCAAAAATGTTGTTTTTTTTTCTAGCCATGCAAAGATGAACTCCCTGGTGTGTTGCAGTTTCCTGTTCTGTGTATTGTACTTGTGCCTAAGACAACAACCCGACACCCAGTCATTCTCCTTGCCCATTTTTAACCATGAATGATGAAAACTGACCAGAACTGAAGCAGGTGAGGTCAGCAAGACTAATGTTGTTCTGGGCTTGCTTGTGATCTCCTGGAAGAGTCATCAGTGCACTCTTAGAAAAATACTATCAGGCTGGCCACTTCTGGGAAGGTTCCATGTTTTTTCACGTGTGAACAATGGCTATCACTGTGGCTCTGTGGTGTCTCAAAGCCTTTAGGAACGACGTTATAACTCTTTCCAGATGAGGCTTTGTTCCTCATCTGTTCTTGAATTTCTTTTTATCAGACCATGAAGTTGTGCTTTGTGAGGACTTTTAACCTACTTCATGCTGACAGACAGGTTCTAGTTGAGGAATTTCTTCATTCTGCAGGTCTGGTATTAATTAGGGATAGGTGATGCTAGTAAAATCAAACTTGGCTTTTGTGGTTAATCAAAGTTATTTTTGTTAACAAAACGGGACATAATTTCTTCACAAAGGATCGCAGCGCTGAACACTTGAGAAGATTCTGGCATATTTGAAAGAAAAGAAAAGGGGGATTTGAAAACTTCCATGTATTTAAATGTACATGAAAGTAGAGAATGGAGTGTGCAGAGAAGATAAATGTTACTAATTTCAGTGTTGTTTTTTATTTTTCACGAGTCTGCATTTTTTTTCCCTTTAAGAATAAATCCTATATAAGGATGTAGCTGCAATCATCTGACTCCTCTACATAATATGCAAAGCTCTATCTATGTGATCGGAAGAATATTACTACTCAAATATTAAACTTTACAAAGCAGTTTTGATTGTCTATTTCTACATTCACATAAGCCTGCACAGGTGGCTTTTTTCCAGCAGCTCCTTCCCCTGCTCCCAGTTTTGGTAAGAAAGCCAAAGCAGGTCACAACAAAAAGAAAGGCAGTGGAGCATGCTTGTATGTGTTTGTGTGTTTATGCTGTCAAGTCCTCACTTCGAGCAGACCTTTAACCACCAGCAGGGGTGTTCATGTGTGTGGTGTTAGCACTGCATGCTGCTGGGCTACACAGGGCAGCAAGCGCCAGCAGCGACATAACAACCCTGCGACCGCCTGACTGACTACCCATGAATCCACACTGCGGACAGTAAGTGTTTTGTATGAATAATCTAAAGTCTTCCACAGTGGCCTGGAGATTTATTGGCACCCCTGGTTAAAAAAAAAAAAAAGCCTTAAAAAATCTTAAAATATATATATCCGTCCATTTCTGAAAGACCAAAGTTATACACTGGAAAGTTTATTTATTTGGGGGGAAACAATCCCACATATATGAATAGATAAATGTAACTGATGAATACTAAAAATAAACTTAACTTTTTTATTTGATAAAAGAGTTTCATGGCTGCTTAGTGAAGTAATCTATGCCTGTCTGCTTCTTTTTCTACTATTTACAATGCTAACTGATTCTTAGGGAGGTTACAAAAAAAAAAAAAACAAGGTACTGAGACTTTTACTGGACGTTTGTGTTTTTGGTCAAATGAGACGCACCAAGAGTGTTGAGTCAGGCTGAAAACGCAAACGTAAAAGACTGACTGTTGTCAAACAAAAGCAACTCCATTGATACAACTCGCCATTTGTAAAAACTCACAACAGAAACTGAGCGCATCATAAGAACAATGCCGGGCTGGACAGAATGTTTAGAATAGCTTCTGCGTCGTCCTTCGTTGCGTTGTGTTTGTGTGACATACAGATCACGCTGTGCTACCTTTCTGAAATCTGTCGACACCACCTGCTCGAGCTGTGATGAAACTGCCATGGAAAACCACCCAAACTGAGTCAAATTGCCATTGGATGCTTGAGGAAAAGAGCCAGAAGAATTCATTTGCATACCTGTTGATCACTGTTAGGATCTGTGATGCTGTGGAATTGTAAGATATTACGAACTCCTTGGATTAACTGGGTATTTAAAAAAAACAAAAAAAAACTGACAAGAATCTGCCAGAAAACTAAAAATAAGCTGTCATGAGACATTCCACATATTTAATAATCCAAGACATAGGGGGCAATTCATCTGAAAATGAATCTGTGGTCAGTCTGTGTCCAATAATGTGTGCTTTTCTTTTCGGCCCCACAGAGACAATGGCATAATAATCAATTTCAGCTTATTTCTGTTACTGGTCATCAGTCATATTCAAAAGAAAAAATGACAAACAGAAAGACATGTAGCTCATCACTGTAAATCTATTATTGTTGGGTCTATTTCTGTATCTCAATGAGACAAAACATTTTGAAGAATGTGTTAGAAAATGAATAATTCCTCCATTTAATCCACATATTTCCTCTAAATTCAACAGAGCAGCTTAATTCATAATAAAGTAAATGTACATGAATCACCTGAAGTGCTTGCAGTCTGACTAAAGCGGTGTAAAGCTCTTCATTTTCTCTACAAAGGTTTGAATTCTTCACATCTCTCCACTGAGTCAAAAATGCCGTAAAATTATCTCACAGCACACCGTGTATTTTTCAAAAATCGAAGCTGCCTATGCAATATGACTATGTTCGAAAAATGAAACTCCCAGGATCAATAAATCCACTTTTCTCCAGCTGTGGCCATCACAGACGCATTTGGAAGAGAAATCCATATAAAAAAAAAAACCCTGCCCCATCGTTTTCAAATACCTCACAAGAAAAGTAACTACCACCTACTTAGCAGCCATAATTCTGTAGCCTGAACAAAATAAGCATTTTACCACTTTATTCCTCACAAACTAGCCCAAAAATATCTTCTGCCATCTCTGCATATGAACGGTACGTGCTTTTTCCTCACTCGTTTGTCAAGCAGTCCTGAATCAGTCAACGTCGTCGGACTTGATGAAGCCAGGAAGAACCAAAATCTGCATGGGTAATCACCAAAGTGATTGATCGCCTCACTTCCCCCTGCGCTCCACACTCAGCTCAAAATTACCTGTCGTTTTTCAGTGACTTGAGCCCTCAGTTTCTGCATGAGTTTCCCATGGTGCGTTTTATCAGGCTTCAGCTGTGCCTGATTGTGGATATGCATGGACAGCGCGTGCCTGCTTGCTCCAGAGGGACCCTAAACAGCAGTTTCCATGGGATGAGGAAGAGATTTTGTTCCTGCTCTGTTTCCCCAAGGATCAATAGTGCTTTGTTGCATGTCAGATGGAAATCAGAAGCTATGGTGGAGAAACCCAAAAGGACATGCTTTTCTCCTTTTAAATGCAATGTCATTATACAACATTGTCAGGGCCCTTCGACGCCCCTCTTGAGGGTTCGATCCCAGTGTGCTCTTTTCCCAGGGAACATATCAATAACTCTTTGTTGCGTGTCAGAAGGAAATCAGAAGCAGATTCGAAGAAAGCACAGTGGACCCATTTTACACCTTTAAATGCAAAGTGCTGGCTGTCATTACAGCACTTCATAAATCCCTAAAAACCCTCCTCCAGAGTCTTTAAATCCCAAAGTGATCCGTTTCAGAGTGGTTCACAAAAAAGCTGTTTTTCACACATGAATACTAGAGATTGTGCTGAGAATAAGGTCTGGACTTTGTTTGGAGAAGGTCCTTCAAAGGCCCGTCAAATATTCTCATTGTGAGGTTTCATCTCACACCTGAAAATCTTCCAGAGGAAACAAGGTAAAGGTACAGATACACACTGAGCAAGCAGCGGTGTACAAAGTCAAAATAACTAAATAATGCTCTGATTATTTAGAGCATTATTCTTCAGATACTATTTAACATTTGTTAGACTGTAGAAAAGGATGAAGCATTGCGTTTTAAACCCCCTATTTTATTTGTGAAAGCACAAAAAAGAAAAGATTTTTTTACATGCATTTCAGCAAACCAAAGACACTGCAAATATTACAAATAATAAACGTTTTACTATACAAGCAACAAGAAAAGGTGACCTTCCACTCTGCTGGTTTAAAAAAAAAGAGACAAAAATCACAGATGCAGAGAAGTGTGTCTAATGTCACAAATACATTTCCTAATAAGAATCAAACTTTGCATTTAATATTTTTTTATTCTTCCAACTGGTTTTTCTTGGTTTTCTGATTGAGGTTGATAAACATTAAGTCAAAACCACTCTGTCCCGACATTCTGTCTTAGCAAGGAGTTGAGCAAAAGGTCCTGACAGACCAGAGATGGCAGGAGAAACCAAGGAGCCAGTTTTCACACAATATATTTACTTAACGTCATTAACAATTTTGTGTCATTTTGTGTCGGATTGTGGGCCTAATTTCACCGATTTGACCTACAACTCCAGAGCAAAGAGTAAAGATCACAATGTTTAAATGACCAATTGTGCTGTCTATTATCCAGAACCTCTTCCTGTCTTGTCTCCAAGTAAAATATCTAGCTCAAAGCGTTCGCCCTTACATCATAGTAGGATCATAATTGCATTACATCTCACAAGACATATTGTGGTATTTGAATATTGTGAGATGTTGTGTCAACACCTTTTGTTCCACCCTTAATGAACATCAAGCCGCATCTTATGTCACAAACAAAATGATCAGTGATTTCACTATTATGCATTGCAAAACTTAATTTAGGTACCACAGAACTGTGCAACCACAAATTCCTCACAGTTGGAGAGGCGTGTACTTGTCCATCTTCTTTAAACAATGAATTTAACACATCCCACAGAACATCTCTGTCCCTATTCTAAAAGCATAGCTCCTGGATCACCTGAACAGCTCCTCCAGGATGTTCTAGATTGGTCATTAAGGGAAGATTGTGCCTTTCATTAAGTGTGCGCTCTCCATTGGCAATTTGATTTAACTTGAGACACTTTTTCCTCTCCTGACTTCCAAGCATTAATCTATTTCTTGATTGTATTTGCTTGCACGTTTAATGTTGCATTAAGTGTTACTGTACAGCACTTTCATCAACCCTAGTTGTATTTAAATGTGATTTATGAATAAAGGTGATTTGTTGTTTGTAATCATAACAAATGTAATGCGCGCTACATAGTGAGATGGTTTTAAATGCACCTTTCTTTTAGCATCCTGTAAGCTGTGGTCTTCAACTAAGTGGCGTATCTGTCGGTGATCTCTCACTCTAACGAAGAATTAAACCACCAAGAGACTCTTTGGTCTGCACAACTTTGAACCTCTTAACCCTTACTTTATTGTCCCCACGGCAACTGCCTAGCAAAATCCATGGAGATGGACCAGAAATTGACTTTAAACTTTACTTAGAGATCAGTTTTATGTCTCACACTAATGATGAAAAATGGGACTTAAAGAGGCCAATTTGGACCAGAATGACAGCCTGCTGAGGTGACGCACCCATCGATGCTTGGCGGTAAAGCTCTGGCCCATATTGGATTGTTCTGTTCAGCGGTGTATGGAGGGAACCCCCACTGCACACATACACACCTCTTCTTCGTATTGATGCAGTTACTAGAAGCACGAAGCAGAAGTTGGCAAAAGCTGAGAGAATCACAAAGCCAGCAACAGACAGCTTTGCTTCGCTCCCTAAAGGGAACAGCACTTTCCAAAGCCTTCAAAGTTGAGATGACATTGATCTTGTTGACTGAATGTTAATCCTCACTAAATAAGATCTTCAGCATTTGTGTTAGCATTGAGCAATGCATTGTTTAAGGCTAACTTTAAAGTAAAGTTAATTAATCCAGCAATAATTACAGCAACATTAATTTGATCTTCCATTCCATTCTACAAGCTCTGCTCTTTAAATGAGCTAAAACGGTTTGGCACTGGTGCAACATATGTTCTCTCACATGTAGTGAAGTTAGGTTTCCATAGCAATGCAAAAGTCACCAGTTATTTTCACAGACATAGAAATATATGCTCATTACAAAAAAATAATAATAATAATAAATAACAGCTAAAAAGCTAAAAACGAAGCTCACACACACAAAAAAAGTTTCACTGCACTTTGGATATTCCTATTTTATTCTATGAATGAATAGAGGGAAGATGTAACATGTATAAATGGATGGACAAAGGAACAATATGTAGGTGACAGATCCAGGTCTCAGTGACTCCTGTAAAGTGCTCTGAGAGAACCAAGAAGCCTCTGTGTATTTTGTGTTAATGTAATGCTGTTGTCCATTGGCAACGCATTCTTGCATGTGATTACAAACAGTAGTTCATTTAGGAGCCTTAGGGATAAAAAGCAATAATTTAAAGAACCCCAGCCAGTGAATTGCTAGTCACACATAAATTCTTAATGTGTTTGTTGTGCTTAATTTTTCTCATATACCAGATATTCCCTGATCCCAGCCTGCAGTTAATTGTTTTGAGCCGTCCAAACTGTACACAAACAACCAAGTGAACCAGAGCTACATACAATAACAAAAATCAAACAACCAGGTCATTTATAAAAAATGTTGGCATAAAAGTTTAATGATTGAATTAATCAATTACAGACATATCCATAAAAGTGGGTCTGACACATATTATGCACTATATATACATATACTGTTTGTACTATGTCAAATAATTTGAACGGTTAGCAAAGAAGAGATGACAGAAATCAAATATTTTTCAACATGAAAGTCAAGTCACATAATTACAAAACCAAGTGTCATGAATTGCCACATTTTTAATAAGATACTCAGCCCGCTGTTTGGAGTCCCACTTTTCAGGAAGTGGGATTCCTGAAAAGTGGAACAGATGTTGGCGCCAAACATGTTGAATATTTGAGTGTTAAATAAAAGAGGAGTAAAAATTGACTTTTGCAAGTGAAATTGTTGTGGAAATTTTAAGCCAAAACAGGAAAATTGCATTAGTTTCCGAAACCATGCATCCTTGCAACGTAGTTTTAAGTCGTACTTTAATTCATATGCATTATAAATTACATAACACATGTTTGCAAATAAAACAAAACAAGTCAAATATTTCCCAAGGGGATTGCACTATAGCTAATATGTGACTGACTGGGGCTTTCTTGATAAAAAATAAAAATGCTTTAAACATTTTTGCTTCTATACAAAATTTTAAAAAAAATCAGTCAACAGAAGATTTGATTTATATTTATCTTTCTCAGTACTGCAGGATTCACACAATGCTTGGTATTCTTAGTAGTTTTCTGAAATATATTTCTACAGCTGCACTTAACTTTAATTTTAGATGAGAAACAAATTACTGTTGCTCTTTTTGTTATGATCAAATGTCTAATGTGGATCTGGAATGTAAGCAAACAGCATCTCTACATAAACAAAGGAACAGGCAGCCTACATGGCAATAAAAAGTGAGAATTTCTCAAAAAATATCCCACTGGACACACATGCATCCTAAGGTGGCTTAATTTACAAACATACAACCGAATGGAGAAAAAGTGACAGCTCCAGAAGAAAACATACAAATCCAAAAACTAAGTTTAGTTTTGCTTCCAGACAAATAAAGAGATGCTGGATATTCATGATAAACACTTATGGCTATAGAACACCCTTCAATCCTGAAGCATACTACAAAGGATTTGTGATTCAGCAATATCCGCTAAAAAAAGAGAGAGAGTGCATCGTATGATGACAGAAAGTCCAAGGTAAGCCCGTTCACAAGCATCATCAAGTTGCAGATAATAAGCTGCATGTAACAGGACCATTACCTTCCAAATTACTGCTCAACTCAACAATTAATGTCCAAGAGTTTAACGCAAACCCAACCCATTACCATGCCTAATGGCTGCAGAAGACCACCGAGTGTTTATGAATGCATATGTGAGATGGACTGAGACTGAACGGCAGCGAGGGAGAGACAGAGGGATACATCAGTTGTAAGATAATTAGCTCTTCATGACCACAGATTGCTATAGGGATTAGTGTTAAACCTTTATTCACTGCCATATTACCCACGTCAATGCTCATTCTACGAGAGCCGGGTCGCACTCAGTGCGGCCTGCATAATAAACGCGCCTACAACAAGACCTGGGGTATCAGCAGACCTCAACCCAACTGCTGTAAAAATGGAAAACTGACCTTTTGTGTTCTTTTCTCTCTGCCACACTGACACAATCATCGCATCCACTAGATTTCCGCAAAGGCTGTCAGAGAAAACTTATTCCCTTGAGTGAAAAAAGGTTCAACTAGAGGGAAGATGAGATCAGAAGTGGAAGAAAGCAGAATGAAATGAAAGCAGCAAAAACAAAGGAAAAACAGACAAAGAGACAGAAGGAAGGTTTCCTACACATATTTGTGTCAAAACATTGCATCTTTTAAGACTTAAAATTGTAATGCTCTCAATTGTTTATGATTGGCTGCAGGACGGATGGAAGACAACAATGATGAATGTGCAAAAAACTATGGAGTGAAGTCTGGCAAAACAAATATTTTTCCATACTGGTTTCTTTTCCTCCCATTCTTCCACCTAAGTTGCTGGAGCAGAGAGAACTGAAAACTCATGTACTTTTTAGAACCCAGCATGGAAATAACCAGCGAGGCTCCTTGGAGTTCTGCTGTAAATCCAGGAAATAAAAGTCAAGACAGCTCCAGTGGGAACAGGACTCTGTTTTAACACACACTCGTGTGTACACACACCGACTTCCAACAGGTAACTGAGCAGTCAACAGAATAAAAAGGAGAATGTGCTGATAAAAAAAAAAAAAAAAAGAAAAACGGCAACACGTCTGCTGCATAGTTGCCGTTGAGATTTGCATCTGTGGATGTTTCCTGGCTTGGCACGAGTCATTTCAGGAATGCATGATTCGAGGTAGCCATAGGGCAGAAATGAGGAATACAATTCAAACTGAAACAATAAAAATAAATGTCATTATTTGCCATGAGAAAGGAAGAAAATGTGTTTGTCTACAGTATTAATCTGAGCAGAAAGAAAAACAACCCCTCAGAGTCACAGTTTCCTTATACAAACACAGACACCGTAGTTTTTCTTTTTTTTCTATATAAAAACGGCACATCTTAAGGGTTTGACTTATATCTTGTAAGTGCATCTATGAGGACAAACACTGAAACATTCATCCTCAGGCTTCCACCTGTTCCCATCCTTGTAGAGATAAAGGACAGCAGAGTGGAGGACGGAAGAGCATCAGAGAGATACATAAACATGTTACTTCATAGGAACGGCTGCCTCAGAGGCCGCTCAGCAGGTGCTGAAGCAGAGATGAGCTCTCTAAAGTAACATCTGCAATATGGTAAAGGACGGTGACCAAGTGAGTCTTTGGTTAACGCATCACTTAGATAACTAAAGCATAAACATAAAACCTATATCCTGAGAATAATACAGCTTTGTTTACATACACTCATCAGTCTGACTTATTATATATTTAGAGCTTTAAGTTATTTACGTGACCTGATATTTTTCCATGGTAGCGATTACACAGCATGCATCTTTAATAAATTTTAATTTCTCATCAGGCTCAAATATGTAGATACATGTCTTCTTCTATATGGCTTAATGTTTTTGTGAGGGTCTTTTGGCCACCAGGATACTTTTATTGTATTTCTGGTGGGATTTTTTGACCTGAAGCTTTCTGATTTGGATCGTTGTCCTGCTGGAACACCAAGTTTTACTTTTACAGCAATTTCTCTTTTTAATGCAGGACAAGGTAGGGGGACTCACAGCTGATTGTTAGTGTTCATAGCAACTTTCAGTCGACAATGATATACGCTGCTGTATATCAATGTTTCTTCCCTGTACACTTCCCATTATGTATTGATTTGTATTTGACTTTTTGGGGGGGGGGGGTTGTATGTGTTATTGTTTTTTTATTTTTGAACTTTGATACTTTGTCTTTTAGTTTTTATACTTGCTGTAACATCAATTGCCCGTTGGGGAAATGCAATTCCAAAAAGTTTGACTTTGGTCTTCTCTTACAGATTTGACTCTGTCCTCCTTGTGTGTCTCACCCTAAGATATTTTAGTTTGCAGCAAAGGACACAGGATAAACCTCAACAGTAAAAAGAAAAACTAAATCCCTTCAGCATATCTTACTTGCTATCTAAAAGTCATTCAGGTGTTGCTTTAAACATAAACATTTAAAAAGTTTCTTTTCAGTTTCGTAATATTATCTTAAGTATCCTACAGTGAGAGCACAAAGGCTGCCACACCCTGATCATATACCATCTCCATTCATCTGTCCATAAATCAATTCATACATTACAGACAAAATAAAACATCAGGGACACTACTATAGACCTATGAAAGTGGGAGTTGTGCTGATGCATCCCACAGATCATTAACAGTTAAAACCACCTCGAGGCAAAGTTGAAGAGAGCAGAGGAAGAGGGAAATGAAGAGGGAGAAATGGAAGAGAGACTGTAAAACATTCAGGAACCAAAAGAAGACAGTTACAGGAAAAAAAATAAGTAAATGTATTATTAACAAGCATTCCCTGCTGACTGTGGGATCAACAAGTGCAAAAACTCTTGCTCAAACGTATGCGAGTCAAACAGACAATGCCAGTGACTCAGCAGGCCTAGGTAATAAGCAGGGTGCCTTTAATGCAGAGAAGGTAAAACCTTTGATGTGAGCAAAATTCTCCAGGTCATGTTTTACACTGAACACATCCCTAAAACACAAACACACACACAGAAAGACTTGCTTAGCAGACAGGCCGACAGATGCATGCACAAATTCACAGAGGATAAAACCCGGGCTTGTTTTCTGCATGGGCAGAGAGCTTAGTGAGGCAAGTCAGTACAGTCTGAATCCAAGTTCTGAAACATCAAACAGTCACACCCATGTGGTCTGCTTCTCGCGTCTCCCTCATCAGCTCGGTTTCCGAGGCAATTTCTCTATGAACCGAAGAGACGGGGCATGCTGGGTATTGCCCTCTGGGGAAAGACCGGCATCCTGGAACTGAACAAATGAATCGGAGCAGCTAGTGATGAGCACATAGACAGCTGGGGTCATCCTCCTCCATTGCTTCACCTGTCCAACACCATTAGGCCCATCACAGATGAGAAAGATCCAACAGCAGAGAGAAACGCAACCTTTTTCTAGAGTTACACTCAACACCGTAGAGAGATATCATCAATAAGACAATCATTTCACACCATTTCATCCAATGCTACCAAAAAATCAGGCTAAGCCTTTTAACGGTTAATCTGTAATGATAGAGCTGCACAATGAAAACTCAAGTTCAGGTATGTCTAATTTTGAGCTGAACATTCGTTTCTGATTCCATCTAAAAAGCTTTTCACACCAGAGCCAATTTGTCCGATCCCTCAGAGTTTCCTTTATTTGACCCTATGGTCGTCTTGATGGTCTGATTCCCGAAACGTAGGAAAGCAAATGCTGAGGTGCTTTGATCACAACATTTAAAGAGCCATTTTATTCCATATTCCGCTTCCAACTATTGAAGTTCCAACTATTCATGATACCCAAAATCTACCATAAACATTATGAACATCATAAGGACAAAAGAATAATGTGTGAATATGTCTCATTCAGATGGTCTAAATCCAGCAGGTTTTTTTTCTTATTTGCAAGTTACAGTCATGCATAATGTGGCCAGCATAACTAGCTGTCGATAATCCCACGCAAACCATTTAATGGAAACAACATTGCAACAGTTAAAATCAAATTTGTTTTGAAGCCCGACAAAAAAAAATCAATTTTATTAATCTTGGCTAGGTCACACTTAAAATTAGATGTTCGTGCATAAAAATAATTTGCTTTGGTTACTGGTATCAAAGAATGTCCATCCATCCCGGTTGCTGTAATTGGGCAACTGTGGGCTAGCTTGGTTTTGACATTGCTCTCTAAAGCCTTGTTTTCTTAAAATGTTCCAGAAGTGTCCTTTATCAACAAAATCTTTAATTCTGCCACCATTTAACAACTTAGGTCATCTTATGTATAATATGTTTTTATCATATTTCACCTTCACTACAAATCTTTTTAAATGGTCATAGATACGATTTTTAAAAGTATATTCCATAGTTTTAGTAGTAGCTGTGAGGTAGATTTAGCATCATTCATCTTTTTTAATCACATGTTTGTGTTTCTCTCAACTTATAGAAATCATTCAATTGTTTAAATATACATCTTTTTTCATATGGTTTTTTCTTATAATATCTGAAGTGTTCATTCTGGCATTGATCATAAATACATATTAATGTTTTAAATAAGCAGAAATATCTGTGTTTCCTTTATGTGTAATAAAGTTTGCTCAATGCAAAGTCAACAAGTTTCACTTTTAGACTAATTTTGAGGCATAGTATTAAACTGTTTAGATTATATTAACTGTTTTAATAAACTTAACATTCTGTAATCATGAAATAATAGCTGAATAAAACTAAACGGTGAAAGGTACCTGATAAAGTCATAACAAGTATATTGCTCAGCAGCCACACAGGACATTAGGATAGAAATGTGCAAATACAAAAACAGATCCAAGGATCAGCTGTATGGTTAAAGTCCCATGACAACGACAAAGATTGTTTTTGTGCACCTTGCACCTCGAGGACAGCTTGGGTGCAAAAGGAAGCAGGAGACTAAATTCAGTCTCTCATGCTAATACTCCCCGACAGACATGCTGAGGTTTGTTGTCATATCATCCCTCCTCAAGGATTAAATCTTTAACCCTGAAAAAAAAAACTGATTATTTGCTATGACTAATGAGAAGTATTAACAAGGAACCATTAGGGTTATTGCTGTACTTCATTCTCTAATGTTTCATGCTTCAGGGAGAAGCTTAAATGAAATAAAAAGTGATGCCTTGTTTCATTGGAAAAAGAAAACTGAACATAAAACGGCTTAGGAAAAACATTCAAGCCTATTTTTTTTTTTTCCACTTGAAGGCAACTCGTGTTCAAGCCACCTGGTGTTTGTATTTCCTGTTCATTTACATTAAATCTCCGCCTCCCCAGCTTGGCTTACAGAAACAGATGCTCCATTTGTCCTACAGCCTTCATTTCACACCCCGTTTCCTTCTTATTTTGGGCTCTTCTGGGGGCTCCTAACCCTCTAATCAGCACGGTAACAGGACAGCGATACAGTCTTGGTCCCTAACCAGGTGTCGGACTGATCAGAGCTACAAAAAAAAAAAAAAATTGGAAAAGAAGGAGGGGAATGAAATGAGCAGAGGAAAGACTGGAGCGCAGAGAAATGATGAATTATCAATGTGCTGTGAGCAAATGGAAAATGATTATTTCATGGTGACTGTCTGATGTCTGATTCTGAATTGTAATGGTAAATTATTAATTTTCCTCAACAGATTAATATTTCATGAATGAAACAGAAACTGTGATTGAGGTGATTTGAGAAAGAGAATATGGAGAAAGGTCGTGGGGTCAGCCAGAGTCACGGAGAGCAGCACAGCATCTCTGTGCATTAATCAAATGATTTTTTTTTCTTCCTTTATGATAAATATAGACGAAATACCCCCACAGAAACTTGTCATCAATCTGGAGGAAATTAAGCAAAAGACAACTTCATTTAGACCAGCGAAGAGAAGAATTACTGGGGCAGAAAGGGTTCTTCAATTTAGTGCACCAAGAGAATAACCTTGAACAGGAGCTGGAGACATATCACTGGGGTTTTTACACCTAATTACAGACATCGCTGAGAGCAAAGCACCACTCAAAAAGCACATTAACACTCACATTCAAAGAGGCTTCAGGTACACAATGAAGACCTCACACGGTACCCTCCTGTGCTTTCTGCCCAAAGTCCTCACATAATGGATTTTCTTTCACACAAAAAAGTTACATTGAGAAAGGCCAAATTTGTTATAGATTAAAAACCTTTTACTGTTACTTCTGCTCAGGTTGCTCCAACAATTACATCTCTGCTGAGGAGACTGTCAGGAGACGGTCTATGGCATTCAGCTGAAAGAATGGGGTTCCATGAAAAGGGTGAGGTTTGTTAGTTAGACGGCGCACAAACATCCCTCGCTCGGGTTTTCATCCGTCTTCATTGCCGGTGGAACAAATGGGGGCTACTTTATTGTTATTGAGAACACAGAAGGGAACACAAACACCTCGGAGAGAGCAAAGACGAAGAAATGAGACGGAAGGAGGCAACAGAAGATCAGAAATGAACACAGGAAAAAAAAAAAAAAAAGAAAAGAAAACAATTTTCAAGTAATTCCAATATGAAGAACCGAGAAATTGAAGGAAACTACTAAAAGGTTGCATTAAATACAATTTGTAAAAATGGAGGCAATTAGCTCAACAATTTGCCTGTAATGTATGCCTAACATTAAGAGCAGATTTACATTTATAGTTTCTTATATTTAAAGATTAGTTAGGCGACCAACTGTAAGCATACTCTATTTTCATTTGTGACTGCCGCTTAACTCTAATGACTGGTTTTACCACGCATGGTGGCAACAATGGCCATCAAGTATGTAAAAGAAATAGAAATGAGTCTTTTGGGTCACTGAAGGAAGTTTGGTTCTTTCTTCTTTGCACAGTTGTTTAAGTTTGCAGGCATGAACACCCTTTTGAAGTTTATATCTTAATAAGATTTAAGTGCAAACCTTTACTAGGACACTTCAAAATCTTCATTTTCTCTTTCTGGAGACATGTAGAGATTGATACTAATAATTTACAGTCAGTTTCAAACACCAATTCAAAATCTACCAACACAGCAGCGTAATTGTATATTTTACTCTGAGATCAATTTGGAATAAATCTTGCTGTTACCAAGGAGTTTGTGCCTATTAAGGTTCAACAGGTGTCAATAAAATTGTTTTAACAACTGCATTGCTCAGATCTTATCCAGTTACTCCAATTATTGTGAATTACAATCTAAATGGGGTCGATGACGGTTTCTGCTGTCATTTATCACACATTCAAGCAGCCCAGATGAAGGCCATTATCCAGTTTTAAATGTAATTGGGCATGATGTTGTCGTTTAATCCGTAGAGTTATTTATGATTTTTGTTTTGTTGATGTTGCGTGAGTGTTTCTGTTTCTTAAAACAATTTCCTCCCTGTTGAAAGGAAATTTTTCCTATGGTGGTAATAATAAAGTGATAGTGTGATTTTGAAAATAAAACACTTCCTGTCCGACTTTTTGCTATTGCACCCTTTTTTTTTTTTTGCAAACATGTTTTTGGCTATAGAAGCCATAGCGGACGTTTTCTGCACAATGTTTTTCCAATGGTTTTCTCAAAATCATGATATGATTGGTGTGTGTGCTAAATCTGACTCCATTCCTCAAATATATATTTGATTAGATAACTTATGAGGAGGGGGGGAACTATAGCAGAGCTGCTATTTGAAAGCTACCACCTGATAACTTCAGCCTAAACACAACCTTAAATAAAATGATGGTGAAAATGAGGACATCACAGCTTCTTTTATGTCCTGGTTATCCAAAAGATAAAAACAGATTTAGAAATTTCGTGACGGACTCTAAGCTCAGAGAGCCTATTTGATTTTCACATATTCAGAATATTCTTTGAGGCCTGTGCTAATGCAAATTTGGCAGCTTTGAAAGCCTGAAATCATGAAGCGCCTTGAATTATTCAATATTCTTGCCGCACTTTACCTTCGAAGGTTTTTCATTCTTCCTGGCAGAAAGATTCATCTCTAAGCCAAACTGAAAGAGGAGCCATCAGTGACGAGGCACTGTCATGTGTTATTGCTTGGCTAAGGACGGGTTTATTACGCACAGGTTTATGTCCTGCTCCTGTTTTGCTGTTAAAAAATACCTTTGGCAAAACATAAAATGTTACTGTACTTTAGAAGATTTTCAACAATAACAGCTCTTTATTTTTCTGCCTTCTCATTCAATTATTGCTCTCCCTGTCAGTGTTTGATCAAATGTGGCCACTGCATGATGCTGCCATGCAGTTAGTGAAGCAACAATTGATTTACTGTTGCAGGAAGAAAGTTGCAAACTGAAATTTTAGTCAGGTTTATGTTGGTTGAATTATCAATTCTTTTTTTGAACAAGAGTACAGAACTAATTTCGCAGTTACAATGAAATCATGAAGTCCATAGCTCATCAGTGTGTTTTAAGATAAGGTCATTTTATTTATATAGCACATTTTCAGCAACAAGGCAGTTCAAAGTGCTTCACATGAATTAGAAGTAAATGCAAACCAAACAACAAAACCAAAAGAATGGTAACAATGAAAGAAGATTAGAGTGGTATAAAACTACACGATGGTTCTCCATGTTTGATTCTTGTTCAGGGTTACTATTGGTAAGTATGAAACTAAATGTTGGTTTCAGTTGTTCTGGGTTGCTAAATAGATGGTATTATCCAAGTTTGCTCAAGATTTGTAAAGTGTCAAGCTAAATCTTGGTTCTCCGTGGTTTTATGGTGATGATTGATATATCAAATTCAGATGATAAAGAGAGGAAGTTTAAGAATAGAAATATCCCTTTACTGTTCCACACCTGGGAAATTCAGGTGTAGCAGCCACATCTCTATGGTAAACTGAAATATTCAAAGAAGGTAAGAAAAAAAATAATAATAATAATAACTGAAAAATAGTAATGAAAAGTTATCAAAACAGCCACTCTGACATGAGTTAGCAAGTGAAGTTTAGGTTGTATTTCTTACATACTTGACTGAACTTTTCTACCACAGGCAGGACTTTAAAAATAAAAATGTTTGTTTTGAGTAAAACTGCATTCCCCAACCAAAAGCCCTTGTTCAGCCATTTCTCTCACATCTACGGAAAAAATGGCCAGGATTCCTTCACAGTGTTACAAGCCCTTTCAGATCAGTGTGTGGATTTTTCTCCCCCATATCCTTCTGGCAAAGTGACTGCTGTATCAGTTCAGCCATCTTTGGATATGTCATGCTTTATGCTGCTTTACAAGGATTTAGGGTATCGAGTTAATACTAGCCACACAGAGCTCTACATAAACTGTATACTGATCATCTTTGTTGCAGTATCTGGGACGTATCATAAAATAAAACATTTTAGAAAAAAAATTACAGGCTGTTGCTTTTTTATTGTTATTTTGCTTGTCGTTTCCTCAGGTCGACTCAACACAAATGTGTTAAAATAGTTTCAAGTATTGTGGAAATTCCACTTTTTGCAAGATTAAGGTCAAAAGTTAATTTTACACACTGACCCACAATTAATTCATGTTCCAAGTTCAACATCTGAACAAGCTGAGCAACGTAAAGTTAAACCAAGATGAACTAACTGAAGCTTATCGATACATTTTAATTGCAATAAAATTTTCCAAAGTTATTAAAAGCTACTAATGTTAGTAAATAAAAGAATGCAGTAATTACCGTATTCATTCAAATATGCTCACAATTCTAGAAAAAAATCCTATCTGCTTCTTTCCACAATGTTAGAAAACCCATTCGCTAGCAAAATGATTGCATTTTGTGCAACTTGTAGTTGAATGCTTTATTCTGAAATGTTGAGAAGGAAATGATCCCAAATATGTAACAAAAATCGTTTTATGAGTGAATATGTTAATAGCTGAATAAAGAAGTAAACTGTGATGCTCTGTGTATGGAGTCTGTAGGGCTATAGAGCTGCTATGTAAGAGGAAGGCATTTACAGTAACCGTAATCCCTCACTATTTTTCAAAGTGAGAATACAAACAGGGAATGTGGAAATTTTACTTAAAAGAAAAAAAAGCAGGTGTAAGAAATGCACATTGAGATAACAGGTGGGGAGGGAAAAATGACAGAATAAAAGACTTGCGAAACAAACAGAGACGAGCAAAACCAGGAGAAATTACAGTGTGGGAGTAATCAGAGGCTAAAAGCTTTCCCCCGCTGACTCAAAGTGCTTTTGGGAAAAGGCAAATAGCGGGAATAAAGGGATGTGAAAAATTAGTGGAGCAACACCAGGAGAGTCTGTGACAGCCAAGGCTGAGAAAGCCAGTGAAGGCAGGAGTGGGAAAGAGGAGGAGAGAGGGAGAAAAGTAAGTGAGTGATTGAGGCGGAGGGAAAGAGTAAAAGGAGGGAGAGAGAAAATGAGCTTCAAGAACTCCAAGGGGGCTTTCTGTCCATTTCTGCATCATTCTGTCCTATTAGTACTGCTCTTCCGGCTGTCCAAACACCACTGAAGCCTAATAAAGCCTGAACTTAGTCTCTCACACAACCACAGTGATGGTCTAAGATGGCTGGGAGGGGGGGGTCGCCTTTCCATGGGGCTTTTAAAAATGACCTCCAAACACAGTGGCCTCACTCCGCCAAGAGCTCGGAAACTTTAATAAAGACCATTTGGGGTTTTTTCTGTGATTCTGCAAACGGGTTTTTTGGCAGCCGTACCTCCATTTTCCACCGATTTCGAGCAGAATGGGCCAGCAGAACTTGAAACGGCTTGGAAAGGTCCTTCTGGATGTGTGGAGGTGGTGTCAGGGAGACTGCTGTGCACGCGCAGCCTTGTGGGAGGACATTCTTAGCAGATAAAAACGGAAAAATGGTTATGTGTACTGCCATTAAGGTGTCAAATGGACATGATTAAAAAGAATTTAGAGTTGTGGAAAATGGATGAACTCAAAAAGCAGAAAAAATGAAGGCGAAGTCAATAAATGGGCAGTAACACCAGCGCAAGTTCCAGGTAGCATCTAAAACTTCCCTAATCATTGTATTAAACGCTGAGGTAACTTGCTGGGCAGCATTAAATTTAATGTGGCAACAAAGTGCAGCTGTTCACCTCGTTAAACTTTTTTATAACATTCACTCCCCTAATATTGGAGCTGAGAGGGAGCATCAGGTATGGTAAAAGCCTGAGAGAGGGAGAGTGAGGTGAAATATTGCAGATGGCTGCAAAGGAAGTCTTATTTTTAATCTCCATCAAACAAAATCATATTTAAAAAAAAAAAAACATTTGTTTATGAAAAAGAATCATTAAATGGATTTATGCAAGCATCGATAAAACAATTTTTAAAAAGGGATGCATATATTAAAAATGTAAATCAAAAGGCATTTTGAGATGCTCTTCGAGATCTGACTTTTCTAAAAGTGAGCAGCTGCAGCTTGTAACCAAAACAAACCAGGACAGAGATAAATATGCAAACCGGTGGGTCACATTTTAAGTCCCGAGTAAGGCAGGAGAGGGCATCTCAGCGGGACTTTCTTTTTTTTTTTTTCCATACATCAACCAAATTATAGACATGAAAAGGAAGAGAAATGGAGTTCAGATTAAAAGTGTGAGACCAGACGCTGTGTTATTCCCTTTATTCCCCGTGCAAAACTCTCATCCCCAAATCAATTACTCGGAGGTGGATGGAGGAGAGCTTGAAAAGCGAGGCAAGTGGAGGAGGAGAGGAGCACTTCTGCCACTAGGTTCAAGAATCACATTAGAGGAGCTGTTAAAGTCTCACTGTGAAAGATTTTCTCAAAATTAAAATCAAAATAGAGACAGTAACTCAACAGCGGTGTTAACCCTTTCCTGTCAACTTTCCTCGTCATCCAAAGCATGCTTCAGACTTGACAGCAACTCTTGCAAAGATGTGTAAAAATGATTAAAAGTGTAAAAACCATCATTATTTTTATTTTGAGCACATTTATTCAGTGGATTAGAAAAAACCCTAAGAACCAGTGTGTGCTACACGTACTGGGACACCTTCTGTTTATACTTTACGGGTCTGTCCAGATGACAGAAGGGGATGTACAAAGTTTAATAAGTTGAAGGCATACAGAAAGGCAGAACATATATCTCTCCAGATTGTTCAAAGTCCCAGATTCTCCCTCATACTCTGTCACAGCATATTTATACCACAGGGAAACAGAAAGTCACAGATTACAAATTAAAAGTTCCCCCAACAACCCGATCAACTTAAAACAAGCCAATGGAAAATTCGGTCCGAATAAGTAACTAAGAAATCCATTATTTTTTTATTTAACAATAACAACAATATAGCTATACTAATATTGCAATTATGGTTTTATGTACTGTGTATCTCTAATCAGAATAATAAATTTTAAATTAGCTTAGTTCAGTTTATTCATCTAGAACTAAGCAAGGCAAAAATAAAAATCTGTGAGTTTAATAAGAAAAATCTCAAGTAATTAATACCCAAAGTCAGGCCTGAGGGGCTGGTATCCTCTTAATAAATCAATGCAAACAAAAGAAGGATTGAACTAAATTTCTACACTCTAAAGACAATTTCAGCCTGACCATTTCTAGCCTAATAGTTTTTGTTTATGAAATGTCTGTTGTAGATTTCATGAACCATAAAGAACATTAAATATCTGAAACTGTGTCAGTCTGATTTTAAAAGTTCAACCTTTCAGATTTTATTAAAAAAAAAAACACACACACACACCATGAGAGTCTATCAACCCTTTTTTCTGAGCTGTGTTTTTATATCGAGGAACATTATGAAGACATCAAAATCTGTTCCAACTTTCCCAAAATGGAAAAGCTGCAAGGGGGAAACCTCAGAGACCACACAAATCCCACACTTGCTCACATCATCACAAAAAGGTTGCTGAGGTGATCACAGAACTGATGTGAAACTATAAATACCTAAACCCATCAGTCGCAGAGAGAATGCTGAAAATACCGTTGACGCCGCTGAGACCGTAAGAAGTATAATTGAGCCTTACGGGTGCATAACGTGCAGGTTATTATACGTGTTTTTTTTTTTTTTCCCCTGATTTTTTTATTTGGGACATGGACCATATGTGCTCAGTAGAGGGTGAATGAGAAAGAAGGAGTGCATGACCACAAGAGTGGATTTAGGAGCACAGATTGAGAAACTAAAGAGAGTAAGTGTTAAAGGATGCTCAAAAATTGTCCAACAAATAGTTTCAAAGAAGAAAAAAAAACACATTAGTAAATGAAAAGCATCACTTATAAAAAAAAACTCGTTTCTTCACTCGTTAAGTCCTCTTCATATCACAGATATATCAGAATTTTTGTCTTTTTTTTTTTCTTTTTTTTTAAGTAGAGTAACATTCAACCAAAGCTGGAAGACCATAGTTTTAGATCTCAACAATCAGCTTACAACTACAGGGAATACAGCTAACAAAAGCCCAAACAGCTAATACACAAGAAAAAGTGAAACCTTTTCAAGCACTGCTCTGTCGAGTCCAAACAGCAACTGTTAACGCCTGGAGAACTTCATGCTTTCTAATAATTTACTTACAGATGCTCCTGGCTAAGTGTGGCTGGGTTAAAGGCCAGTTTCGTTTCAAGTTTATAACAACTAAGTCACCCTGGTGCATGGTGCCACTGAATTGTCAGGCGTTGTTTTTAAGATGATCCAGAATCAATTGTAGCTGATTTTTTTTTTTTTTTTTTTTTTTGTATTATGGTTTTTAATCATATCTGAAAGGACTCTAAATACACAAAAAAAATATATGTCAACACAGAAAATAGATGGTATCAATAACTTTCTGGTTATGTTTGTAAAAATATTATTTTAAGTATCTACACATACATTATCAGATAAAGCAAAAAAGAAAAACATACGGCACAGAGCTGGTAAAAGTCAAACCTTCGACTCTGTGAGGGCCGTGTGAAAACGTATTCAGAGCCTGCAGCCATCATGACAGCTCAATCATTGAGGAGAGAAAGTAGCTAATGAGACAGACCCGAGCTGGGTCAGAGATGAGGAAACTTCATTTGGCTCCCCATCAAGGTCTATGGGAGAAAACATAATATTCCTCACTCTCGAAAGGAAGAGCTTCCTAACAAAAGCGAAAAATGTTTTCCTTTTCCCTAACTGGAAGCAGCCCTCTCTGTTTCTTTCAATTAACCCGTCCAAATGGGCTTTTTACTCCAATCAGTCCTAAACAGAAGAGTCCCAATGTGCAGGATTCAAAAAGGTCTTCATTTCGTTAAAAGTTCAGACTGCGGAAAGCTGTCAGCGGCATTTCATCAATACCTGCAAATGATCAGGAGTTGAACATATTTCAAATCTGTTACAAACTGGTAGAAAAAAAAAAAAAAAAAAAGCTAGCTAAGACATTCATGAATGGATCTGCTGCATTTGGCCATTGCTACAACAAACACTTAAGAACTGATGGTGTAAAATTTCCTCAGGATTCTGGCTGACACTAGTCTCTGTTTCATCATATTTCATGGAGCCAATACTTCGGGGGCCATACTGGAACAATAACCGTTTCAGCAATTTTTATAAAAACCACGCTGGCACTGAAAGACATTCAGGCAGACATTCTTCCAGCGCAGTTCACTCTGGCATTTTTGCAGGTTTTAAATGAGGATTTTCCTATCATTACAACACCGCCACTCCATTAATTCAGTGCCAAGTTTGCCTGCTAGAATTTGCACTGCCTGCTCATACATGAGCATAACTACAACATGCAAAAAGTATGGAGTGAAATAACAAGTTTCAGGTTTCCCTTCAGTGACTCTTAATATGAAGAAAGCAACAAGAAAATATCCGCCTGCCTTGTCACCTGATCATAAACACAGATTTTGCATTTTTGAGGAATGTTGGCTAAGTATATTCTAATACTAAAAGGGATTTATTAGTGGCTAGCAGTAAGTGACCCTAATTTGACCCGTAATAAACTATAAAGCAACTAACTTTTCTACAATGTCAAAAATATATGAATTAACAGCAATTTGAATTTGCATTAGGGAAAAAAATACCACTCAAACGTTCTTATCTGCATTCTCCCAAAGCATGGTTATAACATAACATTTCTGAATGAGCTGTTTTGTTTTTAACTTGTTGCAATGAATCTATTTAAGCCAATTCCTCTATTTGCATCCAACACTAAAATAATTGATACTATTTCAATTTACTGAGATTTCCCTGTAAGTGGTTTACTGAGAAAAGTTGATGGTGTTGCTTTGGTTATTCATAAAACATGCAGTTAATTTTGCGTGCGGGTCGGTGGTGTCGGGTTTTTAAGCTAAACAGGGTCAGACTGTGAAAGGAATGCATTACCACTAAACAGCTTTCTTTCTCAGCTACCGATAGTCTAGGTGAACTGGCAACAGCAACACATGGCCAAAATATTGCAAACATAAAAGAAAATATTTACTGGGGAATGAGGTGAGATCATTTCAACAAAATAAAACCATTTCAGCTGAGAGGAAACTCTTCCTTAGCTGAAAGTATACCTGATCTTACCATCAACCACAAAACTCAAATACACTTTGAAAACCCTGAGCTTGGAGGAATGTAAACCCAATCAGCAACATTTGATCAATCAAAACCAATCTTTAAGCGACATTTCTGCACCCCTCGCCACAAAAATGTTTAAAAAATAATTTTTTTGTGTAATAACTTACAGAACTCAGAAGATCAAAGGCCAAGGGGCCACTTTTATTTCACTGCATGCAGCCATGAAACATGCATTAGGAGTTATGCTTCATCTGCACAATTTATCATCTCCGGAAAGGAAATAACGCAAAAGCTCCCGCATCACATGGCAGCAAGCAGCCAAACAGCCTTTCAAAGAATTATCGACTGTGACATTTGATTTCTTTATGCCTGTTCTGTAGTTACGCCGGGGCCAGGAGGAGAATAAGTGATTTCTTGAAGACTCGGACGGTTTGGCACGACGCAGAAGATGCGCTTCATCACTTTGCATTAAAACCTCCAGTTAATTAAGCAGGTCACCGTCTGATTAAATGTCCATCTTGGAAAGCAAAGCACTGACAGAAGCATTATGCTATCCACTAATAAATCCTTTGTCAAAACCCAAATTTAGCTGATAAAAAGGGTTTTCTACAGTAGCTCAGACTCTCAAAGGGAGTTAAATGAAACACGCCGGGAACATCTTTGTCACACAACAGTGAATTATAAGTGATTATGTTCAAAACTGTAATCAATGTAAATTTCGCAAATGACACAAAACAACAACCCAAGCAGAACATTCTCCCTATTAGAAGGAGACTGAATACATTAATGAAAAGGCATTTTGAATCCAAGCAAATGTAAGAGTAATCATCCCAAGCTTTTAACGCATTCCTTTTCTTTAATGCTTTGGAGATTTTCACACCAAATGTGTCCATTATCCCACTCAGGTGGTGTGATTGAGTTGGCAGGCTCGCCAATTAGTCTAATTTCTTTTTGGACCCATCTTGTGCTGAAAGTGAATGAAGCCTTTTTTCAATTTTCACAGCCTTCCTAAGTGCTAAACACATAATCAGCGAAACTGAAGCACCAGAGCTTCCACACACTGAACAAGGACATTGTGCAATTCAGGAGGAGGGGGGGGGACACATTACAAAAGAAAACAACATGTAAAAGTAAGAGATGTGTGATCAGGTGTGTTCGTTAATCACCTGAAAGGAGCATCAGGCTGAGTTTCTCTGGCAAGCAGCTCAACATCTGGGTATTCTTTCGGGCTTTCAGAGAAGATTACGCAAACTATGAGGCTTAAACCTCAGGACAGCGAATCCTTATACTAATAATACCCTATACATCAAAAAACAATGATGAAAGATAAAAATACAGAAAGTGACAGACATAAGACAATAACAGATGGATGGAAAGTAAACAGAAAATATTTTAAAAGTTAAAAAAAAAGGAGCCTTATATAATTTTTATATTTTTCTCTCTTCTTTCTGCTTGTCATTACAATCTCTCCATTAGTCCTCAAACTCTGAATGAACCACTGTTTAACCATCCTCTTAGGGCCCAAAACATTATCTCAGTGTAAGTTAAACCAGGTGCTGAGAGCACACTTCAAATCTGACAATAAAATCGGTTCACATATCTGCATAAAATCAACCGAATGTAGCTTTTAATGACGCCGAGTTCGTTCTGCATGAAAGTCTTACAGCCTGACTACAGTCTTGAATGCGTCACGTCTGTTGCAGCTGAGCCTAAACGCCATACTGAGGGGTTTAATTTCATTTTTTACAGAGTTGCTGGCCGCAAACCCCGGCTCCAAAGTATTAATGAACTTAGCCTCTATAAACGCAATCATGCCTGAGGAGCAATTACAAATCTAATTGAGCATCTAAACAGAATATTAAATCACCATTAACCGGTGCCTCTAATTTAGAAGACACTTATAAAGTTAAACACTTGTCCATAAAACAAACACTATATAACCAGGGGACTCAACAGAAAACTGGTCAAATATTTAAGCAGAAGAACAAACTTACTGTTAAAGAAAACACCGGTCCAGTTTTATGAACATTTCTCAGAATCGAAGCAAAACTGACGCTACTGTGCAGTCTACACCAGAGCAGCTGCTGAGTTATTTAACAACTTGCTTCCAGTAAAGCTTCATGGTGATGAGAAAACACATGTTACGCAATTCGGTGGTAGTGGAAGTGGTTAGTGTTGGTTCGTTTATTTTATTTATTTACTTTTATTTCTTACGTTTTCCAAGTAAGAAATGTTTTGTTTTTGGAAGCAAATCTGAACAGCGACAATAGTTATGAAACACCAACATTTGATAGAATTCAATACCAGTCATTCAGAAGAAATGTGCATATACTAAATTGGTTGAAAATGTCAAAATTAGTATTTAAAAAGACACAATGAAGACTAATAATAAATACTGACTGATTCCATACATTGTAAATAAAGCACTCACCACATTTAGTTTTAGTACTCTTGTGTGTTTCTCACACAGTAGGAGTCTAACAAACTAATGTAACCTAACATCCTGCTCACACAAACTATAACATCTTAATGACTAGAGATATTAGAGAAGGAATAGTGTGCAACCATTTTAGCCAGCTGATCAGAAGTGTGCAGCATCTCAGAAAGGAACACTTTAAACTGCAGGAACGCAGTGACAGAAAGTTTCTGCAGGGAGCTTTTTGAAACCACGGCTTCACTTGATACAAGTAACCCATCGGCGTCTGATCGCTATAGTAGTTAAATGTGAGGTGGAAATGTCTGCATCTTCCTCTAAAGCAGCAATGTTGTATTCTACAATTACACTGCAGTTAAAAAGCCAAAGTGTTTTGTATAAGAGTGTTTGGCCAAGACAAAGTCAAGCTTGATGATGCCTCTTAGGCCATGTCACCTCCCCAATGAGCAATGTGGGCACCAGCTGCCACTGTGTGAAGACACAGTAGGGAAGGAGTTCAGGCCAAATGACTCTTGATCCAACGATAATTAGCCAGCCTGGCTAAAAGCTCGGCATTCTAGGAGCTGGTTGAGAGACACACAAACACACTCCCAGTCTTGCCTCACCTTTTCTTTTGACGCGATGTGTCAAAAGACAAAAAGACGAGACACATCTTAATTAGAAAAGTTTGCCGCAATTAAAAGAGTCTATTTAAAAGTGTTGACAAGGTAAACCACCAAGTCGCGTCATTTGTTGTGTGGCCCCCAGACATATATACATTTTCCCTGGGATAAACAAAGAAAATGCGAGGGATGTTGTGAGGGAAGGAGACCTTGGTATAATTCAAAGAGGTTTTAATACTGGTGGCTTCTGTCTCGACGGTGAGGGCTGCTGTTTGGCGAGGACAGCTTGGCTTACAGTTTTAGGGCAGCAGCGTTAAAAAGGAAAAGAGACGGAGGAAATGACGGCAGCGACACACACCGCCAACCCCTGAGAGAGCCCTGGGGGAAGGTTAGCCCTCCTCTTAGTCTCTCTCTCCCCTCTCAATTTCTCTACGTCTTTGAGCTGCAATTACCCAAAAGCCAACTCTTTCACCTTACCCTTTTTGAATAACAACTGAAAATGTTGCTTCTGCATCCCACAGTAACTTCTCACTCACACACAATGCTGCCGATGGCCTTTAAAGAGCTTTTTTTTCTTTTTTCAAAGCGGGAATAGGGGAGTTTGAAAGCCTAATTTTTTTGTTGAAAGCGCAAAACATAAACACAAAAATGTTGGTCAGAAGCCCAAACCAGCTAGGATTTCTTGTTTTTGTAGTGGGGGGGGGGGGGGGTCGACACTAAATATGTGGGCTGGCCGTGTGAATCTGAGCTGGCCTGAGGGTAAGCACTGATTTAACCGCTCTTTGCAAAGAACAAATAAATCAACCATCACACTGAGCCAGACACAGACCTCGAGAGATGCCTCAATACCGCTGTTTATCGATCTCTCCCTTGCATGTTTGTGTGTTTATTTCTGTCAGCGTGTGCGCGTGTGTGTGTTAGTGGAGGCAAAGTTACTTATTTCACCGCTTATTCATTTGTTGGCAAAAGGTACTTTATCTTACCCGTGTTTGAAAAAGTTAATGCGCTTACTTTTAAATTAAAGACCCACTTAGGTGAGGTTGGAGGGCAAGAACAGTGTGCAAAGGGAGAGGAAGAAAAGGAGGAGGAGGAAGAGGAGGGCAGCTCAGTTGAGGAGGCCAACAAGCCGGTGCTGACGAGAAAGATATTGAATTTCAATTAGCAAACACCTAAATTTACATACAGCCTACATAGTGATGCTTGGGTAAGCAATTTAACAATTTCAAACAGCTGCTCGGTATCATTTACATAAATTAATAAAGCAAATTAAAATTCCATTGAAGTTGTTTTCTTCTTTCCCGCATGCATTTCCCCTCGCTTCTGTTAAAAAGTGAGTAAAAGCCTCAGCAAAGGGTCAAGGCAACAAGTTGTGGGCGATCCAATTTGGGACTCCCGGGGGAGATTAGATCTCCGCCTGCTTCGACTAAATGTACCAGCAGGTACCTGACAGGTCGGCTCGCTCTGTGGCTGCGTCCCCTCTCCCTCTTTGTCAGTGGCACATTTGGTTCATTCAAGGAGCAGCATGTAATCGAGATCTGCCAGCACCTGCCAGGGTCGAAAACTAAACACGCTCCTTGTGCCCAGTCTCCTACCGTCTGCACTCACTGTGAGCCTAAACCAAATCAGCATCCAAAAGCAAACCAAAGGCAAAAAATGTCTAAATCGTGGACCAGATCCAAGGAGCGCATCTTGATCTGAACATGAAGGCATCTGGCTACTGATGCCTTCATGTTATGCATTTCAGTGGATTTAAATATTTCTCCAGTAAGAGGAAAATTAGTCTGGTGGTTTGAGGTTAGTAACACAAGCCAAGGCAACATGGATTTGGCAGATTCAGCTGGACAACATTAAAGGAAAGCTGGAAAACAAACAAGTCTCATGTAAAAACAAGCATCAGACCTTCAGGGACAAACAGTTCACATTTAAAACAGTTTGTGTCTTTTTAAGAAGACACCTCTTTCATTACAAAGTGGAATAAAGGCATGAAGTTGTTAATGTAGTCAAAGTCAGCCAATGTCTTAAAAAGCTCTGTTTTTCTAATAGGTGTCAAAAATATTCAGGTAGTGTGAAGCACATAGGAAGTTGCTCCTCCCCAACCTGTTTCTGCACACCATCGCTCAGCTGGCTGATAGAACGATATTTACCCCTGGCTTCGAAAAAGTCCAACTTGTGTCTTTTAAATATTTCTCGTCAAGAAAAACATGAACAGTCATACAACAACGACTATTAATGTAATATTTTAAACAGCAATTGCTTGGACACTAATAAATTCAGCAATGTTAATCCAATATTTTTTTTTTTCTGAAAACTGTGCATCAAAATCAAAATGATCAATACTCTGGGGCGGGGCCTGAAAAACATAATCATTACTACCAGTCAGAAGAAACAAATTGGTAAACGCAAAACATTTTTTTAAACAAACATCTGCCAGTATAACCAACACTTCCAAATAGAAAATGCTGTACATTTATAATTAAAATGAACCCTGGTTTACTCTCCGGTTCACTCCTCTGTGTCTCCCTCTGTTGCTTGGTTCAGACGAACCAGTGCTGACATGCGCCTGCTATTTTAGTGCCGTCTCAGGATGCAACAGCATCGTTTAATCAGCTTGTTAAAAAGGTGAGGAATCAGAAAATCATTTCCTTTCTCTTCAACACTCCCACTGCCCAACCAGGTGGGAGCCTCCAGGGTGCAAAAGAGGTGTTACGTTTTAATTTCGAGGTCAAGTCATTAGTGGACATTCCCACCACAGGTTTCTTGTCATCATTTAGATCTCAGCTCACATTAAATAAGACACACCCTCCTCAATCCATTGAGGTGGCCGTCCAACAGGGACAGCTCCATCAGCGGCAGACTTAACCAGAGTTATTAGTTTCCTTTTGCAGGCTAATTGGTCCGGAGGAGGCCCAGACTGAAGAGTCAGCCGCTAATCCAAGCACACTGCGGCATTAACTGTGTTCCAATTTTCTGAACTACAAAGCCTTTAATAAAAACTATAAAAGAAAAAAACTCCAAGGATATTTTAAGACAATAAAGCATGTGCATGTAGAGCCAAGTTTTACGTAAACTTCATGCAAGAGTGGAAATAGCCTTATGTTGGGATTTCTTTATGATGTATTCAGAAAGAAAACAGGATCATAAATATACATGTATATACTGAAAGGCACTGTAACACAGAGCAGGAAAACTAGTCTGCAACGAAGCAGACCTGCATTAAGCTATAAAAACCTGACTTGAATTATGGCCACTTCAGCCTGCATTTCTCCTGCTAGTTTGCTCCGCATTGTGTATTCTGAAGGGGAAAAATATGAACTACTGTGCAAACATTTTAGTTAAATTAATTAAGTATAGGTCTCAGGTGACTGACAACAGGAATGGCATTACATAAAGCCCACCCTGACAAGAAAATCCACTCATCTTGGGCAACAATCTGGGAAAACAAAACAAATTAAGGCTTCAAATTTACTGTGATGGATTACCTGGCTAAAACAATTTTCAAGTCTGTGTAAATTGTTTTCACACTGAACAAGACTGAATGGCAGTAAATTAGCTCCTCTGGTGGTATAAAACAAAAGCTCGACAAATACCAGTACACTTCTGGACACCAGAGCACTCTGCCTGAGGAGCTGAAGAAGAGAAAGTGTGGGAGGCTGGAACCCTAAAGAAAACGTTACACCTGTGGAGCTAACTGAGTTATAAATTCAAGGAAAACTGCAACAAAAAAGAAAAAGTCATTTAAACACCCACAGCCTTGATGTGTTTGGTTCTTTTCCTTAATGCAACCACCTTTGAAAAGCAACAAAAAAATAACCAGAACCGAATTAGAAGGCTTTCATTCCATTTTATTAAAGTAAATGCATGTCATGTTGGATTGTCAGAACGGAGGACGTCTCTAGCTTCGTTCACTGTATCCAAAGGTGTTCTGCAAGGATCATTTCTGGGGCTTCTACTTTAACAATAAGAGCTGCGCAAAATCATCATCGAGAAAAAACCCCCAAAACATTTTATAATGTTTGCGTACAACAGAAAAGTGACTTCCAATGAATAAATTCTAAATTATACAGCTAGTCCAAAATTACCAGATCCAAACTTCAGACTGGAGTGAAGTTTATTTTTATTCAACCAAGATGTGTGTTTCTTACAGGAAACGAAAAAGATTTTTCTCAAAAGACATATAATCAAATAACCTACTAAATAAATATGAAGAAAAAGAAAATATTTTTTTTATTTACATTTTGTCAAAATACTCATTGAATGCTAAAAATTATTTACACTCCTCTCAATTAATGACTGGGATTGACCCAGTTTTGGGTCTAACTAAATTATCCAACAAAAGTGCATCAATTTACCATATTGCAGTTCAAAAAGACTGTGCCTCATACAGAGATGAAGAAAGAAGATGTTTAATATTTCTACTTATTTAAGTACTCAAACGTCTACATGGTCATGTTTTGACTGGACCGTTGAACGTCTCAGGATCGTAGTTTTGGTAATAATGTCAGTGACATTTGAGTTTCTCTTCATACATAAAATGCCAATGTGATGTATTTTAGAGCTATTTTCAGCTACCAACATGTTATCCAGGACACCTTCATGAATATGATTCCATATCTTAAAACATATATTACAATAATAAGTAGAAAAACTAATGGCATTCGACTGAATAGCACTGAATTTAGGAAGTAAATATGAATAAATAAAAGATGGTAAAAAAGAAAGAGAATTTTATCTGACTTGTAAAAAACTTTACCAACACATTTTAGTCATAAAATATTTCCTTTGCTTCACTTTTAGTTAACTTAACGCCATTTGATGGTAGAGCAAGATCCTTTGGCACAAGACAGCTTTGCTCAGCATCACATGGTTTTCATTTCTTGACCATTGTATTGTTACTGCTCAACATGTGAGCCAATTGCCAGTGAATCTTCACCCATTAATAACACAGTAGTACATATTAGGAGCTGGTGCACAGACCCCTCAGAGACGGAGCCATCAGCTTCAAGTAGAGTCAAGTCTCTGTCCTAAGCACCACATTGATATTGCACCTGTAATTGGAACTCTGGTGTCACTACTTCGTCTGAGGGACTTACATAAACAAGTACAAAGGAGATAATCCATTTATCTTACCTTGCGCCAAAGTGGGACACATCATTACGCACAGAACAGTAAGTGCAGAGGTCTAACTAGGCTTGTATGTTTGCAAAATGGATGGAGCTGCAGCAAGTCTGTGATTTCTCTGGGAAGAAGCTCAGCTCTTTTGTGAGTTGGAAAGCAGAGAAATCAGGGGGGAAAAGGGCGGCCAAGAACCGTTTGAGTCTCAGGGTTTTCTTTAGTGCTCAACTTTAAATGCGCGGCCTTCGGATTGCGAATAAGACGGTTTTGTGGGAATTTCTTAAGGAATTTGCACTTTCTAAATCCTCCTGCACACTGTCCACATTTTCTCACAAATGCAAGCAGCCATTCCCTCTTGGATGATTCTTCAATTCCCCATTCAGTGCCTCTCAATGGTTACAGTTTGGGAAAGCCTGTTGAACGGCCGCCATTATTTTTTTTTTTCCTTGAATCTCAAGCTTTTGGGCAGCCTCCACAGAAAGCACAGTTTGACAGCGATACTCAGACAAAGGTGAGAAGGCAACAAAGGCGTCTGAGTTAGTTTGGAGGGCGACAATGGCGCCAACAGGAACGCATATGCTGCATGATAATTGCATTGTTATGGCGAGTCTGGATAGTAGACGGTGAGCCTTTCTTTGAGTGCTTGAGGGTTGTCACAGTTCAGTAAATATTCCCTGGAAGGGCCCAGCAGGGGGTTTAAAACATGTCCAGCTGCAACCTTTTTCAGGCCAGAGCAAATAATACTTTAAGAACAGCATGAGGAGGACTACAGGTTATTGTTTTGATGAGTGGATCATCTTTGTTCTCTACTTCAGCATATGGAAATGTCCTGCAAAGATATATAAATGGCCCTAAAAGGTCAATATGGGCATCACGTTTTGCCTAGGTTAACATCATTCAGCAGATCTTTGTGTGAGCTTACATTCATCATTGACTGTAACTCTAAATAGACCTAGTCCCATGTTCTTCTGAAATCTCTTCTTGATGTGTGAACAAAGTGTGCGCCTGAGCTAACCTCCCCAGATGGTTCTCAGTTTGAGCACTTTGATTTGTATCCAAACCTTTAAATCATACATTAATATTTGCCATGAAAACACAGGCCAATGCTCTGGAGTTCAGTAACTCAAGTACAAAAAAAACAGATGTAGACGCACATTTCTTGGACTTCCTTGACTCTAAGCGTTGTTGATCCATCTTTAATTAGAGTAACCTACACTTCGTTAAGTTTCTCAGCTTGACCTGAGACAGCTGTTGCAGCTTTCTTTTTAAAAATCATTTTCAAAACGCAATCGCTCTGAAAGTTGCTCAGAGCCCAAAGGGATTCGACTGATTTGCTTAAAGTTGCTTCTGGTTCTGTTTGAAGCAGCTGTTTTATTCACTACCAAAGACTGCTTGTCGTGTCATTTCCATTCAGACTGTTCTCTCCCCATTTCCCCTTCCTTCTTTGTTATTTTTTTATTTCTCTGTGCTTTGTAAAAGTATTTACACCCATTTTGTTTCACTGAAACTCCAAATTTCAATCTGTTTTATTGGGACTTTCCTTAATAGACCAATATAAACTAATGCAATAATTGTCTTGTGGAAAACAACACATAGCTTTCAAAGCTTCTTACAAATAAAATTTGTTGTGGGCTTTTATATTAATTCTTCCTAAGGTATATGGAATATGAATATGGAAGTCTGGAACCACTTCACCGTGGTTGTGCACTCTTCTTTACTAATTAGCTTAAGACTGCATCCCTTCTTTCTTGCCATCTGTCTTTGCTCTGACTTCTATCAAAAAGCTTTCCCACAGCATGATGTTGCCACCGCCTTTTTCCACCATAGGGATGGTGTGCTTGGGGTGATGTCCAAAGTTAGCTTTTCCCCTACACAGTGTTTCACATGTGGAACTAACAGTCTCATTTTGCTCTCGTTTGATGAGGGCACTGCGTCACCATCCTCATTAGCTTCTTTCTATCTTTCTGCATTGGAACCATTATCCAGCAAGTTTCCAGCTTGATGCTCCGGAGTTGACCATTATTTTGGTTTCAACATGTAGCTCCACAATCTTTGTTTTTCTGTGCATTAAGTTTCACTATGTCTCTCGTCTTTGTTTTGCTTCGCTTTTACTCAGTGTGGTTTCTGAACCACAAAGTGCAAAGGTAAAGCCTTCTTGTTTATTGTCTGCATTTACAAGAGAGCGTGAGAGGTCATTTCCACATTCAGCAGTGGCGACAGTTTGCTTTTAACCCTTGACCCTAACAGCAGGAAGAACTATGAACCATTCAACACATTTCCTGCGGCAGCATTTTGCCACAGATTTCATCAGAAACTTTTTCTTTTTTTGTATAAGCACAAAGGCTTTGCTGAACTGCAACATTTGACAATTGAGGCCCCTCTTCAGACACCCCGGGATCATTTTATTCCTGTTTCTGCATACACACATTTACACGGCACAAACAAAAGGCAGTTCCTCTTCAATCCTGCCCGTTTGGGAAAGGGGTCATGGAAGTCAGGCTTTCTGGATCCATTTTCTCCCAGAGAGGGTGACGGAGCTCAGTGTCACTCCACCTTACACTATATTAGCATGAAATCACAAAACAGACAGATTCAGACTCCGACTTGCTTTAGTTCTTGTCCCTACGGCATCTCCCTAATGGACCAGAGGGCGTGGGATGCTGAGTTTGAGCTGGGGTGTAGACGGGGGTTAGGGGGTCTGCGGGATGACAACAGATGGGGCAGAAGGCCAGGCAAACCGGGAAATTCGACAGCTCGCCTGAGCTGTGCAATCAGAGACATTTTAGATCAGTTCAAGCTGACCGCCATCAACCCGACACAGCATAGATCGCTGTAAGGGTCAGAGCTCCCTCCCTCTGCATGCTGCTGTTGGCTGACCTATACACAAATAAAAGATGAACAGGAGAAAATGAAATAAAAAAACTCCTTCATGCATATTAAAAACAAAGACTCTCCCACCCCTCATCTTTGTCTCTGCTGACCCAGAGACCTGTCAGATGAGGAGAAAGGCCATCAAACAGGCCTAAACAGAAAGCTGACATGGACTGCTGACCATGACCCGGAACTGAGCACAATGGAGCAGTCTGGGCGAGGTTGTAAGGGAGGCAAAGAAGGTGTGTAAGTCTAGATGATTTGCACGCTGAGTGAAAAAGAAACATGAGCCAAATTTAGTCTGAACAGAAGGAAAGATGGAGGACTGGAAAAGAAACAAGAAGACAGGAACAAAATTAATAAATATTTATATTAAATGTGCACCAATCAGCTTTATCCTGGCCAATACCAACTTTTGATTTCCTTGAACTGCAAATTAAAACACAATGGCTAAAGTAAATACAGCAAAAAATTGAAAGTTTCTTCATTTTTAATGTTTAGTTCTGTATTTTTGTCTAATTCATATAACGTTGAGGCCAATGAAATGAAATGCACATTTTGATTAGTTTAGAAAACAAGCACTAACCAGGGTTTCCTTTGCCAATAACGATTTATTTTTATGTCCAACCTACAAGTTCACATTATTTACACAATAATTGTGAAAATACAACACTATTGTCCACGTATACAAATATGTGGACAACAGCTTCTTTCATGGAGGTAGTAGTTTGAAATCCAAACAAAAACAAAGAGCTTATGATTTGTTTATATAAAGGTATTTTTAAGCACATGTCCCTAACATTTATCCAATTTTTGCAAAACTCAAAAAAGTGCATCAAAGTGCTGGCCAATGTATTTATGGACAAAAGATGGTAGGAATACTTCTGGATGTTTTGCAGCATTTCTTATATTAAAAACCAGATTTTTGAGGATTAAAACTGCTCATTATAGATAAGAATTACAAGCCGATTAATTGGTGCTTCTTAAATATTACTGAGAAATAATAAAACCACATTGCTCCTGAAATGACAACTTTCTAAATACAAGAGTGAAAGGGGGAATCCCTTTGAAGAGACAAACATGGCTAGTGCAGAAAACGTTAGAGCACTGGGAGAGAAAGAAGGAACACAAGGGCAGAGAGGAAGCAGGTTAATGCTGGATGGAGACGGCAGGACGACAAAGGGCAAAAGACACAAACAGAAAGCGGATTAGAGAGGTGCCGTGGCCCTGAGAGTTCACCATGCATCTCGACCCAATATCCTCTGCTCTCACCAAAGATAATAGAAGAAAAGAAAGGAAAACCATAGGAGGGACAGGAAAGACATAAACACAACAAGCAGATGTGTCGTCTGGCCTGCGCTAAAATTAATCCTCGACCCACAGCTTGCTTTCTTCCTTTTATCAGTCATAACAAAGGGAGACCTTCTTTTGCTTCAGGTCTGGACAACAGAGGTGGCTGGACAGCGAATTTACGTCCTCGCTGAGAGACGAGACAAGGAGGGACAGCGGGAAGTTCGGGATTTGGGGAGATGTGTGGGAAACACGGGTGAGGCGCTACATGTCAGGTCAGTTTGGGGTCTGATGGAAGGAGGAAGATGAAAGAGAGAGACCATGATATCTGGGGAGGGGTTTGGTGAAGCGAGCTCAGTGGAACGGAGAATCAAACTCAGAGTCCCAGTATGCTCAGGTTCTGTTGAGCCTGACTGGGTCTGAACTGCAAACAAAGAAGGGGAACCATTGACAAAAGCAAGCGAAGGCAAAGAGAGGTAACAAGACAACAACCGCCCTGAACTGATTTCAGAACAAATTCTCTTGTAACAGCCTTGTGGTTAAAATAAGCTCTTAAGTTCAAGAGTGGGGGTGTAATGGTACAAAACAATCAGGATTTGGCAAAAACTTTGTTTTTAAAGTCCTGGTGCAGCACATTTTCTCTATGCTTCAGTCAAGAGAAACAAAAGAAAACAATTTGATTTTATCATGCTTTAAAACTTGGAAGAGTTACCAGTAGAGACCCGACTGTATGTTTAGTGGGATGTTTTTAAATTCATAAATCACATGCAGGCACAGCCGATGCACAGAGATGTTACGTAACAATAAAACCACTTGAAAACGGTTGATGTAATTGTTGCAAATTGTTTTTGAATAAGACTCCACTGACAAATGAAAATAAAAAATGTTTCAACCACATTGGAGTTACTTTGGTATCTAGACCACAAAGTGTGCAAACATAATCAGCAAAAGCTGGTTGGTATAGTGGCATAAAACTTAATATTTACATAATGCATCAGCAGATATTTGAAATCTAACTCAAAATAATATTTGCTTCCCCCCAACCCAACTTTCTTATCTGCTGTTTACCAGTTTCCTAGCTTAGCATCTACACTGGTGTGTGGAAAAATGTATGTTTGTTTAAACGTGAGGTCAGTTTGTTCGTTTTTCAAAACTTCAAATCCTGTTACATCTTTGAAGTGTCTATTTCTATTCTGGTGCACAGTCGTTTTGCAAAGCGAGTATGTACTGGTGGAGAATTCAATGTTATACTGCATCATGATTCGCATGTGAATTCTATTGTTTTTTTTTATTTTATTTTCATATGTTAGGGTTAGCTGGCGACGTAAGGATTAAAATTCACAAGATTCAATAATTTGATTTAATGCAGGGAAGAGCATATGACTTAAATAAATACATTTATTGTGTCAATCTGTGCAGATAGTTTTAATTAGCTTTGTGTTCCTCCTGAAGACTATTTTAAATATTTTACTTTGAGGAAAACAAATCTGCAATTTTTCCTGTAAAATCTCAAATTCTCAGGTGAAAGTCAAAAGGTATTGTGACTTTATATAAGAATCTTAGGCAAAAATATGAAAGGATGAAAGAAGGTTAGGGGATAACGCACATCTAGAGGTTGCAGACGTTAAAAAAAACAAACTCCATTGATCGTATTCTGCTTGCGCCGCATCTGATGGACGTGGTGCAGCTTCTCCACATGAAGCTGGTTTCTCACCAGCTTCTGATCAATCCCAACATGGCAACCTTCTTAAAGATACTTAGTTTTGATTGGTCCCTGCGAGACAAGCTCAGTAAACCTTTACTTTTGGAGTGCTGGCCCCCAAATCCCCACACAAGATTAGGCTGTGACCTGTAGCACAGACAGCAGATGAGCAGGGCTGGACACACACTGAGCTGGAGAGTCACAGGAGTCTTGTTCTGCAGAACATTTAAGCCTTGAAAGAGCTCGAAGCACAGGCTAATACACTGCGAGTGTGTCTGTGTGCGCGTGTTCAGCTGCTAATTGTTTTGTACTGTTTGGAAGCAGGCAGCCCCAAAAGCCATCTGTTTTATTCAAGTTTGGAGGAGGGCTATTAATGCCTTTATTACAGAGCTGTTGGAAGCAAGAAAAGACCAAAAAATTGGGCGACTGAGAGGGGAAATAAGACATTTAAATAACTATTAGACAGTTTCTGAAGTTGATGGTTTGAAAAAAATAAAGTTTTTTAGTCTCAAAAAGTCATTATAAAGTACAAAAAGTAGATGATGTATTGCAGATATGCTAAAATGTAAAAGGTGACCTTACTCAATGTTTAATAGTGGGGGCATTTTGCAGAAATACAGAAGAAGATACTTATCTCTTCGAGACAGACTGCAAGTAAAAAAGTACCTTAGATCAAATTTACAATAGGCTTTGCAGAGTGATCTGGTAAGTAGATACAAAACTGGTTCTGCACTTTTGAATGCTCAAGCCCACTTAAGATGAAGAGACTTCAATAAAACGGTATTAGGTGTAACATTTGGCCAATGAAGCAGGCTGTGGAAAAGCACAAAAACATCATTTAACAGGTTGTTCTGGAAAAGAAGTTACTTGGTCTGAAGAGACTTTAAACAGGTTTCCTACGCATCTTTAATTTCAAGAACTGAAAAATGTTTCCAGGCTTAAATTAGATTTTGTCTGGAGCTTATAGAACATTCTCATCATTCAAGTACAAAATATTTACCCTTAACTGGCAGAATGGTAATCAAGTCTTTTCAATATGTTCCAGAAATTATGTATCAAAACAAATTCAGAAATTGGCTTCCTATATTCTGGATCGGGACCAAAACATGAATGCTCCATTTCAAATACTGTAGCTCTTTGTCTTGTAGGAATTAGTAAATATGGATTAGACAAGAATATAACGCACGAGCCTTAAAATTCTATGAAACGTTGGTACTTTTACTTTGTTTTCAGAAAAAAACATCTAAAAATAACACTTTTGACACTTTAACATTTTAACTAGATTTAGTTCAAGAACCACTGGTCTGGAAGTTTATGTGTAGGATTTTAAAAAAATCACAAGTGAATTTCCGAGAAATTCACAATTTCTCAGAATGAGTAGACTGCCTTTCATAATTACACAATGACAACGTTTCCTATATTTGCCTCTAAACAATTTACACAATTCGATAAACTTTCACATAATCACAAAACAACAGGCGGCCAACATTTCTCCCTAAAGACAAAAAAAAAAAAAAAAACAAGTCAAGCCCTTCCAAATACCAACAACAACTAAGGAGCAGCTTTGTGCTGCTGTTAGAGGAAAACTTTGATCAAAGTTATTTCTCCTCATCCATCTCTGACTCTCCTGGCCAGTCATAAATCATCTTCACTGTGCCAACTGTCAGACTCGGTCCCAGAGCCGTGAAGAGCTAATTCAGCCGCACGACGCTCTGAGCCAGGCTCCGCTCTGCTCCTTTAGCTCAAAACAAAGAATTACGCTGCAAATTACAGATCTTGCTGGACTTGTGTCCGTGATCCCACATGACACTGATTACTATCCTAATTACTTTACACGGCGAGTTCAGAAGAAACGTGCAATTTCTGTCATAAGGCTGTATATCATGAATGTGTTTGGATCAACAGTAGGTAAGAACGGCTGATTCTGAAGTACTTAAACTGAGAGGTCTAACATGTATTTATCCAAATTAAGAATAAACACCTTCACCTTTTTTTTTTTTTTTTAAAGCTGAGAGGCATTCATGGAGGCCTAGCTGGAAGCTAGTTGACATGAATGACACAAACCTTTTTAGGCTTTAACTCCCCTGGCGGACCGCAGTCATGAAATTATTTGCTTGGCTGCACTGACTTCTGCCAGAATATATCTGCAATGCTAATAAACTCCATGGGCCCTGGCAGGTAATGGCATGCTACTGTAACTTTTCTACCTCATCTGAGTACAGCTCAATCAGGCCCCGCCAGAGGCCGCCTCTCTACGAGTCCCCGCGGCTCAGAATCAGCAACTTTCAATCTCGGTGTGTTAGCACGCAAGAAGACGCAACAGTACGCTTGGGACAGGTGATGAGACAAGCAGACAGCGCAGCGTGAGAGTGAGAGAGCGACCACACATACGCACATGCTTACTGTCGCACATACAAACACAAACATAAAGTCTAATATCGGCTCAGTCCCCGACTCCCTTTAAGAGACCCGAGAGCAGAAGGGGGAGAAATAAATACTCTGCTTTATTACAGGGAGATAGACAGAGCGGAAGGAGGAGGAAGGAGAGGAAAAGTAAAATAAGAGGAGGTAGGAAGAGACCGTGTGTGCTCTCACTTTCTCTCCTACACACACACAGAGCAGACTGGCTCGGCCTGATCTTGCTGAATCCTATATAGTCGTGAAGAACTCTTTATTTCCCCAAGTCAGCATACCTCCCTTAGCCCTGTCGTCTCATATACTGGCAGCTGACAAAGTACAACAAGAGCCCTGGAATACAGTAATACCAAGGTACTACTAGAACATACAAACCATGACATTATAGTACAAGCTCTCAGTTTAAGAGGCAAATATTTGTCTATTCTGTTTCTCACAGCAGGAGTGGTTCTAATTAAGGAAGATTCTTTAACTGTGGAAGGCAGCGTCTTTAAGAAACAGGGGTCAAAGGGAACATGTTTTGTTTCAGCATATGCATGCACCAAACAAATACAGAACTGTTTTAAACTCATACACATGGAGAAGTTCACATGCAGAACAAAAGTGCACAGTTTCTCGGGTCAACTTCTAACAACTTCAAGCAAAGCACAAACACTTTCCAGCTATCATGAAATTCTGCTATTTGGGAGCATTATGCTTTTTAAATCAATAGGGTACGTGACATAGGTACTTTCTCACCAAACAAGCTCTAGTTGAACGCAAACATCCCCAGCACAGAGAAATGTACCCTCAACTATAAATCTTTTATACGCTGTGATTCCTTAGTCACCAAGGCTTAGTTTAATTGCACCGATCTGAACTGTGTGGCATTATTCTATTGTTCAGAGAAGACAGAAAAACTTCTTCCCTAATATAACTCACATTGTCAACACTTAGAAACATATTTCTGAAAGGCTTTCGAGGTGATTTTGTCACAGTCTTATAAAACCAGTGGTTATGTGTCACCAGTCCGGTAGGTTTCAAAGTCATTTCGATCCAATTACAGAGTCAAGAGAAGATTTTGCTGTTGTGTCTCACGTAGCTGCCATGAACTGCCATTTTCTAACTTGTAAGGAGCGTGTATGCTGGCAACCAAGACTAAATTTTAAGTATCAAATATCAGACATTTATTTACATCTGTAATTAAATCAATATGTCAAATGGCTTATACTTTACTCAGTTTGTACCATTCCTACATACACAGCATCAAAACTCAGCAAAGGAGAAAAAGGGATTTAGAGGAATTGTTGGGATGATTCCTCTGAATATAGAAACATCTTCCAGTAAAGCTCTTACCTCTCAGATAAAAACAAACACAAAAGGGATTATATTTCCATAGACAGGAGCAGTGGTGCAACTGTACCAGCTAAATCAAAGCTTACTTTTGATAAAGTTACTTGAAGCAAACAATTGTTTATTCTAACGCATGCAAAATAATTCAAAGAATCCAGTCCTTAACAGACATCCATGAACAGTAAAAGCTTACTTTATGAAATAAAAAACTCTGATATCATTTTTTTTTTATCTACTTCTTTTTTATTTTTCTAACCAAAGCTGTCCCTCACCAAGCAGTTCTTTATTTTTTTCTAACTGAGGAAGACACTCAATTGTAAGTAAGCAAAAGTATCTTAAAGTCCTACATTCTCACTACATAATCTTCCTTTTATAACAGTTTAGAGGGAAAAAAAAAAAAAAAAGGAAGGTTCCCCTGACCTACTGTCATTGTGAAAATTTTCTTTGAGTCTAGGTAGACCTGCAGGAGTCGATACGAAGTCCCCTGGCACATTCCTCTGTCGCTGCACATTGCGGGTGAGAAATTTCAAAGTGTGTAAATGGTTGCCTGTTTCTGTGTGTGTAGTGTATCTAGTTGCAGAATTTCTGGCACAACCCCAGCAGACATGGGAACGCCGCAATGGATTACTCGTGGAAGAGGGGGATTTAGAGAGGAGAGGAAAAAGAGGGAGATCAATGGAGGAGGATACGGTACAAAAAGGAGGTAGAGCAAAGAATTTCCTGAAAAACATTAGCCAGAGTATCTGCACAAAAGCACGGACAAAGTGGAGGAAATGGTTAGAGACTATCATTTCTGCTCGGCAGTAAGCCAGAGTTTAAACGGAACAGGAAAAATACGTTTTCTAGAGGAAAACGAATAATTCAAAATGGATGAAGGAAAAATGTATTATAAAATATTTACTTATAAAATAAAGGAGGTATTAACCTTATCAGCATGGTTTTATAATTTTACAAAATATTTTATAAAAGAGTCTAACATATAGTCCATCAGCTCCTAAGAAGCCATATTGATTTGTTTTAGATTAAACTGAATAGCATTGATTACATATGAGGCACCAGCGACATTACTCCGTACATTTTCTAATTGATATTTCCTCTGTTTTCAGAAGAAATATATGCTACCATATTATTTTAGCTTCCAGTGAAAGACAGTGTGATTCCTATGCTCCACCAGGGGGTGGCATTTTGTCAAAATCAACTACTTTTCATTCAATAGATGAAGATATTGTGCATGGCTAAAGCAGTGCTAGGCTAAACTTTTTACTTGTGTTACAACATGCGATATAAGTCACAGAAACAGATAGAAAAATGTACCACCTGTATAAGAGAGGAGGCTCTAACATGGCAGGATAATTACAACAAGGCAGATTTGTGTACTGGTGAGTTCGTTTAAAGTTAAAAACAAAAGAATGGCAGCAGCTGTCAACAAGCCATAAGTCAGACAGAGTTTTATTTTAGCTCAAAACTGAAATCCAGATATCCGTCTTGTTATGAAAGTCATTTGACCATAATGCAGAACAAACAGCCAGGGCAGCTTTGAATAACCTCTCCCAATATAAAAATACAGTGCTGTAAAATCTCTAGCTCACCTGGTGTGACACAGCTTGCACACAAGAACAGAGACTATTAGGTTAAAATGATGGCACACACTCGTACAATTAAATCCAGAAATTTCTTGCTAAACACCCTATTATATCACAATGGGTTTGCCATACTCCACTGCTTACCCTCCAGTGCTCCGATTTAAAAAAGAAAACTATAATCTGCTAACTTCTGATGAAAAACAAGCAAATGAGGTCTTTAACCTCATGATTGTCATTAATACCCAGCCATCTTCAATTAGTCTGGTATGAAGAGCTTAAGATTTCAACTTAATTTCCCATCATTATACTAAAGAAGCAACAGAAAATAAAATCACGTTTGTGTGACGTTTTCTAAACAAAAGAGATAATAGTGAGTAATCTCTGAAATATGTATGTTCTGAGACGATTAAGTAATGTTGCACAAGTCGTTACTTCCCAAAGAGCAAGTTGATCGAGTAACCAAAAAAAGGTCCAATTCAAGATAATGGATAGTCTTCACCTGGTATCGCAGCATGCAGAGTCTTCCTCAAGGTGTGTGACCTACACACACAGTCTGTCAAATGTGATGTGTAGTAGCCAATCAGAAAGCAAGGTGACAGAAACATGGAGGAGAATTCAAAAATACAGAAGACAAAACAACCGCAGCAGAAAGTGTGGTGGGTGTCACAGACTTTTCTTTTTGCATTGTTTTTTTAACTATTAAAACTAGACCACAAGCTATCGCCATTTTTTCTTCCTGGTCGGCCATGTTTGTTTACTCCGAACTCACGTTTGATCTCGAGAGGTTTGGCAAGTTTTAACACTTAACATTTGAATATTTGTGAGTAAAATCTGTCCAGGTGGGGTGTGTTTTATTTACAGTGTGGCTGTACACCACACATTGTACAACCAGCCATGACTTTTTTTTTTTTTTTTATCGTCATGTTTGGGGTTTTGAAAATCTTGCCAAGTGAAGCAGGCATAACAGAAATAATGTAAATCAGGGTCTTCTACGTATAATTTGCATATGGTGTACGTACACACAGCAATGTGTCTCCAACTAGAGGAGATCAAGAACATATGTGCAAAATGCACAGCTAAGATTTAAGCAGTTCTTTTGTTTTTCTAACAATTTTGTGTAATTGCATGACGTGTCTCTGCCGTGAGGTCAGTTCAAATTAGTCTTTTGGTAAGTTCTGCCCAGCTGAGAAAAGGCCAGACACCGTTATTTTATGCAGGCACAAATTTGGACACACCTATGTTTCAAGGGCTCATTTTTATTCTTTTATCACCATCTCAAAAAGTGGGTCAAATTCTGCACACGCACGCGCACGCACGCATGCACGCACACACAAACACACCTTTTTATACAGGTAGGAAGGTCCAGGTGGGGGGGCAACAGTATTCAGCCTCCTGCTTTTCAGTGACAATCCCACATCCACCGGGATTTATCTAAATGCAAATAAACCGTCTTTACTCTACAGCACGCACATAATTTACATAGCACGCCCAAAATATCATCAGTTTAAAGTCAATCGCACCGTCAGACAGCTGGACGACCCATCGGTTCCGCCTCTCCTTTCATCCGTGCCCTCCAGGGTACACTCATTTTCACCAATTTCACTTATAATTGAGCGTTAATTTAACTAAGGCGCCATGATGCTGGAGGTAGACCAGATAAAGGTATGGAGCGTAGCAAATGGACAGGGATAAACCGGGAGGAGGAGGAAGTGACAGGTGAAATGAAAAATGCTTTTTGTGTTGTTCTTACTTTGAAGAGGGAAAAGTAGCTATGGTCACAACCATAAGGAAGAAAAATGTTATAATGTAGCTATAATTACAAAAGTATGGAGTAAAATAAATAAATAAATAAAATCAAGGCCAGAAGAACTTAACTCTCATACTCATAAATCGCATTTTTAAACGCCACACATGTTTGACCTGGACTAAAAGTCCAAGTGGAGCCTTGTGCAAATGTCCAACAGAGCAGCAAGGTCATGCAACCTGTGATGGATGCTGTAAAGTGATGCACGCTCCAAAGGTTATCTGGGGTCTTTGCTTGGTGGAAACAACCTCACTGGCGCTGCTCAGTGCTTTCACTACCTCCACATAGCTGTTAATTAGTTCAGCTAAGTGCACCATTAATCGATTGCGTGTCTCTGCGCTATATCTCATAACGGCGTTGCTCTCTGGCAACAGCGGGCAAAGAAATGCGAGGTTCAGGAAGTCACACACTTCCACTTGTGAAATACTGATTCTGGAGAGAGAGTGAGAGGAGTCGAGGCGTACTCTGGCCTTAAGCAGACATAGCTGGTTGATGGAGGAGGCTGACACGCAGACCTCTGGTTTTGAAGATATTAATAAATGCATCCGCAGCATATTCTAATGGGACTTAGGAAATAAAATTATTTTTGGTAATTCTGATTTAAAACAAAAAAAAGAGAAGTTTGGTCTGATTTAACTTCAGATTGTGAGGGGAAAAAAATATGGTGCGTCTTTTATTTCATATATGTAAACTCCTGGTTTTAACAGTAAGTCAGTGAAGGAAAACAGCAAATATTTATACTACAAGAAAAGTTACGTTTGGAGAATTACTGTTATGACAAAAGTGTTCGGGCACTTCTCTTTAAGAACCACATGGAGGAGGACAAAAGACACATTTCTTTGAGATAACTGGCAGCAATCTATAAGTCAACAGATGGCAGTTCATCTGACACCCACAGTGCACACAAGTAGAAATAAGAAACTTCCCAAGAACCTTTATATTTTTGCCTTTCATTTTTATGTTTGAAGTGTTTTTCCCCTTTAATTACTTAGACTTTCTGGACAAAATTACTTAGCTTTTCCTAAAATATAATATTATGAGTTACAATAACTAACAATATACAACTGGAGAGGCTGTATTGACACATCATATATTCATTATAAAGCAAGGAGGAGCAGAGTAAAGTGCAGCTGTCACTCTGTGCAGCAAAGCTCTGCTTCTGAAGACTGAAACAGCCAGAATAAAGGCTCCAGACCCCATGAGATGCCTCTTAGAAACCATCTTCTCTTAAGGAAACAACAAAAAAAGAACCTCCAAAGTATTCCAGAGCATCTTTGCCAGCATTCTTAAGCCAGGTCGACCTTGAACAGATAGGCAAGCTGCTGTGAAACTGAAGATGCATGTGAAGCTGAATGTAAAAGAAAAAGTAATGTGAGAAGTCAGGGGCAAATAGTGCAGAGGGAGGATAAAGAGACAGAGGGTTATGTTGAATAAGAATATCGTCTCAAATATCATCCTTCGCACTGAGTCAGTTCAGAGGCCGGTTTGGAGATAGTGGATAATGTCAAACCTCAGCCTGGAATAACAGTTGAAGAGCAGGGGCCGAAGCAGCTGGTCTTGAATCCAGAAACACTTTTTTGGGGTTTTTTTTTATCCAAAGACAAAATATAAGATATCTTGACTAATGTGCAACAATAACCTCTTGCCACAGTACAGATTTCCAGTTATCTTTTTGATCTGCTGATTCAGATTCTGACCAGTCTAGGTTTGAGTGATAGAAAATTTGCCAATTATGATCTCTGGCTGAGTAATTGTAGACCTGCACAAGATATCAGATACCATTAGTCATCACAGTATCAGTGTGTCAGTAACCCAATGGCAAAGGACTGATCGGATGCAACATTTGTTAGGATACTATATTTCAAGCGTTAACTGCACATCAATAACAAACTGGATAGATTCTAGCTGCACCCAACATCCCCACTTACTCTGTGTTTTTAATCTTAGATGCCAAAGATTACAGGGAATAGCTAAGACTTTGTAATGACAAAGAAAGAAAAGAAATGTGGATTAATTTTAACTGATATATTCTTATTAGTGCATCTGTATTGCAAACTGGCACTGGATAAAAATACTTAAAAAAACACAATTAATGAAATCCATACCTTTGTTGGGGGGAGGAGGGGAATAAATCACCAAAAACCATGTAAAACATTTCTCTAAAAATAACCACTAAACTTACAAATTGATGTCCTTTAACTCAACTTTCAAATGTAAATCCATCCAGTGTACTGAAACAAAAATCTTGGATGGCAAAAACAAGTTATTCCAACACCCCACATTGATGCAGGTCACCATCTTGATATATGGGAACAGAGAAAATTAAAAAAAGAAAGCAAGCAGCAAAAATGCTGTGCATATGCCTCACAAAGCATAGATGCAGGTCACCTCGACCTGAATATAATGAAAGAAAATCTACTTTCAGTGTTCAAACTTATATGAGATCTTAGCCCAGAATGACAGTTCTGTGGTCTTTAGTCCAAGGGCAGAAAACTCTCAGGTCTGCGTGTTGAACTCACTGCTATCTAAAATCATTTTTGCTGAAAATAGAGTGAATAATAGTGTGAAAGCATTAGCAGGACAAGAAGAAATGTTCTATAGTGAAGGCAAACAACTGTAACGGTGAGGGAATCCGGATTACAGCGTGACCTCGCTAACCCCAGAGGCCGGTTGGAGTCTTGTTAGAGCTGCATTCTGCAGGCCCATCCTCTGTCACACCTTCATTAAGCCCATCGACCCACGGCGCTTATTAAACACATTCATTACCCCGAGTATTGAACTGCTGCCGCCATTGCTGGCCCCAAATTCATCATGGGGGGAGCAAACGCAGACTGCAACATCTATACACCACAATATGGGCACGCAGCTTTCTGAGTCTTATCAATCATCCCTAATGAAGTCAGTATTTAGATCGGGTTGGGTCTCTCAATCAGGAGTCAGCGGGAGCAGAAGGAAGATGGAAGGTGGGGAGGGTGGGATGCAAGAGGGAGGATATGCTTAGTTTGAGAAGGGGTTGAAGGGAGGAGAGGAATAGCAGGCCTGTGAAGAAAAGGAAGAGAATAATTAAAATAGGTTGACGAGTCAGCCAGACACTCACTCACAGTCTCCTGTGCCGTCTCTCTGCGTTTCCTCCATAAAGCACGACACAAGAAATTCCTAAAGGAGGGCTTTCCACCAGGATACGTTTCAACCGGCGCTGCGCAAAAAGGCGAGTCCTTGGCGCTGATTTTAGGGTCAGGCCTTAAATTATGACATCATTTCTGCCCTTCTCAAACAAAAGGAAAACTCATCACGAGAGAGAGCAGAGAAACAGGGCGCAAGAGAAAGGTGTGAAGAGATTAAGAAGTGTAAAGGCATGAGCAAGGTGTCTGAAAGGACCATATATCATAGTGACATCCCTGCTGGCTGAGCGTCAGAGGCTGTTGGCGCTTTCTGGAGGCAGTCGAAGGCAAATGTAGTCCAGTCAGAGTGCGGCACTGGTTCACTGGAAAATCTAAATGACTGCCACATTTTTCAATGGCTTTCTGTGGCCAGAAAATTACTTGCTCTTACTTGTGCTGCCATAAACCTTTCGATTTACTGCAAGCTAAAGGTGGGTCAGCCATTAAAATATCAAGTTTAGAGCTGTTGCGACTGTACTTCAACTTATAACATTTTTTAGACATAGAAGCCAAGGGAGAGAATCACAGAGGAGCATAAAAATGTCCGACTGCATCTACTCCCTTAACTAACAATAGATTTTGTTTAGATTTGTTGATAGAGTAATAATGTTACAGCATTAGTGCATTCGGTTACATTCTATCCACCATCTGCATTTAGTTAAAGCAGTAGAAACAATATGCTCTGTTTTTATCACATAGAAGGTACTCCTTACTTCTGATTCTCTTTTTATATGGGGTTCTGTCCTGCACAGAACCTCTGCTGCCTTTAACTGGATACTGGAGAGAACTTCTTTATTTCACTCCTTTTCAGTCCTCTTAGTTCTCAGCTGCAGATTAATGTCCATAATGCTAAAGGTTTCATCCTGATAAATGTAGCCCTTCTTTAAGCAGACAGCCCTTTCCACAATTTGCTTTTTTTTAGTAAACAACTGAATTTGACTGCACTGTATTTTGTTTGGAGTGAATTGGACTGAATGAGTCATGTTGGAATGAAATGAACTGATTTGAATTGAATTTGCAACAAGATGGATTTTACACATTAGATATGAATTGGACCTTTATGTCTTGTGAAGTGCCTTGAGGTGAATTTTGTTGTCTATTCTAGATATTTTTTTAAAAATTAAATGAAGTTAAATTTTCACAAAAGACTTCAGCATTAGATAGCTGCTGTCTCTGGGAAGAAAAAGATTTTTACAATGTTTAGCATATTTCATTTCAGCAGCTCAATATTTGACAGCCTCGTTTCTCATCTCTCTCATAAATCCCAAATATATTTAAGAGGTTGGAAACTCAGAGCCAGTAAAACAATGGCTAGAAATATTTCACCGTTTCGATGAATCCAGAAAGTCTTGCCATAATTACACAGATGTAAATATTTCCTACAATAAATGCGATATGGAGAAGAGCACTTACTGCTGCAATCTGGGATTCAAAAGTGGAACAGAGATGAAGTATGTAAACCACCTGCACTGCTGTACCCGCACACCTTTGCAGATGTTTACATCAAACAGGATCTCCTCAATAGTTTATTCAGAAGAGCGTTTCATTCAAAATTAATTTCTTGCTTTGTAGGAGATGAGTCCTTCATGTACACTTAATCTGTAGCAGAACAAGCATTACAGTTGTCATTAAGATCTGTTTGTTTTGTTTTTGCCCGGTACGGCCTCAACTTGCATTTGAAGAGTTTTAAAAAGTCATCGATACGTTGTTTTAGAAGCGTTTAGCATTGGCTATCACTAACAAGAGTTACTCAGACTCAAGTTATAGTTTCCAAAACTGAGAACATTTTATGTTGCATCGTTTAAATTCCATGAGCTTTTGCTAGCAGTACTGCCAATCAGTTGGCTGAAAAGTCTAAAACATTTTTCTCTTCACAACAAAAAGGTTACCAGAACACAAGGATAGTCGTGCAGGGAAAACTAAAAGAGCACAATGCTTCAGTCCAACAAACGTTTTTAAACAGCAGGTGCAGGTACGAGGCATGAATCCATTTAGCAGCCGACTGTAGGTTAGCTACCCCAGGAATATCTCAAATAATTAAAAATCTGCAATTAGCCGTTTATAATTGGGCTAAACTCGCAAAACATGTAATATTCTGGGCAAGAAAAAGGTGAAAACTACAACAAATTTTAGTTTAAACATTTTTTGTTTTAATACTGTAAAACTATGACACTTTTCCTGGAGGTTATCATACTGTGAGAATCTATCAACCCAGCTACTTTCACATTTGAATCCCCATTTTCCAGATTGCAAACATTTATTGCCGATATTCACTCTCAACCACAGTCACATTAGTAGCTTTCTGCAATATTAACTTAAGTACTGTTGGGACCTTACAGATAATGTCAACATTATGGCGTCTAGTGTTTTGGTAACTTTGTTTTGCAATTGTTGTTTCTGTCTCAGAAAGAAAGACTTAAATTTGTTCTCGGAACATTTCAATGTGTTGTGTTCTTAATTTGATTATCAAAAGAGGAACATTGGGCTTGATTAACATTTTAAATAACAAAAGTAAACACACGCGACGGCAGCCAAGGCTGACTTTTATTGTTTGTCCATAAACAATCCAACAATACGCATTCAGGTTTAAAGGGATGCTGTCAGAACAACAGTAAGAAACTTTAGTTGAGCAAAACTTATGAGCCAAAAAAATTTTTTGAGATTTAATTTGTTTTCACTTGAACGTTTTACAGAACAAAAACGAGGTCCATAAAGTTTGTTTCAATTAACTTCATCCAACGGTCCTTTTTACAGATTTATGATAAAGTGTCTGTGTGCCCCTGTAAGGCATTAGTCTGAGACCTGGGGAAATTTCACAAGAGCTGAAAAGCGGGCTTCTTCGCAGCTATACCCAACATCTCTGACTTCATTTCAGCCAAGTGCTCTGCCACAGTAAGTGAGAATGCATACATTATGAAAGCCTCAGTCACTCTGAGCTTCCCAGGCTCTCTGATTGCTGCAGGCAAAAGCTTGATAATGTAATGGAGATGAGTGCCGCTACATCTCCGGCACTAAGAGATTACACACTACCATCGCAAAGGTCATCCGGAGTTCCCATTTACGTGTGAGGCAAAGCATATTTTCATTCTTGCAGTATTCAAATTTTCATGTGGGGGCAAAATACGGATGAAACGTGCAAATAGAAATCACGTGAGAGTTTCATGTTGACTCATTTGCCTCAACAAGTACAATAATTTCACTAATACAAATTATTTGTAATACTTTGTAGGTGCAATGTTAGAGACAAAAAAGAAAACAAATGTAGCTAGAAGGTAATTGCGCCACTGTTTAATTAATTAATAAGCTGAAGATTTACAAACTTTTAATTGGAATAATTAAAGAGTGGCTTAACTATTAGGAAAAACATTCAATTGCCTGGTGGAGCCATCTTACTCATGAATGTATTTCTGTTATTCATATCCAGTCCTACAGCACCCTCTACTGACGAGAACAAGCACTCCCACAGCACATGTTTAAAAAAAAAAAAACTCTTAAACTTAGGAGATATTTCCCCTTATTTATAAGCCAGTGATTGGGCTTCAGACTCAGGCTTTCTAAACATTTGTTATTTCAAAAGTCTGTACTTTTTTAGATTTCTATTTCTAATTTGAGTCTTGAGTTGTAACAATTTGAACATGCATTAAATAACCAACGGTTTAAAGAAAGCACGAAGCCACATAAAGCTGAAATTGAATCAGCACTGTTCAGTACCAGTATAAAATCTATACCAACTGTGCTGGTGTGTACAACATTAAATGCAGACTTTCTAAAGCACAAAAAAGTATAAAAAACAAATATTTTTGTGTGGACTTTTTTTTTTTTTTTTTTTTGTTCAGCCAAACTGATTTGATTACAAATCTACTCCCACTATGTTCTTACTGGCAAAGCATGACTAACAGTCTTCCTAAATAGTTGAGCTGCTTTCCATTGTTCCCTGCCAAGTATAACTGGCATAATTTTGGCATTCTGTCACTTGCCTAAGATTTCAAATGCCTGCCTTTCACTTGACTTTGCTTTCTTTCCAAAAGGTTAAAACTTTTAACAGACCCAGTCAGCAAACCTTCCTCTACTTTTCCTTCTTCTTTATAAGCAATTCATTCTCTATTATTGACAGACTGTGGGGCCAAAAAAAAAACAAAAAAAAACAAATGCTGAGGCAGAATTTCTCTCCTGGGGTAACTAATATCGAAACAAAACTGTAGCAAGGTGAAATATCTCTGTGCAGGTACGCTTCACAGACTCGCATTTCACTTTCTTCCCTTTCTGTCTTTCTGGCCTCTCAAACCTCTTTTGTTCCTCTGCAGACGGCAGAGCGAACATATCGACGGAGTCTGTGTCTGAGCGCAGCCGGCAGTCCGAGCAGAAGTCAGTGCTCATTAATGCATCTGATTACTTCCCACCGAAAAAAAAAAAAAATGGGAAAAATAAAAAGACTGAAGAGTCACTGGCGTGAACACACAAACACGGAGAGAGGGAGCTTTTGGGGGCTGTAGATCAATATGGAGGCACTTCAATAGAGCAGTGAAGAGGAGGATATTGGAGACAGGAATATGCTGGTAACTTAAGACTTCCCACTGAGAATGTAAGTAGCGGCAAAGGTTACGACGAATCATTTTAAAATGTGTGGGGTCACCAAATAAATTACAACTTTATCCTATTCTTAACTCATCTAAAGGTTAGACCAAGGAATCAATTTAATTTTTTGATTTTTGTGCAGGTTGCCAGGGAGAGGGTCCAATGGTTAGTGGAGCGACAAGTAGTGTACACATTAGACAGACAGTCCTCACTTCAAAACCACCAGTTAATCCAGCATACATGTTTTTGGACTGTGAGGAAGAACCAGGGAGAAACCAAGCCACCATAAGAACATGCAAACTCAAAGAAAAGTCGCCACCTTCACAGCCACATAATCACTTTGCTGTGAGACAACAGCACTCATCACTGTTCTTTTTTTTAAATACCCTTTAATTTATTTGGTAAATTAAATAGTACAAAAAATTAACAATTATGGAAGTTTGAATGAGGTTGAAAATCGCTGCAGTTAATTTATCCTGAAAACGATTAAGCCGGCTATTTAGAAACAAAGATTACAGGAAAGCACACTCCAATCTAATTTGGAAACATTTCTCAACAAGAGACAAAATACACAATTATTGTTCTTTAACAACAACGTCTGGTTTATGAGAACAATACAAGATTTAACTTTAAAAAGATTTTGGAGAAAATTAGACATCTCGTACTTTCTCATTTCAGAAAGGTTGAAAAATCTGCCATTACTGTAGAATAATCCCTTGTTGTTTAACTACAGAGCAAAGTTTGATGGGAGCAAATCAAACTTAAAAGACACCAATCTGAGATGATTTGAGCTTTGTGACATGGTCAGCAAAGCTCATCGTGTCATGATTACACTGTCTACATGATTAAACAGTCTAATCGTTTAGACTGTTTAAATGATTCTTTACTGGTATTTCTGTACATGCAACTGCTGCTCAATGGACCTTTTCTCTTTTTTGGATCATTCTCTCTAAAACCTCAGAGATGCTTGGGAGCCAAAATCCCAGCTGATCTGCAGTTTCTGAAATACTCTGACAAGTTCACCTGGCAGCAACAACCACGGTGCATTCAAGTCACATAAATCCTCTTTGTACCTTATTCTGATCCTCTAGCAAAAACAAGTGAACATAATAAAATGGCCAGAGAGTGTATGCAGCATTTCCATCCAAGGCAAAAGTCCAGACTTTACTACTGGTCAGATTTTCAAGGAGAGCAAACAGCAAAGTAGAACACTTCTTAAAATATGTCCATAATTTTACCTTATTTTTGTATATGCAGTAGCGATAAAGTTTTAAATAATGATCATAAATTCAAGGGTTTTTTTTTTAAGCTACCCTTGAACCATTTGTCAAACACTCCTGTAGGTGGGAAAAATATACAAATGGATAAAATATATTAACAATCCTCCAATGATTTCTTCCAGCTTCGCTGTAAAAATGGTGAAGATTTTTCCAAAACCAACACAGACAAATAGAGAAACGGAGTGAAGGATAACTATGTGGAGGAAGAAAAATAGTGAGACTTCTTGACACATAAAAGCATGGAAATTCTGGAACTTTTCCTCAATCTGACAGATATAATCCAGTGCCATTAGCAGGGATACTGACTAAATGCATCATGCAGCTTCTGACATTAAACATCCTGAATGGTCTAAATGGCTGTCTGAGAAGATGGGATGGGAATTGGAGAGAAGAACAATGCATTGTTTTGTGTGTCTGGGTAATTATGATTCTATTTATCTGCAGTCACAGTCCAACATATCAACAGTTTCCAGGGGAAAATCCAAATCCAATTAGAGTCTTGTCTTCAGATTTTATTTTTCCAAATCTGTCCGTTGTTTCCTGTCAAAAGGTCTATCCCATAATAACACACAGCCATCATTATCAAGTCCTTAGTCTTTGATTTCGCTCAAATCTAGTTAACTGCATCTGCTTCTGTCAATATACATTTCAGCTTGATTAGATCTAATTGAACATGTGGAACCGTGCAGCCGTTCCTGCAGCCAGGAAAAACCAAACAGCTGAGACATTAGACAGCGAAATCAGAGCTGGAGATGAAGGTTCGTTCACTGACATGTAGCCAAGAAACACTGTTCACACTGACATCCATTACTTCCAGGGTTCAGACACGTTTTTGTTTCCTTTTTTTTCTCTAAGTCCACACTTTTCCATACTCAAATTTCCACATTTTTTTAGTTTTGGAGGATTTATTTTTTTGTTTAAACTCTCTGCAGAAGTAGATAAAAGTTTATACGAACATTAATGGAACAAAGTCCTACTGTGGTCACGATCTTCAAATGACTGGGTGAATGAATGAATGAATGAATGAATGAATGAATGAATGAATGAATGAATGAATGAAAGTACAAATGGACGGATGCACGGGTGCATGAATGGATGTGTGTTCTATTTTCCAAATAGAATAAATCCATCTTTTACAAAAATCTAAATGTTTATTTACACAGTCCAGTCCAAACATTATATTGTCTGTTAAGATTTTTTTTTTTATTCAATTTCTCAACTGAAGCCAAAATCCATCCAAAACCCTGCATGTACAATCTGAAGCTGGGGACACACTAAATGATTTTCAAAGAAGAACCTCCACCCAAATTGACGGCACACAATAATTTATGTTAGGCAATCTCTAATTCCACCTACATTTCCAAACCTTGAACTAATTAAAGCTGTAAATAATCACAAGCCTAGGTAGGCACAGTGTCTTTGAGAGGAGCCGGTGGGAAAATGTTCCCGTCACACCGCAGGAAAATGAAGGCAGCACTCGTTAAATTCAACAGGACAGGAGAACAGATAACGCTCCTCTAAAAGGATGGAAAAAAGAAGAGTGAAAAAGTGCTTCAGCAGCAGAACTGTTACTAAATTACAATGCTTTTAAGAGAAAGGAAAATTGCAATAAAGTTCCCAACAGTGGAGGAATGGGTAACAAGAGTTTTCTCCATTTCCTCCACCGGTTAGTCTAAAAAATAACTGACAGAGCAGAGAGTTGAAATTTCGAGGCCGTCTTTCCTCCCTACAGCAAATTGAAGTAAGACGAGGAAAAAGGGAATTTGCTATTCTCATAGCCTCTGCCCTTCAAGGTAGCGGGAGAAAAATGAATGGATGAGAGTAAAAAGAAAACACTTCAGCATGTGAAAACAAGCCTTGAAATACAACTGGCGTCTATAACCAACTCTGGCAGAAATATTGGATGAATGCCCAGAAAACAATGCAGGTCGGATGTCAAAAGAAAAGAAAAACGGGCGCTGAAACACCAGATTCACCTGCTTTTCACTCAGCACTTTTAGCCCAAGGTTATCCATTGCCCTGGGCAGATCTGGCCCTGGGCTAACGAGGTGAATGAGCAAGCATCAGTTTGCCAACAGTAAACAAACTCAAGAGTCTGTGTGGAGAAGTTTTCTGTACTACATACAAATCCATCCACGCATTTCCTACAATTAGTTCTCACTTGGGTAGCTGGTACCTCCCCAGGAGTCAGTGTGCAAAGGGCAGGGTTCACCTTGAACAGGTTGCCAGCAGACGTGCACAGAGACATCAGCTCGTGACCAGAATCTTTGGATTTTCAGGTTTGCCAATCACTCCTACACTAAGAAAAATAAGTCCAATCAACAATCATTTTAAATTAAACTGTTTGTTCTACAGCATGTTGAAACATGCCTACGGTTCTTTACGGCTGTAAAGGGCACAGAAATATATAGAGCCGCTCTTAGCTTCCCTATGTCAAGTAAAAATGAGGATAATGAACAGATTATTATAGAAGCTTTGCTATCTGATGATAAAAGCATAGATAATGTTTAACAGGCCTTCTAATTATACTGTAATTGCACCTAGAAGTATAAAACAACACATTTCAGATAGGGTAACTATTTAATGCTAGATGACCTTGAAATCTTGAATCTTGAAATATTAGGAGAAAAGATCAACATTTCTAATCTGAAACACATCAACCTTATTTTAACGAGAAGAACATGATAAAAACTAGAACATTTCTGAAGAAATTTAAACGGGGCCAGAACCCAAGCATTCTGGTGCTAAAAATTAGCATCAATGCTACAGTAAGCTACAATGTACTCAATAGCATGTGGAGAGTCACAAGCACGTTGAGTAACATGGACTTACTCTATTCAGTATGTTAAAATTAGTGTATAAGCTAACTATAGATAAAAAGCTAATGTTAGCGTAAATGCTGCCAGTGTCATGTGGGGTATAATTAGCATGTTGTCTCACATTGACTTCCTCCATTCAGTTTGCTAAACATGGATAATAAATAAACATAGTAGCTAAAAAGCTTATTTTAGGGAAAATGTTACTGCTAATGTGGGCAGTAGCTGCATTAGCAATGTTTGTGCTAATGTTAATGCACTACCTTCTGTCTTTGTGACAGAAGGTAGTGCTTTACTTCGTGACACTTGGGGTGCGTTCACACTGCAGCCTGAAGTGACTCAATTCCGATTTTTTTGACGTAATGTGACCTGTATCTGATCTTTTCATGGCAGTGTGAACAGCACAGGTCAGGTTCTTTTTCGAATGTGACCCATATCCGATACGTATCCGATTCAAATGCGACCTAACGTCCAGGTCGCATTCATCCGAACTGAACGTCACTGATTCTCAACAAATCTCACTATTATGCATCCTGATAAGCGCAAGTGGGAAGAAAAACAACAACCATGACAGATAATATGAGGATTAAGTTGTTAATATGCTGCTCCGGCCGGACAACAACTTGAAATATGCAAGCTAAGCTCCACCGTTAGCCTCCATGTTTACTTCCGCAAACACTGAGCACTTCTTCTTTTTATAGCAGTTGGCAGAACACTTAGAACGCTGACGCTATTGCGCCCTCTACTGCGCATGCGGGACACTTTCAGGTCGTTTGCACGTTTACACTGCAGAACGCATACAGGTCGCATTTACTGGCATTGTGAACGGCCCCGGCAAAAAAAATCGGAATTGTCAAAAAATCGGAATTGAGTCACTTCAGGCTGCAGTGTGAACGCACCCTTGGTTACCAGAAAACACGCTCATCTCCTAGCAACAGGTTAACAACAAATATTATTATTGTTCAAAAAACATAAAATTTCTTTTGCTCTTTTGAAATACTACTTTAACAACAGTCGTGCAGCTGGTTTTTCAGAAAAGTTTTTTTTTTTTTTTTTTTGTCACTGGTGGGAAATATATTATAAAACATTCAACAGAAAAGTAAGAATATGATTATACTTCGTGGCAGTTCGTTACCAGAAATAAACGCTCATCTCTTAACACCAAATTAATAAGTAATATTATAAGCTCTTTTGAAAGATTGTTTATCTGCTTAGACACAAGAAATTTACAGTTGATAAATTTTGCAAAAGTAAAAATCAAATGTTTACTTCGTGGCACTTGGTTACCAGAAAACGCCCTCATCTCCTAGCAACAGATTAACAACAAATATTATTATTGTTCAAAAAACATAAGATTCTTCTGCTCTTTTGAACTGCTTAACATGTCATACTACTTAAGAATTGTGCAGTTGGTGAATTTGGCAGAAAAATGACATTTTTATTTTTATTTTTTTGTAATTGGTGGTGAATATATTATGAAACATTCAACAGAAAACTAAAAATATGATTTATACTTCGTGGCAGTTCGCTACCAGAAAAACCGCCCATCTCTTAAAACCAAATTATTGTTTATAAAACATAAACTCTTTTGTAATGCTTCTTATATGATTAGACACAAGAAATATACAGTTGGTAAATTTTGCAAAAAGTAAAAATCAGATGTTTACTTCATGGCACTTGCTTATCAGAAAACACATTCATCTCTTAGCAACAGATTAAACAAATAATGTCATTGTTCAAAGAACAAGATTTCTTCTGCTCTTTTGATATACTACTTATTTTATACTACTTAAGAATTGTGCAGTTGATGAATTTGGCAGAAAAGTGATTTTTTTTTGTCATTGGTGGCGAATATATTATAAAACATTCAACAGAAAAGTAAAAATATGATTTATACTTCGTGGCAGTTCGTTGCCAGAAATAAACGCTCATCTCTTAACACCAAATTAATAACAATTAATATTATTGTTCATAAAACATAAGCTCTTTTGAAATGCTGTTTATCTGCTTAGACACAAGAAATTTAGTGTTGGTAAATTTTGCAAAAGTAAAAATCAGATGTCTACTTCGTGGCACTTCGTTACCAGAAAACGCCCTCATCTCTTAGCAACAAATTAATAATTATTTTTACTGTTCAAAAAATCAGTAAAAGATTTCTTCTGCTCTTCTGAGCAGAAGAAATGAGTAGTACTTATCCTATACTTCTCAACAAGAATTGTGCAGTTGGTGAATTTTTCAGAAAAGTGATTTTTTTTTTCTTTTCTTTTTACATTTTTGGTAAATATATTATGAAACATATACTTGTCTATAGTAAGTGTTCTGCCAAGGTGGCGTCTCTGTAGTTCTAACTGGAAGCTCTGTCCTCCTCTGTAGGAACTCACGTCCCGCCATCTCTGTAGTTCTCCACATCTCAGCTCTCCTCAGTGTAAAACTGTCATGTGCGAGTGAGACAGAGGACCCGTTTACACAACAATGACACAACAAAAAATGGAATTTTTGTCTCTGAAATGTACTGGTGTCCCTTGTCTTGTAAACAGAGTAACAGAGGGGGAGACAAAATTCTAACTCTGTTTTGAGTCAAAACAGTATCAGTTTAGAATTTGTTTTGATTTGAATTTGGCTCTCTTTTTTCCAGCTAATTACGTCGCCATGGTTACTCGAAATGCCAACATTGGAAAAAACCCATCAAGCCGCATATATATATATATATATATATATATATATATATATATATATATACATATATATATATATATATATATATATATATATATACATATATATATATATATATATATATATATATATATATATATATATATATATACATATACATATATATGTATGTATATATATATATATATATATACATACATATACATATATACACACACACACACATATTATATACATATATACACACACACACATATATACACACAAGAGAGACAAATGTTTTTGTCTCTCTTCTAACTCATGTAAACACACACACACACACACACACACACACAGTGGGGTGCACACAGCATGCACATTAACCGTGAAAGGAAGCGACTGTTATTTTTAGGTGTAGACTAACAGGTACCTTCCATGCAGAAGGCTTCGTAAGGCATTTCATTGCTCTCCTATGCTATGGCAGGCCCCAAAAATGTAATTTCATCCAGATATTCTTTTGTGTAACTTCAGGAAAAAAAGCAGTTATATTTACCAGGTCTGTGCACACAAACAATGTCTTTGTCTCCACATTTTAAAATAATTTACTCCTGTTAGTTTATAAATTGTGGAGTACATATAATTTTAGACCAACATTTAGCTTTATATTTTTAATATTAGAGCAAGACCCAGAGAAACTCCTGTTATTTTATAAATTGTGGAGTACTTAGCAACCCAGATCAAAAGACAAACATGGAGAACCAACATTTAGCTGTACACTTTACTAATGTAGAACAAAATTAGAAAATACGATATACTTAGCAACCCGGAACAACTGTAAAATTTTAAAGTATAGTTTTTCTTCCATTGTGCTTGTGTTGTTTTTGTCTCTCTTCTAACTCATGTAAAGCACTTTGAACTGCCTTGTTGTTGAAAAAGTGCTATATAAATAAAACTTATTCACTTCTCTTAAATGTAGACACATGAATAAATTCAGCAAAGGTGTAAATTATAGTAATTCTAAAAATAGGCAAAAAAAAAAAGAGCCACCAAAACAAATTTAATAACAACTGACCTAACCTAACAAGCATCCTTGAGGAACCCCAAAAGAGAAGGAATCGGCAGAAACATCCATTGATACAGACTTTAAACATCATTAAAATGAACTCCGCCTACTCAGGGAGATGGCGCCTGTTGCTCTTCCTGTAAAAAGCTTGACATGGTCTTAATGCAGACCAAACAAAGCCTCAAGAATATAAATAAAATCACAACATGTAAGGAAGAAGAGAGATAAAATGAAGAAAAAGTTGAGAGGGGAAATGAAAGACCACACAGAAACGTCCTAAAGGGGGTTCAATTATTGCATTTTTGGGGCAGATCAAAGTGAGCGAAAAACTCATCTTCATCTGTGACTGATTATGATAAACAGACACAGAACATGCAAGACAAAAAAGGATTGTCTTAAGACGGTTTCATACCGCATATCATGTAAAAGTACTTCCATCTTCTCCAAGAAGCTTTCATTAACTGTGAAATAGGACCCTAAATTACCTCTTTGCTTTTTCATTTTATGTTGAAATCACACAAATAATACAGGAAATATTCATGCACGTTTGTGGATCTCACAGGACCCACGCTCATTCAGAGAGCAATTACAACCTCTTGCACACAGAGCAGTAAAAAGCAGCAATCTCACAGAACACCTTAAGTTGTCTTGAAAGCTGTTGGAGAAAGTAACCGGCTTCTCTGTCTTCTTAACTCCTGGCAATTTAATGTCATTTGTAGGCCATACAACCACTTCCCTGGATATAATTCCCATATGAGCTTTATGGGCTATTTCTCTCTGCCCTAATGACGGGACGATAAATAACTGCAACCCCTGCACATCTTAAATATCCCCATCTGAAATCAATACACCTCTGCTGAAATGTTATCAGCAGCAATATTAATCTCTCACCTGGCTTTAATCGCTAATTTCATTTGCTATTAAGCTGATGAATGGGGTTTTAAAAAACCAAGCAATTCCTAACAATTTCAAGTGGACTAATTCATCAAGGTCACCATTACTCATGGACTCTAAAGAAATATTTACTGGAATTCATTTGTGAAACAAAGAGCACCCACATAATGAGGGTTTGAAATGGACCGTTGAAATTGTAATCAGAGTATACAAAATGGTTTTCTGCACAGCTTGTGTCTGCATCCGAGTCCAATATCAGATAGTTAATACAAAAATGTCTCTCAAGATTGTGAAATGATAGAGAACCAGACTATGGAATACGTGGCAAATTAAGGAGAAAGAGCTTACCAGCCGCTTAAAGAAAACAGCGCCATCTGGTGGTGGTTTAGCGCAGGTAGCCAAATTATTGTTCCTCCTAATAGTTTTAACACAGTTAAATTTTAGTATACGATATAAATACTGCAGTATTTATGCGCCTTTTTCCCCCCAAGTTTTTCAATACAACACAAAGTGGTACACAATTGTGAGGAAAAAAAAGTATTGCACACTTTTTAAAATGTTTCACAAATTATTACATCTGGATATAATGTGGCATCCTCCAGTGTTGCTCCGACAATGAGACAGAAACGTTTGCCCGTTTTTCTCATTCGGACTGAATGGAGAGCATCTCTAGACAAAGTTTTTATACGTCTTGCAACTCATTCTCAGTTTGGATTTCAGTCTAAACTTTGACTGCACCCTTTTTATACTCAATCGGCATTAGTTTATAAAACACAATAATGCATATGAAATACACAAATGTCAGCACTTTAGCCTGTATTAAGATGTATCCCATGATCTTAAACCTTCCAGATATGATTATAGAACATAAAAGATACAAGCTGAATTCTACCTTAAGGAGCATGTTTCCTGAAGTCATTCCATATGCCACAAATCTGAATATGATGTCTTATTCTTTACAGTTTTGTGTTTGTCTCCTAAAGTAAGCATAAAGGTTAAAGTTCCAGCGACAGCCAGATGTGTAGGCCTGATGGACATCTGAACCAGACACAAACAGATCAATGTATCATGTAGTTTGTGCATGAAAAGCCTTTAAGATGTTGTTTTGATTGAAAGTTGAGAATTCTGTCCCTAATCAAACATGTATTTCTCATTATCACAGTAAACTCCAACAGGACCATTAATTCAAGAAAGCTACAAAAAGAGCTTCAAAAAGACAATCCAACAACCAAACTGCCTCGCATGAAGTAAAGAACAAAAGAATGAATGTTTGTATGACATTAAAAATGTTGAACTGACCATTTTGTTCTCTTGCAAGTAGAGTCTCTGCAGTTTTGGGCATCCTCGAGCCAACGCCATCATACCTTCATCAGTGATGCCATAGCACTGACCCAAGTGGATGTCCCTCAACTCCCTGCAGTTTGCTCCCAACTGAAGGCAAAAGAAAACGAAAGATTAATAAGCATCAAAATATTTGGCAACTTTTGTGAACCAACAACTCAACGAAACGTCACTCGGAACAAAAGCCTCACCTTCTTCAATGCCATATCAGTTAGTTTATCCTGGTTCCCCACATGCACCTTGACCAGGAGAGGGCAGTGTGTCGCCAAAGCTGTCACTGAGATATCACCCAGCTGCTTGCACCTGTAAGCCGTGTACTTCTGCAGACCGGGACAGTGGGAGGCCAGAGAGGACACGCCATAGTCATGGACTCCCCTGCAATCTGAGATGTTAATCTCTGTCACATTCTGTCTCCGAGACGCTATATTCACAAGGAGATCATCGTTGACCTAAAGAACAAGAAGAAGAAAAACATTTGACAAAGACATTTAAAAGACAGTCTTATTATCGAAAGCAAAGGTTTTCTATGTGAATGTTTATGAAGAGTAATGATCAATAAGTAGTCTCTTACTTGCTGCAAGCCACTGAGGTCGATTTGTTTCCAGAACTGAAAGTCCAAGCAAAGATCCCTCCAATACTTACAAACCAGAGAGGCACAAAGACAGCGCTCTTTCACTGTCAGGTGGGACAGCACCTGTGAGCAGAAGAAACGCAAACATTTCTAGTTTACTAACGCATACAAATTAAAAAATATAAGTGGTAGAGAGTTGCATTCCCTTCACTGACCTTAAGAAGGATGGAGGAAGGCAGGTGGTTGATACTTAGATGCTCAGCAGCATCAGAACTTCTCGCCTGGCAGTCGTCATAGTGATGCAGGCAGCACGGGGTTGAATCTGAACTGTTGGGCGATTCGGTATGGAGAGCCAACCCACAGCAGCAGTCCGCTGGGGAGGAGGAAGAGGAAGCTGAGGTGGAAGAGGAAGAGGGAATGGGGCAGATGGGAAGGTGGCTGTGACCAGTTTCAGAGTTCGAAGGAGCATCCCCTGCTCCTCCTACATCTCCTCCTGCTCCCACTCCATCAGGAGCAGCAAAGGCACAGCGCGGCTGCTTGCATGGGGTGCACCTCTGCACCTCCGAGCACTTCCTCTTGCATACCTGCAATCAGAGACACAGGCAGATCTATCAGATCCTCTACGGAGACGGCACAGCCTAGTTATCGAGTGTCTACACGGTGTGTTCAAGTGCAACTTGTTTCGATCTGGGACCTTTGATGTATCAAGGCTTTAATACAGCTGACTTTACATTTTTAAATTAAAAAACTGACTGAAGTACTTTCAATAATCCTTATGACTTATTAAATACTTCAACAAAAAATGATGATTGTTCGTTCTCAGATGTATAAAAAAGGAAATACTTTAAATCGGTCATTTTTTGTTGCATACAAATTTTATAAATACATTTAGTTACTTGTCCTCAAAAAAGCGTCCGGACACCATTAACTTTTCCACATTTTGCCACAATTTAGCTTTAAGTTACAAAGTTTTTTAATGAGATTTTACAGACCAGCAGTCTGCAATCTCCTACTCCTCTTACATTAACATTTGCAAGTCAAAGAGACATTTTTTGTCCCTTGGTTCAATTGAGTAAAATTTGCTTAGATTTACAAATGTTACATAACCTTTTGAAAAGGCGACACTTTCCAATTTGGATGAATGTCTACTGCAGGAAATGTGTTTGTCATTCTTAAGAAACGCTGCTTATAAAGCACAATTTTTGCGGTTAAAAATAAAGAAAAGCATAAAACTTTAGCGAAAAGAAGCTGAATACATTTTCTTCTGAGGGATGTTGATTTTTATGAAAAATATATATATTTTTTAAATCAACATTCCACCTAATGACAAGAAAAACAGATTAAAAATGTTGGTGGTACTTTCATTGTCATTCTGTTGTTGAAATTTAATCAAATTGTTCCATGAAAAAGTCTGCCAAAGCTTGCATTTGTTCTCTATATTTAAAAACATTAACTTTTTTTTTTTTTCTACCAATGTTTTTAAGAGCCATTGTGGAAAAGAGCCAAAGAGCCACTTGCGGCTCCGGAAGCTGCAGACCCCTACTATAGACCACCAAAGTGCTTAGTTGTGAAGAAGAAGAAAAATCTCAAAGTTCGGAAATTCTTGTGTTTTCAAACACAATGTGTGGCTGTGTTGTGACAAAATGTGATGAGAGCCAAGGCGTCTGAATACTTTTTGTAAGAGTTTTCAGCAGCTGAAGAGTTTAGAGTCGATGCCTACCATCTCTGTGTATTCGCTGGTGCAGCCGGGCACAGCCACAGGTATGGGCACAGTCACAGACACACCAGCCGTCCGGAAAAGCACCGGTGGTGGAATCAGTTTGGCAGGAACGGCTGACAGAAGACTCCTCCCCTGGCCCTCCCAGATGGCAAGTTCCCTTTGCGACAGCAGAAACTTAGAGCAGTCCTCAGGCGACGCAAGAGCCGCGTATCGCTCGGCAAGCTTCGAGGCTGCCGCCGCTCCGATGCCGACTTCGCCTACGCCCGGCACGCTGATTCCAGCGATGCTGTTGTGACGGCAGCCGTTGACACCAGCTTCCAGCTGGTCACTGTCGTCGTCAAGACCGCTGCTGTTGCTGTGGACGATGAAGCAGAGCATGCAAGGCCCTTGGAGAAAACAGTTCCTCTTCTTCTTCTTCCTGTGATTTAACTTGCGCGTCCTCTTCTTCAGGCGTAGACCATTTTTGGAGAGAAGATGGCCCATATAGATGATTCAAGGAAACTCCTGACAATCAGAAACACATTCATTTTTATTGCAACTGCATTTCTAGGAATAATATTATCCTTATTTCATCAAATTAGTTAATTGCTAAAGAAAATAAAAATCGCATGGACATAAAGTGGTTGTGAAATGTCAGTACAGAAGAAATGGTACAGACTGGGAACAAAATGGAGACATGATGGTAAATGTTCCCAGTGTTACATGGATTACATATAGACAGCTCAGCCTTGATTAACACCTTTAATCAAGGCGTTGCTTGTCCATTTAAAACAAGAAACTCCTCCCTTGATTTATTGATTTATTTCTAAATAAATCAATCACCAGCTTCACTGTGATTGATCTTTCACTCAAAGCAGCATTGCATTCATTCTCCTCATTCTTCTAATAGAAAATTAAAAGGTTTTTTTCTTCTTCTTTTCAAGGGGGCGTACAGGGTACCGACTCTATTCTTTATGCTGCAACAATTTTTTCATTTCGATATTACACACATTTCGAGAGTCAAATTGTAAAGTTCTCCCAACAGTTCTTATGACATTCTGAGAGCTTGATTGCACAAAATAAGTCAAAGTTAGCTCCTATAAGTGATTTAAATAAATTACTCTGTGTTTGATGAATTTATGAGTTTATCTCTTTTAATTGCTTCGCAGAAATATTCGATGATATTCGAATTTATTGAGAGCTACCTGTATACCTGTGTGTCAATAACAATCAAGGTACTGATAGGGAGGCGCTGAATGAATGCTCAGTACTATCAAGCATTATTGGCGTCAACAACTTCATTAATGATTATACCAAACTAGAGTTTTACCCTTGTTAGTGAAACCAATCATACTTCATCCGAAATACAGTAGTATCCTGTACAGTCATGCGTATTTAATTAATCCTTGATATGAGATATCACTTCTACAATTTCTACTTAATTGCGGATCTGTTTATGTCACAATAAAGTTTAGCTTTTTTTAACAGAAAAAAATTACCTCGTCTGTCTGCAGCCGAATGAAAACACAGGGATGTAAACAGTGAACAGGTGGCTCTTTGACTAGCATAAACAAAAACACACAGCACGGTAAACCTTGAAGCCGTGACTTACCTGAACTCTCTGCAGGTATAAGTCCAGTTTAGCTCACGGTTTCTGCCTCATTTGGAGTGGAAAAGGCAGAAGCTAAGAGCTTTCTGGTAGGCTAAGCAGCTCCATCTTCATCATCAGATGCTAACTTAGCTGTAGCTTTCAGCATGAAGCAGCTCTCAATGCACTCCGCCGGACGGTGCCCGCATAGTCCTGCTACGAAATACGGACAAAGTGAGCGCTGACAGCCCCGACGGTGAAGACGGAGGGGCCGGAGAAGCAGCACGGGACCCGCCGCGGTGTTTATCCAAACAGTTTGCAGCTCTGCCTCTGCTGCTGCTCTGCAGAATAACACTTCCGCACCGAGAGGGCAGAGCGAAGGAAGCCGACGAGGGCGATTTGGAAATCCAAACGAGGGCAAAGTTTCATCTCTGTAAATGAACATTAGCAGTTTTATTCCTGAGATAAATACCGGTAGAATACTGACTTTACTAAAAGTCCATACTCTACACAATGAATGCAAAACAAAGGCTGAAAACAAAATTTTAGGATGCCCTATTTACGGGCTATAGCATTTCAAACAAGCTTCACATCCAATAAGTTATTGTTAATAAACTTAGAGCCGTTAATATTTTTATACATAAATTATGATATACTATGAACTGTTGATATATTTTTACATACTATCCCTTCATATAGAATAACTTAAGGTATTACTCTGTAAAAAGAAGGAATTGTCATGTGGAAAAACATGACAATTAATATTGTTTTGCCATAGCCACATCCACAAATTTGTATTTTATTGAGATTTTATTGAAAAGCCAACAAAATGTGTATGTTTTTCTTTATTTTTAACAAAGCAATAATCTAAAATTGTCTGGTTTGCATATTATGCCCCCTTTACTGTGACACCTCTGGATAGTCATAAAAGACTTTGTGAATGTACAAGAATTAGCCAAAAGGCTGGACAAAAGGCTATTTTTATTTTGTATAAAAATATCTGTGCGTGTAATACTGGATTTGTAACTCGTGTAAGCATCTTTTCACTCCATAGGTCTCATCTTCCAGCAGGACTGTGACTCTAAACTTAACAGCCAAAGCTATAGAAGCTTGGTTTGGAACAATGCATGTCTTTGTGTTCAGTTGTTCAGTCAAAGTTCAGTTTTCAATCCAATTTAAAAACTCTGAGAGAACTTGGAAATCGTTCGTCCCTCAATCTGACTATGATTGAGCTTTAATGTAAGGAGCCACCACAGGCAAAGATGTAATTTTATTGATTTGCAAAGGTAACCACAGAAGGCCCTTTTGCAAAAATATTGATTGAGGGTAGCTTAAGCAAACACACATCACGTTTTATTTTTTTCTAGTAAGAAGAACTTGCATAGGCAATATTATCATGTGTATTTAGTTAATTATGACAAAGAATATTCAGATATTTTTAATGAATAAATACATGACAAATCGAACGTTCTTCTGTTCTGTACAAATTCCAAAATAGAGCTGTGTTAAGTTACCTCTCTCTCTCTCTCTCTCTCGCTTTCTTTTCCATGGGCGTGAAGTTCCACTTCCCAGCTCCTCCAGGCTGAGAGGCAACTCCCGAAATAGCGCTACTTGCTGGGAAGACTGCATGCAGGGGGGAAAAATGGCTGAATTGGTCTCACCGATTACTCGACAGGTTTCTACGGAAAAGTGGAAAGCTGGAACACCAACTGTCGATATCAACCTTAAAGATGTCGAGGACTGTTTGATTTACGACCGCCGTGGAGTCTCTTTCCCTTTCAAGAGTTTATATCAAGACAGCAAATCAGTCATCATTTTCGTCCGGGTAAGAAAATAAAACTTTCTGTAGCTTGTTTAGTTAGTTCCGTGAGTGGAAACCTCATAATAGATATTTCATCAGGTGGCCGTGGCGAAAACAGGAATAAAATACCCATACAGAGTAAAACGAAGTGCTAAATAAACGCAATTTTTATGGTTAGTTTCAAGCTTCTTTTCTCACAATACATGTTTCTAAATGCCACACATCATCTGTCCTCGCAGAATTTCTTGTGCTACAGCTGCAAGGAGTATGTTGATGATTTAAGCAAAGTGCCACGAAAAGCGCTGGAGGTGAGTCCTGACATGTAGGACTTGCCTACATTCGTCTGATCCATCAGATATTTTTGTTGTATTATTGTGACAACTTAAGTAAATATGAATTGTGTTTATTGTTGAAATACCAGTTTCTGCTATATGTCTGTGCAGGAGGCTGGAATAAGACTGGTTGTTATAGGTCAGTCTACTCATCAGCATATAGAGGTAATAAAATCGATATTGTGTTAATGTCAATACTGTGTGACATTGTCTCAAGAAATGTACAAAAGGTCCACAATATATTAATTTATAAGGGTGGAACGCAATTGCCTTTTTTTTAGATCTGAATTTATGCACATGTTGGAATTTCTGGATAATTTTCCTTAAACAGCACAACTCTGCATTATTGTGTTTGTGTAATATTCCAATAAAATGCATTCTTGTTTAAAGGGGGGAAATGCAAAGAAGTGAAAGGAATACAAATACTTTTAAATGTTTCACCTGTGATTTCTATGCCATTTGTCCTAAACTAAAATCATGTCAGCTTTATTTATTTCTCCATAACTGATTCTTTTTTTATTATTATTATTCATTTCTGAATAAGTTCTTTGTGCTCCATTTAATCCAGCCTTTCTGCTTGCTGACGGGCTATTCTCATGAAATATATGTGGATCCAAAAAGATCCATTTACCTAAAGCTTGGGATGAAAAGAGAGGAGACATTCACAGACTCTGGTAATATATTTATGAGGGTTTAAAGTGCTTCTACTAGTGTTAGATTAAAAAGAAAGTACACCCTCTAAAACATGCAGATAAGCTACATACAATATAAAAGTCTAAAATCTGAAGAGGATGTAATTTCTTTATGACAAAACTGGATAATTACATTTTCCACTGAGATGTGTTTTTGTAACCAGCGCTGCCCAGTCCTCATGTGAAGTCTGGTTTATTTATGGGCCAAATAAAGAGCATATGGAGGGCTATGACCAGCCCTGCCTTTGATTTTCAAGGTGATTTGCATCAGCAAGGTGGAGCCATCATTGCAGGACCAGGTAAGGTGTAATCTCTTAGTCTTCAATCATACAGTTTGTCTTCTTTTATTGACTTTTATTTTTCTTCTCTTCTGCTCTCTGCAGGCTCTCACGTTCATTTTTGTCATTTCGATATGAACCGACTGGATCACATGCCCATCACCTGGCTCCTCCAACTAGCTGGAGTTCAACAGAGCCTGGACTTCAGTCCTAAACCAAAAATTATCCATGTGTAGCATTAGGTAATTTAGGATTAGTCATTCCCTTTAAGCTGATGGAAGTCAGTTGCAAACTTCATTTATTCCTGTTTATGATGTAAATTTAGGCTCCTGTGTTTTTTTTTTATTTTTTTTTTTATTTAAAACCTTTGAACCAGTGTTACTTTCCTGTCTGTCAAGGGTCAGTGGTTAATATTGTAATCTAGTGTCACTCATCAGGATATAGATACAAACTACAGTAGAAGTGGCATGTTTTCTTTACTTCAATTGGGAAAGTTCCCAGAACTATGGGAATGAGTTCAATGTTCAAATTTTAAAACTGCATGTTTAAAATGTGAAAAGACATTTTTCAAGCAAATGAAATGATACAGCTGGGTCCTGTAGTGCATGTGACTTATTCTGGATTTTATTTAGGAGTATCAGAGTAAAAGAAAATAGATTAAATGGTGCTACATAATATTGCAGCAGCACAAATTCCAGGAAATTTCTGATAAAGTATGATTAGAGCACAAATAAATCCATGCAAATAGAGTAGGGATATGCAATAGGATCCTATAAAAGTGAGCAGCAACACTTTTTATAGAACCCTACAACCCTAGAGCCCTGGCTTGCATTTGTGAGTACAGATGCAAGCCACACTTTTCAGATTATTATTTTCAAAAATATTTAAACAATCTTCCTTCTGTTTAACAAATAACCACCACTTAGTTGATCCGTCATACAGAATCCCAATTAGATGCTCTTCATGAAAGTTTGTTTTCATAATGTGAGAAAGTTTTTGCTAAAACTATAGATGGCTTTCAACATGTGTGAGAACTACTTGAAAGAGTTTCTTGAGCTGAGTTAGTTTTTCAGGTTGGCTTTGTTTATTTTCTATGATTCCATTCAGAATCAATCTGTTTCTGTGTACAGCAGAGTGCAATTTTACAACTGTACTTTGAGTAAAATTACTGTTGTACTGACGTTTGTATTCATCTTTTAAGTTTTTTAATCATAGTTTCAAATAAAATGCTATCTCCCAGCTTCACTTCATTGTGCCACATTCAAGGCTCTGGTCAGTTGCATCCAACTTCCCCTGAACTACTTTATTTTGGAATGGTCTCGGTAAGCTGCAAAACTAAAGCAACTGATCAGCTAAGGGTGGGCTCTGGACATATAATCCTGATACGTCACATGCAGGGGATTCGGAAAACGGAAACCTGCCCCTGTTCAAAGACGTCACCACCACCACCACAGAGAGCCAACTCAACCTCGGGTTTGACACAGAACACAACACAAGCACGCACAGAAAGGCTGCACCGGGAGCGCAGGAGCCAAGCCATGTCACGTTAACAGCAACTGCGGACGGAGGGGGCATCGGTGGCAAACTCTTCGCTCGGGAAATGTCCTTCATGCTGCAGCTGCTGAGGAGAGAATGAAGCGCAAAAGCGAGAAGAGGCGAACCGAGTCGAGGAAAAAACGCCGCGCAGCCCACAGCAGCTCAGAGGCGGAGCTAAGCTCTGATATTTACATTGAGATAACAGGTAAGAGGGGTCTGCACAGTGAACCCTGTCAACTTTCAGCCCACTTGGCCAATGCATGGGGACCTGCGTACACTGTGTCCTTTTAAAACGCAGCACTCCTTGATTTTCTTCAGCTTTTCCCCCCCAATATGGCGACACCGTGTGTCCTTTATCGGCCAGAGGGTTTGTAGGGAGTTACCTTTAAAATCAATACACAAATACCCAAAAATGTAATTTATGTTTAGTGTTTATTCTAGTGCAATCAGTCACGCTTGAAATGCATCATCTCCAAGCGTCTCCGTTAGCCGATCGTGTTTATGTCACGCATGTGCACAAGGGCGGTGCAGTGATGTGTTTATGCTGATAATAAATAGTAAAGTCCACATCAGCTTCTCTCTTGATAATTTTTTTTCAAATGTTTATGACGTTTCCTGGTTCCAGTTCATCCTTCATGAGCTCAAGTCTGACAGAAAAAGGTTTGTCTTAAGTGGAAATCGCAAATCTGACTGGCTGACGGATCGTCCTAGCAACCGCTTTGGCAACTATCCCGGGGCCTATCACGTCGCTTATGTGGAGAACTTTAAACTAAAACAGGCGGAGACCGAACTCAAATAACAGTGTCGTCCTCCAATCAAAAGGCGTCCTGGATCTGTCTCAGCCAATAGCGTCGCGGGGAGTTCTGAGAAGGAGGAGTCTCCCGCGGAGAGAAGGTGGGAGGGGGATCGGTTTTAGCAGAGTGCGCACTTGCACTCTAAAGTCTCCTTCGCTCTTTGGATGGTGACTTTCTTCTTTTTCAGAACAGCTCAGGATCAGGAAAGAAAACTTATTTTTGCGAAAAGTTTTTATACAACCGATTTTACCCTTTAAAAAAAATAACAAAAAAAAATAACAGAGCACAGCTCACGTGTAAAAATTACTCGCATGTTTTCGTGAAGGAATCCGCAAAATAGGTGGAAAACGTCATGTTCGGATCTGCTCGCAAAATGACCTCAGACGATGTTTCCTCCAGATGTATCGAGTTTATTAAGGGTATGTTACCAGAAATGTTAAATAAGTTATGCTGGAAGTACTGCTGTCCTGCTTGGAATGGATGAAAGGAGTTATATAATGACAAAAGTAATTAACTTGGACCTTTTTTTGTCTCCCTGCCCCCTCCTTTGTTCCTTCCTTCCTTGTCTCCTCAGATCAACTATATTTTGCCATACTTCATCAAAAGATCAAGAGCACAGCTGACCGACACTGTTTCTGCATAGATGAAGAGCTGGCATATGAGAAGTGAGTTCTTTGCAGTGCAGTGCAGTGCAATATTTCCGTACTTTGCCCTTTGACCTTCTGCTTCTTTGAGTGCCGAGTTTTTAAATAGATTTACAATAGTGTTATTGCCAAAAAAAAATATTTTAAGCGTAATGCACTATGGGTTTTTATGCTTTTAATTTTCAAGTGTATTTACGGTGAGTTCTGTTCATTTCTATGCTGAAATTAAGAACTAGGTGACAAAATGAAGGCTGTGCAACTCAAAGTTGCCCAAGAGTGATGATGTTAGACTGGAAATGCTGAACTTGGACGTCAGTTCATAAAAGTGTCCACCAAAGACAATCTACAGACAGGACATATGGCAAATGTAACACATAATGGTTAGACGAGAAGTTTAAATTACTCAACAGCAAACAATCACTCCCTTATTTGACTCAAGACACAGAGAAAAGAAATGTTGCTAAGCCTACCAGCAAAAAAAAAAAAAAAACTAAACTCAAAGATTTTATCACCTGAAAAACTTCCTGCTCTTTAACAACACCTACTGTCGCTTCAGTTTGTTCACTTTGCTCCCGTTTTTGAACAAACATGGCATGAACTGAGTCGTGTCCTCGTCCCTTAGTTTTAGGGTGTGTTTTTATTTTTTTTTTTTCTTCCCTCAAATCCACAATTCCAATTGTTTCATTATCCCGGAGAAAAACGTGCTTTAAACGAAGACAGTTTTTAAAGGGTGAAGAGAGATCTGTCCTCCTTGCATTTATTTACTTCCATGGAGCTCAAACAGGTTTCCTGGATAGATTGTTAGAACACTTTAATAACTGCATATCTTTACGACATGTTCCTGTTGAAAAGGTCTTTCTGTCAAGAAAACACTCAGTTTTATGAATGCAGTGTTTTTGAAACCTTGTCATCATCCATCATAATAACACCTTCCTGTTTTAGTTGGCGTGACTTTAATGTACATTTTAATTTCTGGTTTTAGTACTCTTATGTTTACTCTGGTTATTATTGTTTTATTTTTCTTTTGAGGATTTTTTTTTTCAACTTCATGTACAGCTTTGTCCTTTGTCTTTTTCTATACAACACCTATATTGAAAGTGTTTCACAAACACATTTCCAATTACTGTATTTATTATTGTGGCCTCCGCTCAAATCTCACAAACAATTTATTTATTGTCTATTATTTCCTAAAAGGTTTTATTTTGTCCTATTTCAGTTGATCTAAAATGTTATGCCCACAGAACAGACCAAAATAATGAACCAAACTACTGATGGTAGATATTATTCATCTTCTTTTCTTAAACATATTTCTTTATTGTTTTTTAATGCATTATACGGTTATGAATTAATGGGTGTTCAGTATGAAACTTTTCACATTTTATTCAAAGCATAGTTTTAATACAGTTAACCTCATGATGTGTTACAAAATACAAATCCTGTTGGTAAGATGCATGTTTTGTCTAACATGTTCCCTGTTGTCCACATTACGTAGTACATTTACATTTTTTTTAAATTTACATTTAACAAAGAAAAAAAAAAACACTGAAAACTGATTGGGTGAAATTATCCAGAACCTGTCACTACTACAAAGCGGTCCACAATGGAATAATGTAAACACGTCGCAACTTATTTTTCTGCTGGTGGAATAAAATGCTTTTAATGCAAACAAGAGCATTTTCGTTGCAGCAGTTTCAGGTCTTGTCCCAGAGAGGACACAGCTGACGTGAGGTCCAACTCAGTAGTACATAAAAACAAGCTCTTATTTTACATTTCTTTCTCCTTTTTTTTTAAATTGAAACACTCTATGATTAGAAGCTTCCAAATATACTCATTACTCCCGTCAGTATTTTCACTGTAGGCCCGATGGCGCTGATTCGATCTTGTGAAGCGTCCCCAGGGACGGAGGCTGGCTGCATAAATAGCCTTTCTTACACTCTCTTTCTTCTCTCTTTGCCTCTCACAGCTTCTATGCGGACTTTGGCCCCCTTAACCTGGCCATGTTTTATCGCTTCTGTTGCAAGCTGACAAAGAAGCTCAAGGTAAAGTAAACTGCAGCAATTAATTACACTTCCTGGAAAAGGAGAGTGGAAAAAAAAAGCATTGACCAGTCAATATCTATTTATACTTGCAGTGGGCTGTGTAAAACGGCAGATTTGCTGTGTTTTTAGTGGGCTAGTTTGTTTTACAACTATTGTCAGCATTGGTGCTTGTGAGCCACTTGCTGAGCCAGTTATACCTGGGGGATCCAGTATCTCTGCAGCTGTAATCTAATGGTGTCTTTAGAGCATTTAGTCATTTTCTCGCCTATTTTAAATCACCACCATTTCTGTTGACGTAAGCAGATGTTAACAGCTTAAATAAAAACACAGCTTTATTAGGGAAGTTCTCTGTTTTTATGTGCTTCTTGGTAAGATAGCTTCTGGGTGACAAAGCAGGGCGATAAAACCAAATAATGTAACTCCTGTGCTCTCCGTGTCGTAGTCAGTCGGATTGATTTAACATCTCTTCTGTTATTTGCCATGTTTTGGACAGTCAATTACACTCACGAGGAAGAAGATCATTTTTTATACTTGTGGGGATCAGAAAAAACAAGCCAACGCTGCCTACCTAGTAGGATCGTATGCAGTAAGTTTTGCACAAATGTGCATATTTCATGTGTGATCCATGTAGGTGTGGGTGGGTGTCAGATGTCAAAATCGGTATGCAATAACAAGAGAGTGCATGCTGAAAAGATCCTTGTCTTGTACAGGTGATGCATCTAAACATGACACCAGAGGACGCCTACAGCCTGCTGGTATCCAGGAATTCAACTTATCTTCCATTCAGGTAATAAGTCGCCGCTTTATTGTTCTTGAGCAGGTGTTGTGTTAGCATTACTTCTGTTCAATTGTGTGCTCAAAGGATATTTTAAAGAAGATAGTTTAACACACAAAAAAAATATCTTTTGGTTTTGCTTTAAAGTGTTTCTTTCTCGATAATCTGGAGCTGGAAGTCCCAAATTCCTTCTATTTCATGTTTTTGATGTGTCTTTTTGCACGCAGCCTGTAAAACATTTTGGATTTTCAGGATGGGTGGCTGGGTTGGCCAACAAAGAAACAGAAACCCTGTTGTGTAATAAAAGGTAAACAGAAAAGAACAACTTCAGAGGAGGATGCACTGAAAGAGAATAACAAACTGGATTAAAATGCTAGAAATTTGCAGCAAGTGAGAAACGTTTAGCATGTTCATCCTACAGAACTCCCTCCAAACAGTGTTAAGTCCCTGCCAGTAGCGTTTTGGGTGTAGATTTCTACCCTCCTTTGACTGATTAGGTTCCTTCAGGGGAAACACAGGGTGGAGAAAAACTATCCGAGTTTTTGAAAAGGCGTGTTTAAAACATTCATCTTTGTAAAGAGATGTAAATTTATGCTTTACTGTAGAAAGAATTGTGGATCACATTTACTTCAATCCAAGGTGTGGTTATGTGATATTTAAGTAAAATCCATTTATTCCACCAAAATCTGGATTTTCCCTTAAAACTTGAAAAAAAAAGGTGAACATTGAAGTCCCAAATGTTTTCTTTTGATGCTAAAGAGACGTGAGAATGTTTGACATGGAAATGTGTAAATGAGGCTTAATGTTGCTGGTTGAATTTCTCCCATTTCTGTGTCTGTTGAGCATAAATAAAGGATTTATAAAGTATCTTGTCAAAGATCCATGTGAGACAGACTGTTTCATTAGAAAATGAGACAAAGAAAGAGCAAAATCTCAGGAGGATGTTTTTGCAGAGTGGCCTCATCAGTTTGTTTCTGCACTTCACAGAGACGCTTCGTTTGGAACCTGCATGTACAATCTGGACATTCTGGACTGCCTGCGTGGAGTTCACAAAGTATGGAAAAGAACAACAAATACAACTTTCTGTCCTCTTGATGCCATGATGCCGATTAAATGAAATGTAATCCCTGCCCACCTTCCTTTAGGCTGTGCAGTACGGCTGGCTGGACTTCTCCAACTTTGATGTGGAAGAGTACGAGCACTACGAGAGGGCGGAGAACGGAGACTTTAACTGGATAATTCCTGGGAAGTTCCTCGCGTTCAGTGGCCCTCATCCAAAAAGCAAGATAGAAAATGGTGATTATGCAGCGTACGGTCAAAGCACGTCGGGTGTGTTGTGTTGCTGCACACAGAGGCCTCTTGGCTTTACCATTCTCCTTTTCCTGCAGGGTACCCTTTACATGCTCCCGAGGCCTACATCCCGTACTTCAGAAAACACAACATCACCACCATCATCAGACTCAACAAGAAGATGTACGATGCGAGACGTTTCACCGATTCGGGCTTCGAGCATCACGACCTATTCTTTGTGGACGGGAGCACGCCGAACGACTCCATCGTCAGAAAGTTCCTCAACATCTGTGAGAACACAGAGGGAGCCATTGCTGTCCACTGCAAGGGTAAAGGCTCTACACGGAAGCATCTTCTCAGCTGCTCCGCTCTGCACTGTTTGTCTTATGAAGATTACTGCAATGCTTCTACTGCTTTTGTTTCCAGCTGGCCTGGGAAGAACTGGTACGCTTATCGCCTGTTATATGATGAAACATTACGGCCTGACTGCAGCAGAGGCCATCGCTTGGATACGGATCTGCCGGCCAGGATCCATCATTGGACCACAGCAAAACTTTGTAGAAGAGTAGGTGTTTATTCAGCCCAGATCTTAATGAGAAAAAAATAATTAAATGTGCTTTTTTAAAACATTTTTACTGTGACAAGGCTTACAAGAGTCACATAACATAAAGTCTTTGTTATCAAAGAAGCTCTAAAGTGGCCGTCTTTGTACAACAAGACAGGATTTTGCGTCATCGATCAGTTTGCATGTCCAAGAAAAAGTCCTAGAGAGAAAGACGTCTCTCTTGACATGATAAGTCTACATTATAAAAATAGCAAGAAGCTTTGTGTTTTAATGAATTTGGCCTGAAATTCTCTGTTCATCAGTAGAGAATTGAATTACTTGGTGAGATACACCATGCTGACTGCCAAGTAGGATAAACAACGCATCTCGGCCAGCATCCATGTCCGCTCTCTCCCTCACTCATTCATCCATACATTGTGGAAATGTCTGCCACAAGGGAACAGTTGTTACTTTTAGCAAACATGCTGAAAAGGAGAGGGAGCGGTGAAAATTACTGAAATATTATGTAGTTTTGGCAACATGATACTATAAGCAAAGCAAACCCTTTGCTGTTTTTTATTATTATGCTCCAATTCGCACATATTTATTGTGAAAATAGATTTGCTACTCTGTGTTTTACCAGTTTATTGACATTACATAATCTTTTAATGATCCATAGCTTGTTTTTTCTTTCTCTCAATCCACCGTGAAAGTTATCTCTTCGATTTCAGTCGGCAGGGGAAAAAAAGCAGAAAAATCATCACGGCTGGGATTTGTCTGTCCTCTGTGAAGAGTATTAGGCCCATGATTTGTTTGATAAGTCTCCTTTTATGTAAAATGGGACACATTTCCCCTAGAAATATTGGCAATCTGTGAGTAATGACTCACTTGAAGCTTCCAGGCATTATAATCTTCTTTGTTGCTCCCTATGTGATATTTTTCTTTCTCTGAAAAGACTGAATATTTCTGCATATGATTTACTTCTAAACCAAAAAAAGAAATCACCTTTTAACAATTTAATAATGTTATTCCCTTTATTTAATTTTTTCATGCTATCAATTGTATAAACACTATTAAAAATGAAGCTGATGCAGTTAAAGAATCACACTGACTTCTGATATTTACTCTTCGGCCTCTAATTTCCAATAACTCACTGTATTGTTGATGTTTGGAGGATAACATGTATTCTGGTAAATCAGGTCTGTTGTGTGTGTGAGTCTTTTTTTCCCAGGTTTGAGTGACAGCTCTTGTTCGGACGCCAGCGTTTGATCATAATGGCAAACGCTGTTTCAAAGGATTATTGTGTCTGGGCAGGTTTTAAGAGAAACATAAAACAGAACACTTGGTTGCGGTTTGGCAAGAAAACAAATCAACTGAGGCTTGCCCTCCGTTTACGTCATCAGGAAGCAGAACAGCCTCTGGGCAGAGGGAGATGTTTTCCAGGAGAAGAAGCTGAATGAGCGGGAAAACGGCAAGGCGGCTGTGACCAGGATCCTGTCTGGAGTGGACGACATCACAATCAATGGCAGCAACAAGAACAGGGCGTCCAAGAAAGAAGAAATAGAGCTGGTGAGTTTTCTACGCCTCTTCTACCATGTGCAGATTAAAATACGATTGTGCAGCTGTTGCCTGTACTACAGCTTTGCAACCTGCAGGGAAATGACACACGAGGATGTTGAATTTTCCTTGCCCAAACTCCCCTTTGTGTTGCAGTACAACGACGAAGACGAGAGAAACGGCGTCACGCAGGGCGATAAGCTACGAGCCCTGAAGAGCAAGAGGCAGGCCAGGTCGTCTGCGGGTTCCCTGTCGTAAGTATCCACGCAGTCCGCGAGCACCGGCATGCATCCTGCACCCATGTGTGTGTTATAACAGGGTGAAATAAGAGAGTGTTCTCCATGTCAGACCATTACATGTATACTCGGGTGTTTTTCAAACCATAAACAGCTTATGCTTTGAAGACCAGAAAGTGACCACGTATGTCGTTCTTTTTAATTTACTTCATGACCATTTAGTTTGATAAGCTTCTCTCTTCCCCAGTGGTTTCCCAGCACAGTCAGCTGTCCTTTTAAACCAGCCTTTAGCAATCATAACAGTCCTCTGTTTGACCAAGTTCATAGCAGCTGTGATATTGTTAAATTTAACGTTTTCTTTGTTGTTGTTTTTTTGTTGTTTTTTTTTATGCTATGGCATGCAGATCTAGTGAATTACAGCGCTGTGATTGTGATTAGTGAGGGATGAATGATGCATCAAGGAAGGAGCAGCTCAGATATTCTAACAGAGTTATGGACACAGTTGTTTGACACTCGCTCTTCCAGTTAAAACAACGTACTTGTTAAGAGCTCGATTTAAAATGGGACAAAAGATGTGGAAGTTAAAGACCAGTTGCAAAGCTAATTCTGTTTCCTCTTCTCGGAGGTGATCGGGCAGGGAGAGGACACATTGTAGATCTTCCTGGTCACAAGGTTATTCACTCAAGATGTTCATTATGTAAAAGCCCCTCATTTAATCAAAAGGCCAGACTTTGAAGTAAGCCGCATGACTGGGAGTACTCGCATAGTTAAATATTTAAGTTAAAAAAAATACTCCTGTGGCACATAGAAAGCTTTTTATTTGCCTCCTGCAGGGACACTGAAGCGTAAAGATGTCTAGATTAGGAAAACATTAACCAGGGAGTAGCTGCAGCTACGCTCCCAACACTTTACAATGTCAACAAACAATATCTTTTCCTACATTCTAGGCTCTTTACTTGCATTTTATTGCAAAGCAGCTGCAGAGTGTAAGCAATTTTGATACGACTGCTAAACATTGTGGTGACAAACAACTTTTCTCTCGTTTCTTCTGGTTTTCTTTTTTTTTTTTTTGTCTTTAAACATGCTACCAACACTCTCCATGAGCATCTTGGCCAGTAAAACCTTTATGAGGTTCTGGCAGTGAGAGCGCCTCCAACAGGTCAAATTATTATTGGCATGCAGAATATTAATCTCAGATCTCACTTGAAATACAATATTTGACCAAATACTTCATCCAAGCTACGGCTGTATGACGTCAGGAAAACATGCGGTATAATTGGTGGAAGTTGCAGTAACAAATTGACTTGCAAGAATTACATGAACAAATAATTAATAAACGTTCCTTTCTTTTTGCTTTCGGTCTGGAAGATAAAATAAAAAGAACTTAGTTGTATGTTTTTAATTAACTGACTAGGTTACATTAGGATCAATGCCAGCATGACAAGTTTAAATAATCAATCATTGCTGCTCATTGTCTTCGTGTTTAATTGTAACCATGAAACTTGTGTGGCTCAATGCTTTCTACAGTATTTTCCACCAAAGGACAATTTGATCCAGATTCAAAACTTCTTAAATTTTCCATTTAATTGTACCTTCTCTATTGTCACCAGGAGGCTAATCTGTAAGCAGAAAACTATCTGCTTCTAATTCACTCCTTTTTTCTGATGGGTCCTAACTGCTGAGCTCACAGCTTTAAAAAGTCACCGAGTGGCATCGCAATGGCCTCGTTTAGCTTTCCAACTGTGGTTTTGACAGTAAATAAATACAGAAGTAAGAGGCAACGGGGAAAAAAACAAAAAAGCTGATGCAAAGAAACAATGGTTTGTGTGAATGCTAGCTTTAACAGAAGCACTACTGTCGCAAGAGGTGTCAACGCATACCCTCTACCAATCAAATATCCTAAAAACGTCCAACACCACATCATTTGTGGCCGTATAAAATGGAGCTGTGGAAGGACGGGTGTCAGCATGGCTGAGGATGGTTGACCGGCCTCTGTCCATGCACCCATATGGCTTTGGCTTTTGTTGTCCCATGTCAGGCAGGTGGTAGTGTTCTGCTGCAGCCTCATGGGCACGGCGTGGCCGATGTGTTGCCTGCCGTTCAAAAGGTAGCAGAGAGAGGCAGAGAGAGGGACAGTGGGGCAGAGAGAGAGGATGTGAGGTTTTGTATGAAGGAGGTAAGTGCACGTCACTTCCTTTTCAGCTTACATCCTCTTCCTGTAGAGATGGTTGCTATGCCAATGAATGGTATGGCTGATCTTGTTTTTTTTGTTGTTTTTTTTCTCCTTTCTTTGGATTACTATGGTGTTAAGTGGATATGCACTTAGTGAATGCGTTTCATTTACACGCCTTTCATTGTCTGCCTGGTGGACGCACTGAGCCGCTCTGCTTCGATATAAAGGCATACAGTCACTTGCAGAGGTTCTCCAACCCCTCAGATGTTTTTCTGCATTTTGTCACTTTATACCCACTAACTTCAATGGGATTTTGTTTGATATTAGAGAAATGCTAGAAGCACCTTATGACTCTGAAAAGTTCAGTGAGAAAGAAAGCCATAAAAAGCCATGTAAGGGAAATACAACAAAACTAAAACTGCACATGACCCGGCAAAAAACATCCCAGTAGTGAAACATGGTGGGGGCAACATCATGCTGTGGGGATATTTTTCAGAGTTCTTGCGAAGATGGATGGAGCTAAAACGGGGTCACCAACTCCAGCCCTCCAGTCCTACCATCCTGTAACTTTTAGATGCGTCTCTCCTCAAACACACCTGGATCAAATAAACTGCTCGTTTCCAGCCTATTGCAGAGAGGAATGAATGCTGGTGAGGGAATTCAGACATTTTGGAGCAGAGGTGAATTTAAAAGTTGCAGGATGGTAGCCTTGAGGACTGGAGTTGGTGACCCCTGCTTTAGAGCAATCTTTTGTTGTTCTAAAGATTGTAAGTATCTTTACAATCCTTGTAAAGACTTTTTACAAGGAAGAATTGGCAGAAAGATTTTCACAAACTAAACATCCTCTTAAAGACTTGGTTCCACATGACTCTACAAAGTGCCTACTCATTATAGCTTTAATCTTCCACGCACTGTGTTTTTGTTTATCGCATCAAATCTCAGTAAAATACACTTCTTGAAGTTTGTGGTTGCAACGTGACAGAGTGCGGTACAAACACCTTTGCAAGGTACTGCATCCTAGATATCTTTTGTCAATTAGGGCCTATAAATAAAGTCCACCGTTGTTTTTACTAGCAGCACCAGTTGTTCAACTGATTCCAGATATAAATAAGATCTGGAATAGCTGAACTGAAGGTTTTTGGTTCTTGGCTTGCACTGCTGACTTGGCACTACTCATAAAGTCGTTAAGAAACACTTGAGCCTTTATAAAAATCTGCAGTAGCTACTTCTGTTTTTGGTCAGTTAGTTCATTTTCCTGCTCCAAATGTTTAGCTGTAGGTTTTTCCTCTTTTAAAGTAAATATACCATATTCTAATTATTTTTGATTTGTGACTTAATTTGTGGTTGTGTAAGGACAGTTAATCACAAAACATCATGCATACATTTCTGAGGGTGAATTGGGGTTAAAAGCAGATTCTTATGCATTCTCAGGGGGAAGTGGAGACAGAATAGGAGGTTTACCTGCACTTTTAGGGCATATGCTGTATGCCGTACAAACATCCAATTCAGGGCTGAATTTCACCATCTGGCTCCACTGTTTTGTTGCGCAACACTGCAGCGCATGTTCAGTTGCAGGGACAATTAGAAGAATGCTTATCCAAACTTTTGCCCATCTCTTCTGCCGTTTTCCATGCATGACACAAAGTACTGAACTCCTTTGGGCACGCACGCATGCACGCGCCTCGGTTTCGATCAATGTTTCCGTCTAACATGTTACAATGTTGGGCTGGAGTCACCGTCGGTTGCCTGTTGTTTTTCCATTGCCTTTATGACTGGATCAGTGTTCACATGCCACCTGAGCTTTTCACTCTTGCAGGTTTCCGACTCCGTCATGCTTCTGTCGAAGTCGGCAGTTTCATGAAATGAAATTAGATGATCCATACGGTTGAAACCAGATATTTCCATAAACTGTTGTTGAGGAAATACATAAGTCTTACCTAAGGTGAAACACTGAGTCAGTCAAGAATGAATCCAAATGCATTTTGATTATTATTTCATTAAGAAATTAAGCAAAGAATATGAGCAGTGACTCGCCTGGCTAATCCAGGGAGGTGAAGAAAAGATGAAGGTACATCGTTTTTTAATATCCACCAGCCCACTTAAAAAAAGGGGAGGGTAAAAAAGGAGTATCCCACCAGTTTCAGTTTACTTCGCAACTCTGGTATTTGCACCTGCAGACTGTCACCCTGGACAGTTCAAACCCAGTTCAGAAATGCCCTTTATTATGTGTTTCCAGTGAGCTGAGTCCAACATGAAGGGTGCTTTATAGGTAAAACTGATTGATTGACTGATTGAAATAAAAAAATTTTGTCACAACGCTGTCTAAGGAGAAACAATGTTTTTGAGAACCAATTTTTCTCACTGACTGTTTAACGCTTAATCAGTCTTAACGTTTCCTGTTTTCGGCCAGTTAGTATTAATATAATCATTTATATTTGTTAAATGGCAAAAAAAAACAATGAGCGATATTAAAAACCTTCATTAAATTCAGGCAGACTGCAGCATTTATGTCATGAAAATATTTGTTTTCAAGACCTAAGATCTGAAGCCAATAGAGGTTTTTTTTGGGCAGAGTTAAAAAGGTGTGTGTGACTAGACAGAGTACAAACCCGACTCGGTTACATCGGTTCTGTAAAGAGGAATGGACCAAACTTTTAGCAAACTGTTGCTGGAAAATACTAGAAACATTTGACCCAAGTAATCCAGTTTAAAGGGAAACTGCATAAGTTTTAAGAAAGTTTAATATTTTATCATTTAACAAAGGGAAACAATTGGTATTCATAAGAAAAGTTCGGATTTAACGTCAAACGGTGACAAAATAAAGATAATCTTTTTACACAGCGTATGTCAACATCTGGTTTCAACTGCTCCTAAATTCTTGTTGGGTTTCACATTGGTTGAGAAGTCTGACAATTATTATTTCCTACTTTGTGCGATGAAATACATTTACTCTCATGTTCAATTTGTTTCTGCACTTCGAGTCATTTATGGGGACGTGCGGGTGTCGACTGCTGTTAAACAATGTCTGCAATGTCAGAACATCAGAACACACACACTCCAGCCGTGTGGGACGATTGGATGCAAGACTTTGTGAAGAGGGTGTTTCATCTAATCCAGTCCCAGTGGAAAAGCACAACATGAGAGGCTTTGTGTCCTGCCCAGACGTCTCTTGTCTCTCCTTCCTTTTTTTTCCCCCCCGTTTGCTCTTGTTGTTGGATTTGTCCTCCTTTCAGATGGCTGGTAGCCATGCTGCTCTCCCTGTGTAGCCTTGCCCTGTGGTGGATTGTGTATGGCTTCCCTTCCTCCATCCTGCATTTCTGTATAGACGGGTTAGGATTTCTCTGAGTTCTGCCGCCCATCAGCGCCCCTTCCCCCCCAAACCTGTCCTGCCCCTCCTTCTGGAGCTCTAACTGAGAAATGCTGTAAGTGAGCCCCTGGTCTCTTCTAATTCCCCAACCCCAATTAGAAATCTGTTCAGAATCATCCTCTTCCTTTATTCTGTCGTTTGTTAAATCTTAAATCCGATCAGCAGAGCCAGTTTTGTTTTCAATCACACACATTGTCCTCGTCACCATTTCTCCTCTTTGATGATTTATTCCCATAGACATTCCTGTCACCTTGCTTTGCTATTTATTGTGTTGGCTTCAAACTGTCAGTTAAATCATGTTTATTAAGACGGGACTTTGCTCCATTGATTTATTTCTAGTTTACTAACATAACCCGCCTGCCAAAGGCAAAAAGCTTCTTTAACTTGAATGTATTTTTGCTAGTTCCTATGCAGCCCCCCCCCCCCTCTCTCTGACCCTCAAATCAGTCATTTATTTTCCTATTCAAACTCCCAGAGATTTATGTCACACTATGCATGTCTTTGCAGACAAGAAGAGAACAAAATAAACACCAGGTCGTCTTCGCAGTCCCTCAGGTAAAAACGTGCAGCTCATACAATGAAGACATAAAAGATGGCAATGACCAATGGATGTGGCTTTGTCTGTCTGCGCAGCAAGGTGATCATACAGGACAGTGTTGAGGGCTGTAAGACCAGCGTCAGCGCCCTGGCTCTGTCTGACCGCTCAGACAGCAGGAAGAGGACCAGAGCATCTCTGCCAGCTAACGGAGTAGGAGGAAGGTCGGTTTGATTCCTCACACATAAGTAACACACAGTGAGGAGATACAGGAAATGTCTTCTCATTGATAGAAAAAAAAAACTTAGATTATCTTAAGTTATTTGTGTTTTTTATGTAAAAGAGTACCGTGAATGAGTTTAATTGTTTTGTCTTTTTTATGTGGCAGTGACACAGTTGAGGAGCAAATCCAGAGGCTATAGCCACTCGCACAGCGTCTTTCCCTATTATTCATCAAACTTTTTCCACATTTCAGTGCACTTTAATGTGTTAGGCCAAAGTAAAGTGGCAAACAATGGCAAAGTCTGAGGAAAAGAATGCATGGTTTTCTAAACGTCTTGCAAATAAAAATCTGAAAGGCGCAGGCTGCTGCCGTGTTCTTCTGCTCTGACTGGTTGTAGCTCAGGCTGAACGGTTTATCTCCACCGACTCTCAACTTGGCTCAAGCTCAGTTAGACTGGATGGAGAGCTTCTGGAAAGGCCATATTTAAGTAATGCTACAGATTCTCAGTTGGCTTTAGGTGGTTCATGGTTTTCATGTTTTTCTGTCCGTGGAATCTGTGGGTGAAAGCAGCAGTTCATGCTGTCTTCAGGCATACGGAGCTCATTCATCCACTTTGCTCCAGCAGAGACTTTCTCCCACAGCTCGCAAGAAACTCCAACTGGTCTTCCAACTCTGACCAGCTTCCTTTTCCTCGCTAAAGAAACGTATCCTGACAGCATGATGCTTCCTCCATCATGTGTCATTGTAGGATTGGTGTGCTGAAGATGAAAATGTTTTATTCTGCACACATCTGGTGAAAACGCAGCGTTTTTCCTTTGTCCCATACTTGGCTGTAAGCTGATGCTCCACCTACTGCGACGTCTTCGCAGAACAGCTGCAAAAATGTTATTTGCAAAAATGTTTAAAAATCATGTCTTTCCTTCAGCTCTGCACTTCTCCACAACTTGGTATTAGTTTATGGCATAGAACTCCAGTAAGTACCACTTAGAAGTCTAGCTGCAAGAAAATGTGAAAAAGTTAACATTTAAAATTATGAATACTTCTGCAAGACGCTGTACATCCCTGTGGAGTACATTAACAGCTTTCCTTCTCTCTGCCAGCTCCCTGAGCCAAACCAGGCTGGTCAGGTCCCTAGGCAACCTGCATGTAGTGGCTGGCAACAGCGACCCAATGTTCTGTGAGCCGTGTGGCAGCCATAGAGACACGGCCAGTGTCAGAGCCAACACAGGCGCCCTCATCAACTTAAACGCAGCACAGGGACACCTGCAGGCAAGCTCCCTCAGTCACACTCTGAGCCCAGCAGAGACCCGGGGCTGCACCGATATGCAAAAACACATTGCTGGCTTTTTACTTCATAGACAGAGACACGTTTGGCTCCTCCTACTCCATGTTTCAGCTTTTGAATTTGCTGAGTTTCTGATGATGCAGAGAGATCCATTTTTCCCCTCTAGATTTTACAAGTGAAAGTCAAGAGATATTTGGCGACATTTCTGAGTATCAAATTTGCCTTTTATCAAAGGCAAATTTAGACACTTCTTATTGGTGCTCATAATTTACTAATGATTGCCACAATGCAGAAAAAAATCTCCAAACAATGAATCTGTTCTTCAGTGTTTTTTAATGATGGGTAAACAGGCAAAAATTCAACTCAGTTGTACTTTCACTGTGCTGTATTTTAATTTCTATGTGCTGTAGGCACGCTACTATTTTGCACAGTAATATTATTGCTGTGTATTTATAAATTATGTAGCTGCTCTCATTGCCGTGGTCAGTCATTTGTTTTTTAAAAGCCCTCAACAAACTTTATGTTGAATCAGGAAGTGAAACCGTTGTTTTGCCACTGCAGTCCTGTAGCTAAAAGTAATAAAAATAAGCTCTTAATTTTAATAAGGGTGCATGGACAGTGGATAAATAGAAATGGTTTGCAAGATGACTTGGTTTGTCCAGAAAAAAAACCCCTGCATGAATAGTTTTCATGCAAAAGAAAAGCTGTTATATAATTCCTTATTTAAAATAAGAAATGTTACTTGTTGAATATTAGGCCAAATGGTGGTTGAAAGTTTAAGTAGGAGGTGCCAAAAAATTATTTTTCTATTTAGATTCTAGCTATCAGATTTCTCTAGTCAGAAGTCTTTTGATTTGCTACGCAGTGCCTGGGCTAGCCCACCACTCAAGGTTTATTTCAGCAATTATGTCAAAAAGTGAAACCAGTTAATACTACTACTAGTTACACACAGTGATTCTAACCCAAAAGTTGTTTTCTCTGAAAATGACAGAAGACTAAAGAATATAAAGGAAAGGGAAATAAAGAAGCTGGCTGTTCAAAGTGCTTAACCCAGGCATATTAGTGGAAAGTTAAGTGGAAGGAAAAAGTGTGATAGAGAAACAAACATAATCAATAGCTGCAGCCTTGGGAGGGTTGTGGGGCAAAGCCCAAACAAGACGGACCCACACACAGATTTAACGCCTCCATGCCAGACTGTGTTGATGCTGTAATTCATGCAAAAACAGCCCCAATAAAGTATTTAGAGCAAATACTGTACTGATATTTCACACTAGGTCCACATGTATGCATTAAGTTTCCTCTCCTTAATGACCTTGTGTAATTTTCTAGTTTTCAGGGAAGCTGAATTATAGCCTTTTAATTGCTGCAAGCCAGAATAATCTAAATTAAATAAATACTTAAATGTATCGACCTGAGTTTCACTTTTTGGAATGAATTACTGGAATAGGTTAATTTTTCAATGATGTTGGGATTTATGAAAATGCTCCTGGACTAATTTAACAGAGCATTTCTATAAAATATGATCTTTCTTACTCTGATTAAAAATGAGGGGTTAGAAAAAAAAAAAAGGGATCTCAGATTCCACTAATCATGCAAACATTTTCTCTGTACTTTACAGCATAAATCTCTAACATGCCTATAAGCTCTAAATTGTCCCATGCCAACACTTAAACTCTTAATGAGCCAAAGTCTCTTGTCTGCAACTTTCTGAATCTTTTCTTGCCCGTTTCTACATCGGCGTCTTTTAGATTTCGACTGGCTATGGCTTTTCTCGACTTTGCTGCTCACTGTGTGATCTGCCTGTGGCCGTCAGCCACTTGTAGTCGTATTTGGCATCCTTTACTTGTGCTCCACTGCCATGCTCACCTTTCCATCTGTTCGTCTTTCTTGCACGCAACAGACCCGCTGTGTCACGAGGACGTAAAGCTCGCAGCTCTTTGCAATCAATTAGATTTTCCAGGCTATGGTATCTATCCTCATTCCTATTCAATTTGCTGTCTTTTGTAATAGTTTTTCCGCGACATCTCTAAATAATCACGTTTTGTTTTTTTTTCCTTCTCTCATAGTCACTCCATACCCAAAGCTAGAGCTCCTCTTCTCCGGTAAACCTGTGAACCTGGAAAAATGCGAAGATGTCCAACCTGAATCTTTTTTTGGAGAAAGGCTGGCATGAATCTCAACTTGATGTGAACGTTTACCGAAGAGGAACAAGATGGTTTTATTTTATTTTATTTTTTAATAGAAACACTGCATCATTACATTTTAATCGTGTTTGTTTTTACTTACTGAATCATTCAGCTAACAGGTATGAATTATCGGCAGCCACAACTAGTATATTAAGTGTAAAGCTGAGAAAGTATTGGTTCACACAAACATAGCATGAAGTACTGTGCACAGTTATACTGCCATTCAGCATGTTTTGGACAAGGCCTGTCATTTGGTCACCTTTTCAGCTCCTTCATTTCAAGGCTGTACATGTGTCAACATTTAATATACGGTTTGTATATTGTAAATATTTTGTACTGTTAAAATCATGTCATGAAATGGTCCCAACGGGGCCTTTACTCTTTATAATCCTAGAAAAATATGAATTTTAAATAAATTTACTCCCAAACGAGTCGAGCTTTGTTTTTGCACCACATGCTTAGTTACTCAGAGTCAGATATCATTATGAACTTAAGTTTGACTTTATGAAAGCAAATCTTGAAATAAACTGAATCCCAGTTTGAGATGCACCTGAATTTTTGTTGAAATCCCCAAATGTGGCAGTGATGCAGCCATTGTTACCAGACATTTGTAGCAGAAGATGAAAAGTAACTTTGCAAAAGCTTTTATTGAACAGCGTTACAAGTGCAACAGAACATTAAGAACAGAAACATCAACAGCTTAGTTGAAGGCGACAAGTCAGTCATTTTCCTGCAGTGAGGGCTGGAAAGTCTTCTGGGTCATCAGGATCAGGCGCCATCTCATCCTGAATCGGAAACAGAAATCAGCCGCTTGTTTTCAGGTAGAATAAAATCTAAAACATTTTAATATCAGACACACTGATGATGTAAGACCCATCCGGTTGTGGGAGTTGATAACATACCCTTTCATAAATGGGTCTGGCTCTTTCTGGGCGAACGCTCTGACCACCTCGAGCTCCTCTTCCTCGGCCGCCACGACTCGGGCGTCCAAGAGTCCCAAAGTTTATGTCCAAGAGAGTGGTGATGTCATTCACTGACCTGCGAAAGAAGTGTCCATCTTCCTCAATCTCCTCCACCGTCTCCTTTGTGTTCTGAAAAAGTGGGCGCAAATACATTTCATACAAATGTCTGAATTTACAAAAATGTTCCCTTCAGTGTCCAATACAGTAACGTTTACAGTCGTTATTAAATCATGGTAAAATCTGTTTACGTGTCAGTGTAAACGTTAGTGTAGTGTTTATTCATATCCACATTTTGTTGTTACACCCTTATTCCAAACCAGTTCTTGAGAATGCATCTTTGCACACAACTGCTTGTTAAAGTTAAGTGTGAAAACCTGCATAAGTCTTTGCTTTAGCTGGTTTGATTTAAAAATAAATAAAAATGATCATTTAAACAAACTTTACTGCATTAGATACCCTGGTTTTCAGAAACATTACTTTTGATCTTGTGTCAAGAAGAATCCTTTTTAAATATCTATAAGTTATTCCCTGGATTTTTAAAAAACATTATATTAAGAGCAGTAATTGTTTATGGGGCTTTGGCTGCAGTGACACCACTTTATCAACAAGATGTTGATACTTTTAGGCCCAAACCACCACATCCCTAATTCAAGGTGAACCTGTTCATCTAAAGCAGTGTTTTTCAACCACTGTGCCGCGGCACACTAGTATACCGTGAGTAATTGTCAGGTGTGCCGTGGAAATTATCCAATTTCACCTACCGTACCGTATTTTCCGGACTATAAACTGCTACTTTTTTTCTCCACTTTGAACATGCATCATTTCTGTGGATTTTTCTTCTACCACCAGGGGGCTCTTCAGCAGGAAGTGAATCATTAGAAGTCAAAATTGTAAATCAAAGAAAAACGAGCTAATTTTCATTTAGAACAAGCACATGCTAGCAGCAGCACGACAGAGAAATGTTTTCAAACTCATATGATGCAGCTTCTAAGTTGAGGAGTATCGATCTGGCAGTACAGGAGGGAAATAAAGCCGCTGCACGTAAACTCTGCGTGAACAAAACCGGATTTACAGACGGAGAACTGCGTCCTTAACATATCCAGCAGTTATTAGGACGCAGCCCTCTGCTGGGTCCTTATGGGAAACCGAGAGCGGCAGAGATACCAGCGGCCTGTAGCCGGTGCGGCTTTACATTTTTGGTTGGTGGTGTGCCTTCTGATTTTTTTCAATTAAAACAGTATACCTTGGCTCAAAAAAGGTTGAAAAACACTGATCTAAAGAAACACTTGCAGAAACAAGCCGTCCAACTCCGGATTTCAGTAAAAAGGTAACGCTTTCTACAAGCAAGTGTTTAATTAAAAACACACTCCACTCAGGCTGTGCAGTTTCAAACATCCCTTGATTCTCACCTCCAGGTGCTTGGACTGGTGAATGACCTTCGCTTTAGAGGGAATCTTATCCTCCGCTTTGCGGATATTAAACTCCACTTTGGGACGGTTCACCTCCTGCATGGCCTTCCACTCATCCAGGGTCATCTCCATTGCAACCTGGACCACCATCTCATTGTCCTCATCTGGCGCTCTGTTAAATGGAGCCAAACAACTTCAGCCCACTTTATTACAACTCCTAGCATTCATTTAAAAACCTTGGGCACACCGTTTACTCACCGAGTTGGATTCTCCTCCTCCAAAGTTGATTGTGGCTCCTCAGCTTTGGTACCAGCATCACTTGTCACCTCCATCATTTCACTTCAGAAAAAAAAAAACACATTAAATTTAAATTTACTGAAGTACCACAGTTTACTTCGTTAAAGTTCACTGACCTTGGAGCTTCCACAGCACTGCCCCAGTTCCATGGTCCTCTGCCTCCTCGCTTTTCTTCTGACGAGATCCCTCTGCAACCGTTAGATCATGATCCACCATCCACAACGCTTAAACCTGCCAAATGCATCTTGAACATACAGCCTTACGTTCCATCATGTCGATCATATTCTCTCTTGCCTCTCAGATAAAAGTTATCAGAGTTTCTTCCCCCACCTCCTCTCGCTCCTCTTCGGCCTGTGAATCCCCCTCTGCTGCTGAAGTCAGAGGCTTCAGTATAGGATGGCCTGGAAACCAGAAGAACAGTTCAATGCGATGCGTCTCAAACTGTGCAGGCCACGTCTGAAGGTGTCTATAGCACCTATAGAACTTGTATAAATACAAAAAGCAGAATTTTAAAGTAATAGGAAGTGCATTTTATGCTTAATAAACATTTTTCTAATTAGTAGAGAAAATACATTTTTACTTAAAGATTAATAGACTTTGAATTCCACATTGAAAATGAAGAAAAAAAAGAGCAATCATTTTTTAGAAACTTGCAGCATAAACCGATAAACTCAACTAAACTATGAATTGTTACATACTTTGGCACTGAAAATTCCTGCGGATCTACTTGGCTCAGCCGCCGTTGGCCTGCAGCGCCTCCTCTTTGCTTGTTCCTCGGAGCCTCGGCTCTGGAGTCTCTGTCCTCCTTTGCTAATGGGGGACAATCCTGCTGTTTTCGCCCTGAGGACACAACATGTTGGTATTTGTGTAAAAATGATTTGGGGAAATAACTGCATTACTGGTCATTTTTTTATGAAACTGCTAGAGTTTGTATTTGTTAAATGATTTTTTTTAAATATGAAGTGGTTCTTTATGTTTTTTAGCCAAAGTTATTGAGCCATTGTGGAAGATCCAATGAACTTGATCCCTGGGATATGCTAAGTAGATTATGCAAAGATACTTGTTGAACATTTCATGTCCACAACTAATTATATTTTTTTAAAATAAGGACATTTTTACAAACTTGAGTCACAACTTTTCACCAGTTTCTATGTAAATTTGGGACCCAAATTGCATCAGAATTTTAGCTTTCAAAGCACTGTCTTAATCTTTAACATGAACTTGGCATCTTTTGAAAGCTTGCAATACTTTTGTACGTTTGCTCAACATGTGTTGTCAGTGGGGCCCCAAAAATCAAATTGTGCTTAGGGTCTTTAAACTTTGGACCGCCTCTGGCAGTACCCGTTTAATGTACGCAACCCCTGCACAGAGCCCTGTGGAAAAGATTAAATGGAAACGCAGCCAAACAGAGCAAACGAGCAGCGCCGCTGACTTTGCATCGCTAACAGCTGACACAGCCCCAGCACACCACCATCCGCTCTAGAAACACCAGCATCTGCCAGCACAGAGCCGTTTGTACCGCGCCGGTATCTGCAGCGGTGATGCGGCTCACCTGGAAGTGGAACCAGGTCCGGACCACCTGAGGCCACCGGCAGCCGTCTGTTCCTCTGAGATTCCTTCAGGCCTGGTTTCTTCTGCTTGCTTTTCTTGTCCTCGTCCTCCTTTTTCTTCTTTTTCTTCTTCTCCTTCTCCAGCTCCACCTCGCTGATCAGGTCGAACGGGTCAGCTTCGTCGTCCAGAAGATCCCCGAACCTGTTCGCCACGACGCACCCGAAGGCGTCTTGCAGCATTTTTTCCGCCTGCATTTGTGTGAGAGAGGGGCACAAAACACTTTAACAAGCTGGTTCAGTTTTGAAAAAGAAAAGTTGAATAAATAAATTGGGAGTACCGTTTTCCAGCCCAGCTACAGGAGAAGCGAACCGCGGACAGAACTTGTCCGCTCCGGACAGCAGCCGACAAAAACAGCGCGAGCTGTTATCGACAGGTTTTAAATGTTTCCACGTGCGGAGGCCTCACCACACCCTCGCGCTCATTAATAGGCTGTTCACTGATCAATACGCTCTGCATAGAGATGGCTCTCCGCCCGTCCGAGTCTGTAGATTGTTCTGTGCTTAGTCAGACGGCACCAATCAGCTTTTAAAGGAAGAAGTGTGGAGTTAAAAAAAACGACAAATATATATGCACCAGTGAAGTCAGACCCTCGAAAAATCAAGGCACTGTAATAACTTTTTATCCAAATAAAAGTGCTTCTCAATAAACTAGAATACCAGCATATTTATGTGATGACATTTAGTTTTTAGAAAACTATATTACATAAGACCTCTGATTTAATGTTATATTTTAGTGACCAATCACAGGGAAGACTGCTGACTCAATAGTTACCCATTAAACAAAAGATGACTGCTGAGCAGACTGTTTACAGACTGGTGTGCCTATGTATTTTAATAGAAAGCTTAGTGGAAGAAAAACCTTGTTAGAAAAATGGTTTATAAGAAGATTATGAGATAAAGCCCATTTAGATTATTCACAAAGCACAGACTGCAGCTGCAGCTGTTGGCTCTTGAGTCAGCGCTTCTAGAGCCAACACCATAAATCTACGCAGGTCACAGGTTTCCCTCTGTTGACAAACTTTCTGAAGATGCTCATTCTCTTTTCCAGCAGATTTTTTTTTTTCTGCTGAAAGATGAGTGACATCGGACAGTTTAACGCTGAGCTGAAGGGAGTTATCAAAGAAACGTTAGTTCCTTTAATAACTCAGTATATTCATTTTGCATTCATGCCAAGCTGCATTGATGCAGGAAATCATGCAACTGGAGGCCTGGTGACGTACTGAATCCATATATCGTATATTTACAGTACTTTTCAGCAATTGGTTATTTCTGTATTGTAATTTTTTCATATTTTAATTTTTTAGCCTTTCATTTGATGTAAGCCATGCCATCAAAGTTAACAAATAAACCCTTGGAAAACATCACTCTCTGTTCTACGCCTCTAATGCATGGTTTAAATTACTGGAATAATACAATTAAAGATTCTGTAAATTATTCAAATGCATGTGTAGTGGAAACGTCATGTCTTATTTCTCTCTGTCTGATTTTCACTTTAAATGCACATAAAGTTGCGTAAACCTCAATCAAGCCGATCACAGTTATTCCACAGATTAGTTTTAGGAAGAGTTGCTCACACACAAATACAACAAGTTATCTGGCAATTATTAAGTGAGAAGTGTTTGTGAACAGCTTAATTACATATAAAATGTGATACAAGCTGTAGAAATGATTATTTGTGTTTTGTAAAATTATGACTTGTGACATAACTATCAAAGTAATAAATTGTACACTAGTACACTTGTCATTAGATTAGTTTAAATATAAAACAAATTAAACTGTCTTGAAACAATCTTAAATTATCCCTTTATTAATCGCAGTGAATTTTTTTATTGATCTTCTCCTGCCCAAGAAAATATGAAGTTTCTAGGCTGCCATTTTTGACCATTTAATACTGTCAGGTCTTCCTCTTCCATGGTCTAACACCAGAGTGCCACCTTCAGGCTTCTCTCCAGATCAGTCAATAACTGTTTCTGGTTTTATTTATCCCCTTCATGGTCTGCTACCTTATTATGGTGGACGGGTTTGAATGTCTTAGTCATTCTGATGGATGAACCCAGCCACCGGGCTCAGCAGGTTTTCTGGAGGAAACCCTAGAAGTGTTCCTGGGTGATGCTTCCTGATCCAGTTCTCCATTTTGATTTGAAACTTTCTTAGCAATCCTCCTCAAGGAATGCTGCAGGTATTTTGATGTTATTTAGGTGATATTTACAAGTGTGAGTTTTTGAAAAGTGATTTTATTCTGAGTCGTTAAAGGGTTTGACCTGAAACTGCAACCATCCTACTGTGGCTCTCCCATCCTGTTGTTGCCCTACTATGTTATAGGATCGTCCCTTTGCAATGGGATTCAGTTGACCATGGTCGAGAAAGTCCCCAGATCTTAATGGCCTTTAGAAACTTTTTTGAGAGTTTTTATAAATTTAATTTATTTTTTTCAATAGAGGCCTTTGATATGAAAATGAGCTTGTGAGCTATGAAAGGTTGTAATATTGATTAATATAAAAAGAACGACACAAACATCTTTTAAACACAGAAGTAGTAAAGTTTATAAAAGGCAAAAAATAAATACATTTCTCTCCAGTAAATCCCTTATAACTGTACGTTTCGATTTCTATTCTCCTAAAACAGTGCACCCTTTGTTTCCACCCTAAATGATTACGTCATTTTGGCGCCTCTGGGCCTTTTCCGTTCCCTTTAAAGTAGAAAAAAAACATGTAATAACATAAACAGACTCCTAAACGCGGGAAGGAGCCATCTGCTACATAAAGTTAACCGCTCTTCTTTCTGATTGGCTATGTTGCACGCCCTGTTCATCCTCATTGGCCAAAATAGGTGTCAACTTACAAGAGCGCGCGTCAGGTGTTTAAATTCCATTGGCCAAAAAATAGTCTGCGCAAACCCCAGTGTTTCTCTTTCTGATTGGCTAATGGTGCTGACGCGAACGTTGCTGCTATAGGCTGCCGCTGGCACGTGGGGCTCGATTTCTCCAGCACATTGGATGGCAGACTCCTCAGGCGGGAGTTTGCAACGCGGGACCACACATTTGTGGGCGCAACCGGTCAGTTCAGAGGAGCCGTTCCGGCCGAAAGAGTCTGTTACTCTGTGCTCCCTGGTTGGAAATTTTTAGGATACTCTGTAACAAACAATTTTTTGCATACATCTATGGAAATGAAGGACATATTCACCCCAGACTGAAGACCCGCCATTTAGGACTTATTTATCGACTCGTTTTGTAAACAGACAGCAACTTTTTACTATTTTACTTGCGTTTTTAGGCACGTGTACTATTACTGTACTCACAATGGCCGACAGCAAGCATCCGCACGTCATTTTCTGCAACGACTCACCCAAAAGAGTTTTGGTTTCTGTCATCAAGACTCCGATCAAACCTAGGAAACTGGAGACTCTGACTCCCACAAGTCCAGGTTTCAGCGACTTCATGGTCTACCCTTGGAAATGGGGGGAAAACGCCCACAATGTAACCCTAAGCCCGGGCTCGGCGAGCGGGGCCGCGTCCCCAACCGGGTCACAGACAGCCAGGGAGGCGGACACAGCTCCGTCTCCTGATCAGATCAAGGTAAACATATTGTTTTTAAATATCTGCCTCAACCCTGCATGATGCTGATTTTTAGATGAGATCTTTATTTGTGGTATATCTGTTAAGAGTTTGATATTGCTGACAAAGCTCTGTTGTCGGAAATTGCAGCTAGTAACAACTTGTAACTACATAGGTGTTGTTCAGAGATGCACAAATCAGCATCTAAAGACAGTGAGTGAACCCTAAGCCCAGTAAGGAAGGGGTTAAAATCTGTGTTTTTTAAATTATTTTTATTTATGTTTGAATGTGGACAAGATGGAGAGTCATTTAAAAAACGCCCGCGCATTAGGGTGTGACATGCTGGATTTTAAACCCTGCAGCTGCTCTGAAACATGACGTGAGGCCGCGCGCCAAAAATGTAACCGGAAGTGAAAGAGTTACAATGAAACTAGTACGATTTACGCTCACGGACATAATAACTGATATGTTACAATAGGTTTTCTCTTTCTTTTCTTTTTTTTAATGTTGGCTGTGTTTATGCACATGGGGATAAAGTTGATAACGCGAGGTATTTTGGAGTAAATTCTGACGTTTTAATGGATCAACTTGTGATTTTTACGCAATATTTAAATATATTCTGAATACACTGCTGCAATTTGATTTTTATTTTTCCTATTTTATTCACTGGTGGTAAAATCTCTTTTTCTTGTAGCCCATTCATAGGATTGGACTGAAATAGAATGACATCTTTAACAACGTCTAAAATGTTGCTAAGATAAAAAAAAAATTATCGCAGTTGGTGTCACTGCAGATTTTGGATGCTGGCACTACTTAAACTGGCATTTGAGAGGTTAAAAAAATCCAGAAACCTCATGAATATTTATGTGTTGAAGACTGGTGTTGAAAATGGAACTAATTAAATATATGCTGGTATAATATGTATCCAAAAATACTTAACTGAGCATTTTTGGCTTCTAAGCTATTTCACAAAATTAATGAGCCTGCATGACTAAGATACTTTGTCCCATATGATTATGTTATGTTTCTTGCATGGAGCCAAATTACAACAAATTTCAACTTTACAAACGAGTTCAATTCATATGCAGATACATAGAAACCAGTCCAAATTAAACTATTAACTATTCAAATATAGTTATGTAGCCACGTTCAGAATCCTAATTATAATACAACGCAGTCAAAGTTAGTAGAGCATGTATTACAAATTACTAGAAAGCCAGGAAGTTTGGCTAAATGCGTCTGTGTTTCCAACAATATGAACAAGCATGTGGCGACAGGGGGAAGGAATGACTGCATTAAAACAGCCAGAAACTTCCAGCAGATCCACGAAGAACTTGAGTAGACATACCACTAGTGGTTGAGAGCAGAAGCACAAAAACACAGGAGTATTTTCTACAGGAATGAAAGAGAGCAAACAAAGTTAAAGGCATCAATAGCTCTATTATCAGCTCTGTCTAGGAGAGAAACAGACCAGAGAGCTAAGCCAGTAGAATTGGTTAAATGTCATTGTTATTGGCAGCAATAGTTCAGTGGATGATCCTATCCAGGGCTAAGAGACTGAAAAATCAGGACATCACATGGCACTGTTCTGCAGAAAGGAGCTTCATCCAGCTTTGTCCGTGCTAAAAATCAGATTTTATCTGGTTGTCAGGATGGTATCCGGAGAGGCCGGCCCCGAGCAGACACGGTGCGGGAGCTGATAAGCGAGGGCGAGACCTCCTCCAGCCGGATCCGATGCAACATCTGCAACCGGGTGTTCCCCAGAGAGAAGTCCCTGCAGGCTCATAAGAGAACACACACAGGTGGGTGTGACAGATGCAGCGCTGGTAGATGGAGATGTCGGACGCAAACATGTTTTAAATGGTAGCGTGAATTGATGGATGTAATAAATGCAGGGGATTAATAGTCCAATATGAAAACATATTTTCTTTTTTAACTTGACTGTAATCTCAATTTTTCCTTCACTGGCTCTGATGATCAGCAGGACAAATGCTTAAAAAAAGAAACAAAATATTTTCTCTTTATTCGTTAAAGGCGTCAAAATTTGACAACCTTCATAATATTTGGTTTACCAGTGGGATGAAATTGATCCAAATCAGCTAAAGTTAAAGCTCAATGCATTCACAAACGGGAAATATATTTTTAATAATTTAATTTACTACTGGATTACTGATTAATATCTCTATCAAGATACCTATAGCACATCTTGTCTTGTGCTGAAGTCCTTAAGGGAGAAAAATCAAAAGGTTGAACCTCAACAAAAATCTTTATTGGTGAAGAGAAAAACCCAATTGGTGCATCTTTAGCCATTTCACACTTCTTGACCAAAGATTTGGCAGCTTGCAGAGGATGTTACACATTCATTTGAATCAGATGTTCTGGAACAGAGACGCATCCAAAATATGCAGGCAGAGGTCCCTGAGGACTGGAACTGAGAAACACTGCTCTAGATCAAACTCAAAAGTTGTGAAACTTCCCTTTACTGCAATGCTGCATCAGCAGCCAATGAGGAGAGCGTTATTTTAGGATTTGTGCAACTTTTTCATAATGCAACACATTTAGATGCTCTAAGGTCCTACATGTTACAAATCTGAGTCTTTAATTTGGAACTCTGTCTTTGGTTTTCTACCAGGAAATATTTCTTGGCTTGTGTAAAAGTGAAAGTGTATGTGTGCTGAAAATGGCAAAACATTTTGTCTTCATTTATTTATTATTTTTCTCCCATCTAGGAGAGAGACCCTATCTGTGCGACTACCCTAACTGCGGGAAGGCGTTTGTCCAGAGCGGTCAGCTGAAGACTCACCAGCGGCTCCACACCGGCGAAAAGCCATTTGTCTGCTCAGAGAAAGGCGAGTCTGACATACTTTAAAAAAAATAAAAGAAAAGAAGAAAAAGATTAACACATTCATTTGTAGGTTATTTAAGTAAAGCCCAGACTTTTTCATACTTTCACTTTTAGTCACCTCTAGGTACTTTCCAGTGTTATTAAGTGGTACTTGGAAAGTACCCGAAAACACAACCTGAGTAAATACTGCAAGTCTGATTAATACAGAGATTGATTTTATTTACTATTATTACCATCTTTAATTCTTCCCATATAAAATCAGGGCTTTCATAGGGCTGTAGATGTGTTTATTCATGTCTTTTTTTTTTTCTGTATGCAGGATGTGGCAGTCGGTTCACCCATGCAAACCGTCACTGCCCCAAGCATCCTTTCTCTCGTCTGAACAGAGAAGAACCGAAGGCAGGTCTGGGAAAGGCTCAGTCTGTGGATAACAAGGCAGTGGCAGAGTGGCTGGCTAAGTGAGTAAAGTCCCTCTACAGAACAGTTTCAGGCTGGCCATCTTTGATGGTGCGAAACACAAAAGTTGCCTCGAGGAGCTTAATAGCCTCTCTCAAAGTATTGCCTCTGTGTCCACTAGTAATTATTAGTATTAGTCTTAGTTCTGAAACAAGAATTTTCTTAAATTCATTTTTAATCAACACAAATATCATGAGATGACTCCCCAGCATTTTATTATTCAGCTCTGAAGCACAGTCTCTGTTTGAAAGTCATTTTCATCCAGTTAATACTTCTGTTCCAGTCAGACTTGACAGAATGGACTCTGGATCTTTCACACCTCGATTTGGTGCCCAAGTCCTGCCATCTTGTCCCTGATATATGAGTTTATTTTGTATTGTAACCAAGTGTTTTTCTATTAATTATGGAGATACATACCTCTAAAAACTCTCATATTTTACACAATTTAATTCAGTTGTGAACAGTGGATCTCCAACTAGACTCGTTTTCAGTATTTGCCCGTTTTTCGGTGGAACATATCTCTAAATTATGTGCAGAAAACCTACTTATCTGTGGATTTTTCCTTAGAGCAAATCTAAAATATTTTAAAGAAAATGCAGCTTGGTAAGCTGTGTTACCTAGACCTAATGCTGCTTGACACACTATTTTTAAGACAGATTCCATTATTGATTAATGCATATTAAATGTTTGAACTATTAAAATAGGCTGTTGTATGTAGATTTATTGGAGGATCAAAGTATTGGTGGATTTTAGAAATTCGCAGTTTGAATTTGAATCTGAAAACACTTCATGTTGATTTTGATTCTCTGGTTTTTTTAAAATGGTGGATTAAAAATCAGTCAAAGTGGCTTTCTGTTGGTACATGTTTATTGGAATCAAAAAAACACATTTTAGTTCAATAAGTTTTGCATATGATATTGAAATGGCTTCTGACTGTTTTTGTCCAGGGCAATGTATAACTGTATCATTATTGTAGGTTTAAACTAACAAAAAAAAAAACATTAATAGCAGTGGTTGTTTTTTTTTTTTTTTTGCATAAATCATGTCCTGGGCAGGCCACTCGAATTTTTTTATTTTTTTAAATTGCTTTTCAAGAATCTGTCATCAAAACAAAGTATTTGGTTCAGGGCCACCAAAAAAGTATTTACAATTGTGCTGAATAAGATGCTGCTAATGTGTTTACACTGTGAGCATCCATTTTCCATTGACGTGCAAATAAGCAACAGAAAAGCTATTCAAGATGCAACAGACAGATTGGATTTACATTTTGTTTGTGCTCGTGCCGTCCACAGAGTTTGTGTCGCCCTGGGCAGCAGCCTGTACCAAAACCTATCAACTGTGCAGATGCTCTGCCACATTTAGATTATAACATCCTCCTTAATCCTCCAGGTACTGGCAGACCCGCGAGCAGCGTGCTCCTACAACCACCAAGATGAAGCCGCAGGGCAAGGCGAGCGCGGAGGACCAGGAGCAGCAGGATCCCATGGAGTTCCTCCACTCTGACGAGGAGAACGGAGAGGAGCCGGAGGCCATGGAGGAGGAGAAGGGTAGCCAGGGCGGGGCGGCCAAGCGGCGCCTTCAGGAGCAGAGAGAGCGTCTCCACGGCGCCCTGGCCCTCATTGAGCTGGCCAACAACCTGTCGCCCTGAGCTCCCCCGCCCCCTGACCCGACCTCCTCCTCTAATCCGCCTTCCTGCAGAACGTGCTGTAGCTAAAAGTTCTTCATAAACGCAGATCAATGCCTAGCTTAGTTGTAAAACCAGACTTTGAGAAAGAATCAGACTTGGCCTGAGATCAGTGTTAAAGCACAGAATCACCCCCTCCCTCTCAGCACCAGGAAGGCACAAGCTAAAGCACCTTACTCAGCTTCCATTTTAACCTTTTGGCTGCTATCAACGTAGGTTTGACAACATGAAGAATGTCTCTTTCCTCTGCCTTCTGAAGGCGAAGGAAGAATACCTATTGTGTTTTAATTTGAGTTTGTTTTGCACTTTGGTAACGAGTTTTTAAGTATATTGTGGGAATAAGTGTATGACTGATGTATATGTATATATATGTGTGGATTAAGCTCAGATGGACCGAATGATACAGGGTGTGGTCACAGATCCAGCTGTCAGATGGCCCAGATGAACTAAGAAAGCTGAAGTGAAATAGTTTTCGCCTCACTGTTACTACTCTGTTCACAAACCGGGCGAGCAGCGACAAAACGAAGCACATGACAGCCAATCATTGCAAGCGTAATCCAGAAGTCTGATCATGCAGAAGGTCTCTAAAACCATAAAAAGAAACAACAACAATAAAAAAAAAAACTCAGCCCCTAAATGCTGCCATGTTCTGCAGAACCAACAAACTAGTTGACCATATTTTGTGTTCTGGACTTTATGGATTCATAGTTTCTGTTAACAATCCAGTTTTTCTTGTCACAACTAGGCATGGGCCAGTTAGCACCAGAAAGGCTTTAAACAATTCCAGTGTCAAAAGCAAAAAAACGCTTCAGTTTGCCGACACACCTTCTCTGTGGTGTGAAGTTTTTAAAATGAGATTTTCTCCAGTTGTGTGGATTATGCACACTGCTAATCAGCTGGCTGAAAAAAGGCTCTTAGATTTTTTTTTTCTTCTAACCTGTAAAAATAAAGAGAAGCTAATTCTGTTATTTGGAAGTATTTGGGGGAAAATACTTCCAAACGGTACAATCCTTTTGCGCTTAAGGATTGTACCGTTTTAAAACCACAGAAAGTGCCAGTGTGAGCGAGAATAGCCTTCTGCCTGTTCGGTGTCTAAAGCATGGCATTGTTTTCCTCTCTTGCTTAAAAGAAAGGCTGTTTTGGTAGTTTGTAAAGATTTCCCATCACAAATGACACAAGGAGTTGTGTTATTTAAGGAAAGAGCAACTACAACAATAAGGCAATGCCACTTTAATGGAAAGGCTGTAAGTTTTCTCAGAGCAGTGTGTAAGCATACCTTTCACCTCACCCCTACCTGAGGCTGCACACTGCTAGTTAACTGGCTGAAAGAAAAGGATTGCACTTATTTCTTTTCCTGAATAGTTTGACCAGTTAGCCAGATATTAGCTTGTATTTCTACCTTAACTGCTACTATGTTTTATTTTGTGTCTTTAGATCAAAATTAAAAAAAAAAAAGATACAGTCACTAGGTTAAGTAATAATTGTTTTTCTTTTTCAGCAGTACATTAGGTCACATTATTCATTTAGTTTAAATACCATATTATTTTTATTTAGGATTTCTTTACAGTACTAATCTAAATGTTGGCCCATGTCTAGTGACAAGAGAAAGCCTGCAGGTGAGAAGTCGTTTTCCATTCGATGGGTCATCGTCTTTTATATTAAAAGCTGACAGACCAGCTGTTGATACTGACATGGCATCATAACAGTGTGGCAATTCTGTCATCTCATTTTAATTTTTCAATATTTATTTCCCTTCCTTTTTACAATTTTTTTTTTTGCCGACATCTTGTTCGCATAGTCGAGTGCTGGAGTCATAATTTAAAAGTGTGACATAAACCCAAAGTTTGTAAAACATCAAAGTCACGATGAAGCACTTACCGCCCGGAGAGGCTCGGATTAAGCTTGCAATGCAGTAAAGATTTGATTTATTGTTTGTTCTGGAAATGGTTTTTATTTTTCATAAACTGATTTGAGTGTTGCTGGGTGGGTTTGCATTTGTTTTCCCCCCCTTTTTTTTTTTTTTTGGAATTTTATCAATGCGACACTACATCGTTTAACACTGTACGAAGCCCCTCGCTGATGTTCTGCCTCTGTTTGGTTTAATCTAGCTGTGCCCTTTCAATCTGGCTTGCAAATTACCCTTTAAAGAGGCAAAATAATAATCCAAAAGAAGAAAACCCCAAATGATTTAATGAACCCAATGATAATATATTTGGAAGAGCTTCAACCCCTTAGTCTGTTTGGTGGTTTGAGTAAATTAAGGCATTTAATATATATATATAAATATAGTGTTTTTTAGAAGATGAGTATGCACACTATTTACAGAAAGCTTTGAAGTTTAATTTTAGTTTCTTTTTGTTTTTCTGCTTCTAACATCCTTCAGCAGTGTTCGTGTTTGACAGTATAGGCTGCTCCTGCTTGCTGGTAGATGTTTTTATTTACTCTCGACAGGCTGTCCACACTGTTATCTCATTGTTGATCATCAATAAACATTCACTGAATCTGACAGACGTGTTGGTGGCAATTTGTGTTTATTTGGTGTTGGTTTAAAATGTGAATTAAATAGCATTAGGAATGAGTGTTAATAGATCTGTTCATGGTGCAAAACGAGAGACACAACACAGTGCTGAATTAATGAAATGCTTCAATTTGAAGCAGGATGAGGCCACCTGGTGGCTGTAGGTTTTCCCCTTTTTCTCAGTCCTTCCTTGATAAATCCTCAGGAATGAGAATCTTCTGCTGTTCAGTTCCTTCTGCATTACCTCCGGGTGGTTGGCTGCTGTTGAAGGTGAGGTATGAGTAGGCTAATCCTCCTGACATGCTGCAAAGAAAATGACAAGTAAGGAGTAAAGTGATATGAACATTTTCTGTAGGGTGCATTGCATAAGCCCCTTGCACAGCCTTGAAAATGACTTTTCCAGGTTCAGATGAGTAGGGAAAAAGCTCGAGTTTCCAGAATCTATTATAAAGTGGGGTTTTTTTTTTATTTTTTATGTTTATCCATATCCAAATAATATTTATCTTCCATTTTAAGTCAAACTCATGGATCAGTCTGGTTGTTGAGTTACTGATTGAGAACAGTCGTTATTTGTCTTCTCATTCTAAAGTCCAAAAGGGCTTTTTGTGCTCCAGACCACGGTGCTTGTGCAGCTCTTCATCTCCGTTTGAGAACGGTACAAATTATATTTACGTTGGGTTGCCTCGTGTCATGTACTTCTCAGTGAGAAAAACCCAGAACATCAAACGGCATATATACATATATAATAGTAAAAATGATACACATATATGTTGTTTGGATTGTGGTTTCTCAGTTTTTTTTTCCCCCTCTTTCTGCAGGACTAGAAACAGACTTCCAAGGTGTTGACTTGTGTTTTCTCTACTTCTATCCCCACCTTCTTTTTCTCTCTGTGTCCATTAGATTTTAAAAAACATCTAGTGAAGTTTCATACGTATATCAAGTGGAGCATCAAGGCTCTGCTTGTGAAAATTAAATCTGTTGGGCTCAGACAACAATTCTGTCACTCTGTTGGAGAGGACGTAAAAAAAAAAAGAAAAGCAGAAATTTAGTTTGAGATCCATTCCCACAAAATCAGACCACTGTGTTCATTTCATTAAAAATGTTGAGTGTTTTTCTGTTGATTAACACAAAAATGTCACAATAAAATGTGCTTTTCCTTTATCATTTTGATGCCCAGCAACTGCTTTAAAGTCGACAACGTTGGATCTTGTGGACATGTCCAGAACAGAGTTTTAACATGTAACACGGTAAATTCTGCTTTAAAGAAAATATTCTGTGTGATCTACGTAGATTTTGCACAGGGAGCTGATCTGAGTCAGCAAAAAATAAAAAAAATTAAAGGAGCCCTTTATCACTTTGCCAAATTGAAAGCAGACTTGAGCTTTGTGTTGTGTAATGATTTGTGCGATGGTTTGTGGGACATGCAGAGAGTAAAACTTTATTTTGCAAATGTTTTTCTCTCGGATTTCCAAACTGTTATGAAAAAAAAAGCACATAAATTTTAAAAATTGAGTGTGGAAAAGTGACCTTTGCCAAGATAAATCCAGAAAATATGTCTAAAAGATTTCATTTATGCAGAAGAGATTTGGTTGAACGATGGCATCGGATTGGGATTTATAGACAACTTCATTTGTTTGAGTAAGAGCTTATGCTTCATATGGTATTCTATTTCTATTGATGTGAATTATGACACCAATAGAAAAATGAAGCCATAGTAAAATCCTCACCAAATGCTGAGGCCGAGGAAGTTGATCCATGAGAACATGTAGTCTCCACCCACAAAGATGCCGATGTAAGCTACGGCCACGTTCTGAGGAGGGAGATCAAATGACAACTGAGTAATCGAAACAAAACCCGTGAAACGTTTTCTTTCTTTCATTTGACAGTAAACATGAAAAACCCAGAGGTCTGGGAAGTTGAGCAGTTTGAAATAACAGGTTGAGATCTCAGTTTCCCGCTCCGTGTGAAGTCGTTTCATCATTTCAAAAGCTTCTCATGAGCTTGCCCTTACCTTTATGGCCCCTACAACTGTAGTTGTAAGTGCTGAGTTATAATAGCTGCAGAGGACTATGGAGTACATCAATACAAATCTGATGGAGAAAAAAAAACAGTTTATCAATGCAGCAAAGGACTGACTGACTGAATGGGTTGGATTGTGTTGCTGTAACATACCCCATGAAGCAGGACAGAAGGAAGCATAAAACAAATACAACATTTCTCCAGTCTTCAAATGAGAGAGCCTGGGGGTGAAAACACAAACAGTGGCAAAATGAGAAAAAAAAAACTCTATTTTGGGCTACAAATGCAACTAATCAGTAGTATTTTTTTGTACCTTGTGTAAATCTCCAGTGAACACACTGGCCAAGAGAGTGGGGAGGACGATGATGAGCGAATTGTAAAATAAGACGCCGTACTTCCCAAGGCTCTGTGCACAAACAGAGGGAAAGACGAGGTGATTGAAAATGTTGTTTTAATACCCAGGTAACTTAACTTTTGTCCGATGCAGTTAAGCCCAAATTTATTCAGACCACTGGCAGATTTAGATGTAAAACTATTTTTATTTCACCAAAAAGTTTGTTCCTGATTGAAAATAATGCAGGAATCTCCCAAAAGAGAATAAGACAATCAACTTTGAATAAATCTTAAGAAAAAACTAAAACGTTTTATTCTCCTTTTAATAAAAAATTGGCAAATTTATCCATAGATTATTGGAATATAATCTATGGACAAATGTTTTTTGCAGCAATGGAATCAGGAATTTTCCAGACCATCCAGAACAGATTTGGACCCGTTAACATAAAGACAATAATAAGCTGAAGAACGATGGATCCCTCAGATTTTTCAGTTTTTTTCCCCCCATTTTTTTTTAAGTTCTAATTTTCAGATACTATTCATCTGCTTTGGATATTGCTTTTTTGAAGACTGCTCAATTCACAGTCAAATATAATAAGTGATTGAAAAATGAACATAAAGTTCAGAGAAAAAATTAGACAAACCTTCAAAAGCCACAGGAAACAAAAAAAAATAAAAAATCAAGAATATTTTTAGAGATTAGATGAGAATTTGGCTCTTTGTAAGCAAAAGTCTAATGAAATTAGAGTTGGTTTAAAACTTTTGCCTATTTAAAAATCCTTTTAATCAAGTAAGTGTGTTAGTATATAATGTAACTTAAAAAAATAACACACATGGATATTAAATCAATACAATGCAGGCTGTGGGGTAAATGGTACCTGATCACCAAGTTTCTTCTTGGTGTAAACACCAGAGGCTGCAGTGAAGGCATCGTTCAGCAGAATGAAAGTGTAGGCCTCCACGTCAAAGGCCAGGTCAGAACTAACACGCACAAAAAGAAAAGTAAGAAAAATCCAACAATCTGCACCAAAACCAGATTACAAACATTTAATCTGTAAAACAAAGAAATTATATGAGAGAAAGTCTGTACCTTGCAGCCACCATGGCCCCAAAGACTATCATCACAACACTGCAAACTACATGTCTAGAAAAAGTTTTTCTGAAAAAAAACAAACAAGAGGCTCAAGGTGAAAAAACAAAAACAAACCTCTTTTAACACAACTAATCAGTTACTTTTTTTTTCTCACCTTAATAAATAAGCTTCCAAGATCATCGTCATCAATATAGTGAATTTCCGTAACACTGTAAACATGGGTAAACTGAAAAAGAGGTGTTTAAGAGTGATCACTGTGTGCTAAAATAAAATAAACATAAAAATGTAAAGGCATTCTTCAAGTAAGATGGATTAAAACCTGAGCTTTTTGGTGTTTGCCAGTCCTGTCACATGGTTTCCAACATACAATAACGGTAGAGGGAAAATCTGCAAAAAATTAAAAACTAGATTAAAGCGTTTAAGCATACTTTAAAGTGGTGTGTTTTTATTTTTTTACTAAGCACCAATAAAACTGGATAACGAGGTATAAGACGTTCACAACAGCATTTCACTAAAACAAACAGTTACAACAAATATGGTACAATTGCATTTAATTCTCAGCAGAATGACTCAAAGAAGCAGTAACGTATTTTTAGATCCATTTGTCGTATCGGGGTCAGAAAATATTTTCTTTAGAATCCCAACATTCCAAGGTGGAAAAGATATCCATCATCCTATGTAACATCTAAACTATTTTGTTTCATTTTAAAGGTTGTGCAACATTAGCGGCGCCAAACGTGTCTTGTTTTTTTTTCCTGAGGGAAAAATGGCTCAAAACTTCAACTTTGTGATTGATGCTTGAACATTATCCTGAAGAATATTTTGATACTGGGTTTATGACATCCGACCCTCGACTTCAACAGGGGACCCAGTCCCTGAACTAACCACAGGGAGTGGTTAGTTCAGGGCCTTTTTGTTATGACCAAAGCATATTTGTGTCAAAACATGTTCTCGCAGGTGTTTGGAGGTGATCTGTGGGTTATCAGGAACCATCAGCCCACTGCTGCTCCTGGACGTTTCCTGACCCTCCAGATCTCAGTTTAACAGCATCTGTGTCTGTGGTCTGCCGCTTCCTGATTGCATTTCTTACAGTTGAAACTGACGGTTTTAATCTCTGAGATTACCAACCTTCTCTTGAACCACGACCCTGAACAATCTTTGTTTCAGATCTCTCCTCAGTTGGTTTGTTCACCCTCTGATATCACAGGAGTGTCAAAGAGAAGCAAAATGTATTAAATACTTTTCTCATGGTTTGACACACTTGTCTATGACGCTCAAGGCCAAACTGATGTAACGTGTAATCAGTTTTGTTACGTTAAATGCTGTCAAATGAGCAAACTCACAAGAGTACCCAAATTCTTCCACAGACTGTAAATATTGTTTCACAAAAAACCTCTCTTCATAAACTTGGACGATCTTAGGAATTAAAAGACATACCACTGTTATTTTTTTTTAGTTGAAAGTATGTTGAATTATTATGAAATCTGAGACAGTTTGCCAGACTTTTTCACATGACTGTAAATTACAACATGAAATAAATGAACTGGCATTTTAATGGTTTAAAATCCTCAGAGTTGCTTAAAATTTTGTTGAAGATGAAACTTCTTAAGAGAGCTAACCAGTAAAAAGTAGGGAAAAAATAATTTGTAAAGTTTTAATATCCTTGATGACTTCCCAGGGGAGGAAATAAACAGAGGGTTACAGTTTTTCTTACCGACTTACGGAAACGTGAGAGTTTTTTTATTCTCGGTTAGATTTTATTTTGGTTTGCATTTACAGTTTTGTCTGTGGTACTTCAGTTTTCAGCCACCGCTAAATAAAAATGTCAGGGAATCAATACAAACTGCATCAAAGCATCTCTGATTCTGGGTCCAATCTTTTACAAGAAGGAAAAAGTGCCTAAGGCACTGGCATGAAAGGGATGTAATAAGCTACAATGGGAAGCAATGGTGAACCGATTGTTGCATTTTGTTGTCCATTATGAAATGACTGACAGGGACAGCTCATACTCTTGGTTGCCAGTTGTGTTGCTTTAAGCCAACATTTCTTTTGTTTCATATTTTAAATGTTTTCAGGCTTCTTGCAAGCAAAATGTGTCACTTTGATGGTGAGTGATACTCAGTTTGAGTCGACAACTTTAGGGAAGCAATCAAGAACAACAGTAATAATAAAATTCCTCCTGCTACTTTGTGTTGGTTTAAGTTTGCGGCCGTAAGCCTATTTAAACTGAGTTAGACAGGTTTGAATAATGTGAACTTAGCTTTAAAGTAAAAAAGAAGAGAAGCTCTTACTTTTAAGACAACGCTCCTGTCAAAGTCTGGGAACTTCACCGTGTTGCTTTTTTTGGCCAAATAAAGGACGACAATCGTAGTAATCATCTAAACAGAGAGAAACATTAGTCTTTTGTTTGCCCCGCAGTGAAGAGAAACGAATCACGAACACCTGCACAACTTACCTGTCCAATTCCCAGGAACAGGTAGGAGGGGAATCTGCAGTCACAAATAGTACATGTGTTACAGAGTAGTTACTTTCGCCGAACAAACTTCCTGTGTGACACTGTGACTCGATGACAGGGCGACAAAAACCCACCTGAAGCTGGTCAGCACGGTTTTGTTCACCACGGTGATCAGAAACGAACTACCGGCGTAAAACAGGGCGGATGACAGCTTCAGGAGTCTGGGATGTTCCGCTGTCTCCCTGCAGACCTCCGCAGACATGTTATAAAATAAAATAATTAAAAAAAAAAAAAAACCCAGATAAACACAGTTAACAATTAACAACTGCTGCAATTGTAAACTGAACGCGCCGTCGCTGGAGTTTGAGTGATTCGTGGGGTGGTTTCAGTTGTTCATTTCCTGGAAAACATTGGCCACATCCGAAAAGGAAGGGGGCAGGTGGGCGGTGCTCACACTGTTACACAAGTCAGAGGCGGGAGTCACCGAGGATTATAAATGAGCTAATAGTACAAAATCAGACTCATGCGGTTTGTCAGAATTAAGAGCGGTTCTTTCCTAAATCAATCACTGACACACATGTAAAAAGTTTGAACGAACAGGACATTAATAAAACACAAGTTTATCCGATAAATACTCAAAAATTAGGTATGCTGGGTATGTTTGCCACTTGATTTATATATTTATCAGTAGTGGGTCTCGATTAAAACCTTTAATCGAGTTAATTTCAGAGTTGCAGTTTTATCGAAAACTATATTTTTGACAAAATAAGCAACAATTTTCATAAAAAAAAACACTTTTGCTGCTAATGTATTGAATAAATAGACCTATAAACTCAATAAGAAAATTATTAATTGTTTTTAATCTGTTATTTAGATTATCCAACCATCAGATTGGTGCAAAGTGATTTCAAGTGTTTCAGGAAGCCTTAGTCATTCATGCAATTTGAAAAAAAAAAAAAATTACTTCCTTTAAATAAGAATTTTGTTCCTCTTTACTCAGAGATTTGCAAAGTTATTTGTGAAAGCGTTTTGCACCTTTCAATTAAACTATAAATTTTAGGGATTGTATTTAAACATTTAGAAAAGTTGAAGTTTTGCAAGGTGCAGAACCCATTGTCTCATTTTGCTGAATGTCTCCAGAGCAGAAAATCTAGAAAGCTACAGATGAAATCATTTTCCAGGCTTATTTTTCTTGAAGGTCCAAGATAGATGTATTGCATCTAAAGCAGTGTTTCTCAACCCTGATCCTCAGGCCCCCTGTCCTGCATGTTTTAGCAGTGATTCTTGAGAATATGGACATATTTTTTTTTTATTATTCCTCAACCTTATGTATGCAAATATGACAAATAATGTTTAGAAAATATGAAGATGCTAAGGTACAGGCTCCCAGTTGCGAATTTTTTTTAAAAAATTACATTTTTAATCGACCTGACCCAGAACTTTGTCATCACCATCTGACAAAAATAAATCTAAAATGATTTTTAAAATACCCCATTAGTGATATTTTTACTCAATTTACAGACAAATGCTTCTCAAGAAATAAAATAAATATTATTTAAAACAAAAAACAAGAAAAAGTCCATGTGATGGAGTTGACAGTGCATGACGGAGTTGACACAGAACTGAAGGTGGTGACAAACTAGTGAGTAAAATGAAAAACTTGGTACATGTGAAGTAATGCAATTCATGTAAAATACATTAAAATGAATTAGTTGCACAATTAAGTGAGATTTGACAACAATTTCACTGAAAGAGTCAGAAAAACTCTGACGGAGTTGACATCTGACGGAGTTGACGAAATGCCAAACTACCTCAATTTATATGATGTTATTCTGAAGGAGGTCATATTGTAGCTCGTCAGGTCCATGAAATCTTTACATTATACCAAAATTAAGCTTTTATTTCGCAAAATTTCATCAAAGTTTTGTAAATTGTCAGTTATGGAGTTGACACATCATGGTTGTGACAAACAACTTAGGAATAAAACAGAAGAAAAAACTAAAGAATAACATAAGCTAACCAGAGCTAATTAGCGCTCTTAGCAAAGGAAGAGAAAAGACAACGTCATGGGGTCCTCAGCAGTTCTGGTGCCCCCCTATAATGCCTGATTTTTTTTACATTCTTTTCATTTCTGACGGTGTTGACAAAAACTAAGGACAAATTTCAACGGAGTTGGAAAATATCTAAAAATTATTTTTAATTCAATTTATCGATACTTTTATAATTATTTATATGACTACTTATACTTAATTGTCATAATATATAATTTTAGTATTTCTTTAATTGTTTTAAACTATAAGATTGTATTGAGTTCTGCTCCTGGACAAGGGCTTTTACAGGCATCATCCACCGACTACAATGTTTAAAATAAAAAAATATTCAGCAAAAAAAAAGAAAAATATACATTGTTGTGCTCACATGACCCAGGTTAGTTTAGTTAGATATTTGAAAAAAATATATTTTGTGTATATTTTATTCAAATTTCATGCTTTATCCATAGGACCTGTTTTGTCCCTATTTTCAAGAATCACTGTTAGGTATTTCCCTTCTGCTATACACCTGAATTGTATCTCTGGGTGATTAACAGGCTTCTGCAGTACTTAATGGTCATGCAATCATTTGAATCAGCTGTTCTGGAATAGAGGCACATCTAAAACATGCAGAGCAGGGGGGCGCTGAGGACCAGGGTTGAGAAACACTGATCTAAAGCCTGTAATGCATTGTTTGGCATTTCAGAATGCCAAACAATGCACCACCCAATGGTTATATTCTGTTAATATTGCTTCAGCAGAAAGACTTAAAAGGTAGAAAACAAATAATTTGTTCAATTCAAATAACATTTCTTGTTCTTTTCTTACCTCCTCAGCAAAATGATCAAGAAAGATGAAATTAAAATCTGTATTACTACTAACCTTTGACAGTACAAAACCGCACAAATCATTTACAAACCCAGACACAACTTGCCTTGTTTTAATAGGGTAGAATGTAATTGTGTGTAATTTGTCTTAAACTTGTGCATGCTTTAATTTGTTTTACTTTTATGTAACCAAGTTCTTTTGCTGTAGATTTATAAGTCCTGATGTTTTGTTTGTCGGATTAAAAGTGCATTTTCAAACTAACTTTTAAGCAGGAGTTAAACATAGTTTTCATTAAGTCCTCATTTGTTTTTTAAGAGTAGTTTTTTTATTGGTATGATATATGTTCTAATTTGAAATGTTATGTTTACTTGTAAGGGGAAAAATCCTCATCAATAGCAGAAATTAATCTATAACATTGATTATTTTTCTTTAGTAAAACTACAAAATTTCTATTACATAAAACATTTAAATAATTTGCAGACAGTCAAGTCTAAAAGAAGCTAAAAGAAAGTTTAACAATATCCAGATAAGATTACCTCATGTTACATCCTGTTAAAAGAGGAGCTGTGTGTTTGCATAGAATGAGTACCGTGTGTGTGTGTGTGTGTGTGTGCGAATGAATACATAAAGATGTCCATATCTGTGTAAATATACGTCATTGGATTCTTCAGTAATTGTTGTTTTATTGATCTATTGATGTTTGGTTTGATAGGTTTTCCTCTTCCTATCCTGCTACTAACATGAAAAATGACAAGCAGCAAGGAATCGATTGTGCATGAGATTTAAATCTAATCCAAGATAATCCATGCCGATAAGAATCTGTCTACAACTGCACTGCTGATTTCAACAGAGATATTTTGTAAGTATGATCTGTCAAGCAGTAACATGCTCTTGCTTCACTTTACAGAAAACCAAACTAAACTGCAAAGCTGCATGTTTCATCGTACGCCTTTTTTTTTTTAGATTATACAGAAAGTTATGTCTTTAATAAACATGACAAACATTTTCATTGGTAAAAAGTCCCAAGCTATTTTATTTTGTCTTTCTCTACAAAGGATAAGATTTAAAAAGCTTTTTTTCTTTTTTGCACTGTACATGATGTTCTTAACCAAGTCATGTGTCATTCTACATCACCTTTAGACTGAAAAGCTCTACGGCAGCTGTGCAAAGTTAAACATTGTGAGCAGAAGGTGCTGAGCAAATACGCAAAGCATGAGTGATTTACTTGAGTGAGTTCTATTATTCTACCCTTTAGCAGATAAAACACCATTTGCATACAGATAGCCACAGCCTAACGTAAAACACAAACGCTTTTAGTTAGTGTGTATCGGACATGAAAACATACCTAATAAGTTAACCTAAGGCAAATTCTGTTTTTATGAATGTGTGTGACCTTATTTTGTATGATAGTGACAATACTACATTAAATTGTGCTAATATTTACTTATAATAGCTTATTTTTAGTGGGGGAACTCCTTAAGTTCAGCGTAAAAATTATATTTCACAGAAAATAGACTCAAGAACATTCTTCTGGAGATGTTTATTGTAGCTTTGTTACTCGTCAGAGCTCTCCACTTGCTGCAGTTCATCAACAATAACAACTATAATTTATTTATAAAGCACTTTCAATCAAAGTGCTTTGCAAACAGTTTACAGAAATTAAAAATGGTTCGATGCAACTCACGACACACAACAAGTGGGCCTTTAGCTTTGCTTTAAACCATCTACAGAGAATGTCTGTCTGACATCCAGAGACAGATTGTTACAAAATTACTTCAAAATTTAGGTACCTGAAATGAGAACGCTCACTCACCAACACACTTTATTCTGACCCTAGACATACTCAAAACTTCCTGACAACAGAGGGCATGAGAAGGTACAGATTGAGAAAATTATTTAGCTCATAAAGTAAACTCTTCTTACAGAGGACCTGTATGTATGTTATTATACTCTAATAGTGGGATGCAGGAGTGAACTTTAATCTAACGTGACTGTGACTCAGCAATTTACTCTTCATATAATTTTAACCCGTTATACTTACAATATTCTCCACAAGATGGTGCTACAGCACAAGTCTCGGTCTCCACAGGATCTTCCTTGGTTCTACCGACTACAGTTAAAGCCAAAATTATTCATACACTGTTAGATTTAGATTTGAAGTCATTTTCATTGAATCACAAAGTTTATTTCTGAAAGGAAATAGGACGAGAATTTCTCAAAGGATAAAAAAATAACATAAACGGAGTACACATATGAGATATAAATATGTTTTCATCTACATTTTATATAAAAAAAATTGGCATTTTAAATAATTACTCCTATCTTCCTGAATGATCTATAGAAAAGTCTTTATGGACATTGTAGCAACTGCTTATAATTTCTGACCAGGACTTTGAATGTTTCCTCCAGTATTTTGATCATTTATCTGTGGTGATGAACTCCAAGTCTCTGAGGTTGGAAGGCCTCTTTGTCATCACCCTAATCTGTCGTTCTTCCAACCGATTCTCTATGAGATTCAAGTCAGAACTTTAACTTTGAGAAGGGGGTGTAATTTGGCCTGTGGGTTCAAAGGGCTTTTCTTTTAAATGATGGCAACAAAGACACAGAGCTTTATAAAAATCAGCACAATTTCTTCAGATTCCAGCAGCTGCATGTTTGCACAAATCCTCTTTCTTTTTCCTCCAACCTAGTCTACACAGCTTTTTTTTCCCCCAACTAAAGAGATCCTGCTTGAATCAATTAATCCACATATCTCTTTGCACTTTTCACATGAGATGAGCCAAAGCTTTGTGCCAGTCAACCTGCTGATGGATCAAAGCCTGAAGATGAATGACTGGGGATTAAAGCTGTGAAAGGGTGTTCAGGTGTTCACAACTGTGACCTGTTTTTACACGTATGTGTTTTGGTTCCTTTCAGGGCCAGCCCAAGCCTCCGTGGGGCCCCAAGCGAAATGTGGTTTTGGGGCCCTCTAGTTCTGCTAACAATGTGGACCAGCTGCAATCAGCAGTCCGACCTTTAATTCATTCACATACCTGCTTTAAACTTATTGCATCTCTGGCAGTGTTGTTTACATTATATACATGTTTAATATAGGATACATTTATTGGCCAACTGATTATCAACCAGTTGATTTCTGGGACAGATTTCCTTCATTTTAGGGAACTGTGATTGGCCGATACCTACACATGAAGCCTGACCCTTTAAGGGCGGCTCCAACACGCCCTAAAACAGAAAAAGTCCAAAAACAAAAAACAAGCCAACCAGGGTGGGCAGAGGGGTGCGGAGAACCCACTTACGGGGTCGGGCCACGGGTTAGGGTTACATTCTTCACTTAAATGTGAAAAAAGATTAAAAATACCCACTATCTGCCTTTTATACAGTCACTTTCTTCCCTTAAAGGTGGAAAAAGAATAAAAACACCCACTATCTTAGATAGTTAACTTTGGTAACCAGGGATCGGCCAGAAAACTGCAATCAAGCAGCCCTACATATTCATGACATTCTTTGACTAAATAAATTTCTCTTACGCGTAACTCCAATAGCTAACAATTTAATTTATACCAGGTGAGTCTTTCTCCCCTGAGAATGTGGACCGGTACTGGTACTGGACTGATTCTGATCCTTCAAATGATTTTAACAGAAGTTTCACATAACTTAGAAGTTGATGTGGCGTTTTGAATCCAAAAATACCTCAGAAATATACAGAGCCAACCATGAGAATCAACTCATTTAAAGTTAAAACTCAGTTTCACACAAACACAAAGACCCTAGTATAAATGTTTGGTTGTTGAACTGGACCGTTCCAGGTCGCTATCAAGCTAATTTTCTATTAGCAGCTTTAAATCTTTTACATTACATTATATTACGAAAGCACATTAAAACTCGGCTTTTCTCTATTCTTCCTCTTTCTTTTCTCTCTCCCTGAAGGATAAATCCTTTTTTGAGACATTGTTTTGCTATCTTAACTTCTGACCGGAGCTTTGGACGTTTGGATGCTCTGCTCATCCAGCTCATGATACCGGCGAAGCATGCAGTACCTACCGCGGCCACCAGGGGCCCCCAAGAGCAATTTATTTGTTATTTTTATCCATAAAATAATTATTTCTACATACATTATCAAATATATATTTTTGTAAAAACAAATCACTTCATATTGAAATTATGTGTTTTTGTCATTATAATGAGATAGAAATTATTACTTAAAAAAAAATCAGCTCCACTGAGGGGGCCCCTTAGTGGCCCTGAGGCCCCAAGCGGCTGCTTAGTTTGCTTATGCCTTGGGCTGGCCCTGGTTCCTTTGAATGCTACCTGATGAAACACAAGGCTGTTTGATATCTAGCTACATCTACACACAATGTTTGAGTTAATTTTACAAAGGAAATGAAAGTGCCTTACAAGAGGGAGCCTAAGGGGAATCAGACTCTGAAGACATTCAGGTTGATTTAAGGGAATTGAGAAACCTTATATGACCTAATAGTACATTATGTAAGGTAAATAGCATCTATCATCAGATATGATTAAAAATTAATTTGTTCCCAGCTTTTTCCTTAAAGTGATGATTTATTAGCTGTGAAATGAATTTACAACATTTCAATTCAATCCAACCACATAGGAATAATGCTCAAAAAGTTAATTTCAAAGTCTCAGTTCTACAGTTTATTTCTGTTAATTTAAGGAATGAAAAAATATTTTAAGTTACTCAGAAGATACAAATATTTCGTAGCACGAAAAGGATTGCTCTTGCACAAATACCATCCTGTGCATTCTTGCTGAATTGAGTCCAGCAGCTCTTCACTGAAAGCCTCCACAAAGACAGTAAACAACAAAGTCTCACTGTTAAATAAATTAACTTTTCATATTGATAGAAAGTTTAGTGGAAGGAAAAGGTGTTCTTTTAGTCTTTCCCTATGTTAAAAAGACACTGGTTGCACCGTGCCCCTCGACCCCATAGTTGGTAAATTTGGTTTAGACTGACAAAACCATTTAATTTCCCTCTGATATTTATAAAATAATTTCTAATTGAATTGAATCTGTATATATATATATATATATATATATATATATATATATATATATATATATATATATATATATATATATTTGCACGTTATCAACCTAGACAAATAAACTCAGTGAAGATTCCCAGAGAATGTAAGGGCGTTTCCTGTGTGTGTCAACTCATCTCTGACGGATTAGTCAAGACAAAATAGGCGAGAGACAGCCAACCACACAAAAACCAAAACAAAACGTCAAAACGTTCCAACAACTGGGGCAGTGGGCTCAGAGGTACTCACAGATTATTCACACACAGAAGTGTCAATAATAGTGACAAAAATGATAAGGCAAGCTCATTTGTGTAGCACCATTCCTGCAAGAGGGAATTTAGGATTGTGAAAGTGTAATAATGCTAATAATGCATGGAGGGGGGGACATGCAAACTTCATTCAGAAAAAACAAAAGTCAAATTTCAACCCAAGACCTTCTCACTGCAAGGCAACATTGCTATCAACTTTACAACTAATGTACCGAACTGTCTGTTGAGAGGTTCCTCTCTCATTTGTAATTGGAAAAACTATTTTTGGTTGAATGAAAGTAGTTTTAATTTGAAATTTAACAGGGATGGGAATATTTTGGGCTTACCTGTAGGTGCTGAATATAAGTGGACTGAGAACAGAGCCTTGAGGAACCCCACATGGTAACGTGGTTGTCTTTATCAAAACAGTCTCATAGGTCTAGAGTGCTTCATGTCAGTTACCAGTAATTCAGATAAAAGTAAGGGATATCACATTTAGTTTATAACAGCTTAATTATAAACGGTTAAGATGATTCAAAATAATGTAATTAGTCATAAATAGTTGGGATTCTACTTGTAATGAATTATTTGTGACCGAAGTTCCTGCAGCTGTCAGAGAAAGTGAAAGTTTTGACTCATACATTTTGCACAAAAGAAACCAGCGTTCCAAAACCAATGTGAGGTGACAGTTTAGGTGTGGCTAAAAAGTTATTTCTCCTCCATGTCTGCAGGCACACACAGGAGAACTTAAAAACAACACGTGAGTCACACTTTAAAAAGTTCTTCCTTTATTGACCACGTAAATGCCGATGGTTGTAATTCAGAAATATGCTGCCTTGAAAGAGATACACTTCAAATGATATTCAGCAGAACAAAATCAAACACATGATTTATACAACATTCTTACCGTTTTATGTTTTTTAAGGGAAATAAAAAGAAGTTTGTAAAAGACCAACTGCATTAGTTGAAAAATAAACCAGACACCACGATTAATACCAATTTTATAAAAAATGTGTAAAAAATCTTAATATATATTTATGTATATATATTAGAGATGTGCCGATCAGGTTTTTCCCTGCCGATTCCGATTCCGATCACCCATGAGGGCCGATCACCGATACCGATCAGCAATACCGATCACATAATTATTATTTTTTTAATCATAAGCACTACCGGTTACATTATGTGGAAAAAGGAACCATGAATTCACCTTAATTTAGACAAAAACTTGTTTTTAATAACTTTTTCCAAGAAGAAAACTAAACAAAACAGGCATTGTGCAAATTGTACTGCTATTGATAATACTATCTTTAACAGACTGATAACATATGCAGGCTCTGAAGAGGCTAAATAACGCAAAGAGCCAAAATAAAACCTCTCAACATTGCCAAAAAATTCAAGAATAAAACTTAACATTCAAAGGCAAAACAGGCTCCATTACAATAAACAATCCAGATTTACTGAATGAAAACTTCCTGTTAGCATGGCGGCTAGCTGATTACTGCTAGCTCTGATTGGCTGTTTCTGACTGAGCGGAGTAATTATGCAGATCAGGGAGGAGATCGATTCTTTTTTTTAGAGATTATCTGTCTCATGTTAGGTCAGTGAAAGTTTTAATACATGTAAAATGTATTTTTTAAGTTAGATGCTGCAGATTTAAGCAGGTTCGGTGTGAGAGTCACTACCAGGTGGAGCAGAAGCGAAGCTCCGTCTGTCAAATATTACTACCTGTAGCGTAGCAGCGGTTCAACAGCGAGAGCATCGCAGCTCGAAGACTTAAATAATTTTGCGGGTTATTTGTTTAGTTTTCTGACCGTCATGCTAATCCGGGTGAGTGTTTGTAGCTGTGCGCTGCTTTACCTGCTATCTGATCGCTCCGTATGTCTTTTTTACTGCAGTGAGCCTCGATGTAGCCAAACTCCGTCAAGTATGGCTTTGTTTTTATTCCATATTAGCTTCGTTGTGTTGGTGCATTTTGACTTGGTTCAATTTTCCGCCGCAACACGCAAACTTCCCCATTCACTCAGTGCGTTATAGTTACACATCGCTGAGGATTTGTTGCTGCGCGTTTGCGCAGTGTGAAGGAAAGAGGAGACCAGCTGCACATGCAGGCTGCGAAATGAGATGCGGGTGATCGGTTTGTGTGATCGGCAACAAGAGACCGTGATCGGATCGGCGATCACCGATCATACACTTTTTCACGGAAATCGGCCGATTACGATCGGTGGACGATCGATCGGCACACCTTTTATATATATTTTCTTTAATTCAGGTTTGCTTTTATTTTTTACCTCAGTTATCATCCTCTTCACTTAGTTCTTATTCAGCCTTGCTTCTCACAGTTTTCATTGTTTTCAGCTTTTTAATTATTACCAATTATATGGCAAATGGCCACTTTGATGTTTATTTCCTGACTTATGAAGGTCAACATGCTTTTCTTTAATGACATGTTCTCTTGTCTTTCCATGTTGATGAGTGCATGGCTGTGATCAATTAACAGGAAGTCAAGAATTACTAATTAAAAGTTTCTCAACGATGTGATCAATCAACCAAAAAGAAAAAAAATAAGAATTATAATAAAAAAAGATTAAATTGCATTATTTTTTGGGGTATAACTTGTGGTGAGGGATATGATTTTCTTTCCTTTTCATTCTCAACAAATGATGGTATTCAGAGTAAAAGTTCTATTTTTATGAAATTTTCAGTCTCAGGAGATGTTGCTGCAATAAAATCAGAGTTATTTCAAGGTTTATTCTGCATTTTTACCAGACATGTCAATATATGTGGGGCTTTAACACAAAAAGAAAACAAATACAAATATGTACTATTACAGTATAGAATAAGAAATAATAGTTTACCATTGAGTTTATCTGCACAATGTTTTAAAAGGTTCATATTATATTTTGCAGTGATATATCCAACTGTCTAAACCTGAGATATGCAACTTCACATCTTTATTCTGAACAGTGCTTTTAAAAATGTTCCTCTATACTAAACCAAATACACTGCTTTAGAGAATATCAAATTCTTCTCCATGACTTATAGAGATGAACAAACAGAAGATTTTGAATATCTAATCGATACAAAAACCAAGAGGGTTATACAATCCAAACACAATAAGAAAACAAACTGTGTGAAGCAAATTTGATGAATGACGAAGCTGTTTTGCACATTTTAGATTCTCTTGATTTGTCGTTGATTCAGTTTTTGAATCCTTCCGAAATACTTCTCCAGCCGAACGTCAACACAGATGGGCCTCATCCTGCCCTTCAAATACAGTCTGAAAAACAACAAGAAGACGCATAACTGTGGAGCTTTTAAAAAACAAACAAAAAAAGCATGTTGCTTATTGGTACTATTTAAATTTAGAATGATCCACACATTAGTAGAGTAGGGGGTAGATAAAACCCTTCAGAAAGACAGACAGACAGACAGCAATGAATAAAAGAGAGGCCAATTTGATTAAATTAATGAAACCAAATTAAAGGCTCTGAAATTTAACCATAATTATGAAACAGTGCACATAATATATGCAAGCATGCATTAGTCTTTGTAATCTGATTACTTTCTAAAGCTTTCACTTGCTGTACTTACTTCAGAGCATCGATGTCACAGACTCCATTGCTGTACTGCCGCTCCACTCGTTCAACTTTCGAAAGCTTTCTTGGCATAGATTTTTGTGTACTGATGCAGCAGCTTGGGATGCTAGCTGCAAAAAAGAGATGACACAATGTTAGAAAAAAACACATCAAAAATAATTCCACATTGTGCATAATTGAGGTGAACAAAATAATAATAATAAAAAAAAACAGTTTCTTAATATATTTAGTACTTTGACGTGGATGTTTCCAATAAGCTTTGTTATGTTCTGGGTATTTTAGAAACTCATAAAACTCCCAGTTAGACTGTAAGCTTTTCATTGTACAGCAGCATCCTGCAGGTTGTAGTCAAGTGAATCAGAAATACCAGTCAAATGTTTATGTGCTGCAACCGGCATTTATGCAAAAAAGTATGGAAAAAAAAACTGTATTAAACACATTCTAATAGTTTTTACTTTTAAATCATAAAATAGCAGGAAAACAATTGACAAAAAATTCAAACTGACACTTACTCAAGAAATTGCTTCTGATTAATGATCAAAGATTATCAAAGATTTGCTTCCTTTGTATTTCCACTGATGAGGAAATGTGCAGGGCTTACCGTTAGTGGATGTGATGGCCAAAGCACTTAGGAAGACAACCAGCAACACCACCTTCAGATCCATGACGGCAGAGTGACAGAGGGGAGAAACTGTCTTCAGAGCATAAACACCACCAGTATATATAAACAGTCACACGCACGCTCATGTACAAACGTCCACAGACTCACACACACACAGCATGAGGTGGATATGGTGTTGAAAACAGTAAAACTCCCAGCAGCTGTGATTATGTGTGTGTGGGGGGGTGGTAGACAAATTGTGTCATTTCTGAACAGGAGCTGATTAATACTAATATGGGAATGCTGCATGAAGACAAGCTCGGACAAGTTGGATGTCGATGCCAGATGACAGCCTGACAGCCTAACCAGCGCCACACCTGCGGCAACAAAAGAATATGAAAAAAACTCACAGTTGAGTCATTTAGTTTAAACTGAAACCTAACTGAGGCCACAGTTTAAGTCTTTGAAGTCGGTTTGTGCAGCTAAAGTGCTTCTCAGGTTAGAGAGATAATTAAATCTGAGTTCCCAGTGAAGGTGCTCTTGACTTTTGCTGCTCCAAGAAAAGGTCAAAGGTCAAAGCACAATTTTGAAAAATGAAAATCTGATTTTGAAAGAGACGACAGTGTTGTATTGTAGTAGAGAAAAGACAATACGCAACATTTGTCTTTTCAGAAAAACGTTGGAGGAAAAGAAAATGTGTGCTAGACTTCATGTCCTTTTCAAGCACAGAACTTTATAACTCAGCAGTCGAACAAACTTACCTACATTTATTGTATGTAGGTCAAATTAATTTTTCCTTTCGCTTCTATTTCCTGTGGTTTCAGCATTTTTTTTTGTTTGCAGCGTTTTTCTGTTGATTTTTTTTTCTGTTCCCTCGTAATAACGCACTGATCAGTTCATGCAGCATAATTAAATACTGAAGTTATTTCTTAAGGTGGCCATCATACTTTCTGCTACAATATGAGGACTGCATGTGCAGTTCCATCTCAACCTTACACAAGCAGACAAACATGCAGTAAATAAATCGATTTTCAGTCAGGTTTTTGCACCAAAGAGTTAAATATATATAAACATGTTTTAACTGAGGCTCTTTAAATGTGTATATATTTGAAATTTGTGACTCTATACAAAATAGACCAGGGTGTGTTTACTTATTTCAAGGGAGCGCAAACGTTTTGCAAGGTAATGCAAAACAAAAATTTTCCCCCAGATAAAATAAACTGAAGTAAAATAAGTTGCAATAAGATCCAGAAATATAAAACAACATAAGATATAAGTAAGAAACCCAATAACCATTGCAGCAGACCAGGCACGTGCAGAGGGGTGGGGGCTTGAGCACCTGCCCCTTTCTTTTGCTCCTTGCCCCCAAGTGCCCTTTTGGTCAAAAAATTTTTTTTGGTATTATTATTTCCTAAGCCCTCTTCTGACACATAGTAACATGTACTAAAATTATTTGTTTTTTTGTTGGTTTTTTTTTGTGCAACATAATAAGCCGAACATCTTGTTACCTTTGACCTTTTGCCGCATGACGCAGTTGCTATGCTTTCCTGAATGGACCATCTTCATCTCTACTGCAGCAAACAGGCAGCTTTTTTTTTAATAGATTACAGTAAACTAAAAGGTTGCATTGTGCCCTTGTTTATATTTTTAATAGTGTAATTCTGCAAAGACAAAATATGTCTGGTGGTCTAGCTCTGATTTACATATCTTGCTAAATTGCAGGTTTGAATACTGAAATACTTTCCTATAACAAAATAGACCTGCAGAAAGAAATTACTAATAAAATATCTTACATATGGATAGCTGTATGCTCTGTATAGAGATTTTCCTTAGCTTTGATTGTATATGTCACAATATTGTAATTTATCATTGTTTATTAAACTCTGAAAGCTGTGTGGCTTTGTTAATAGTCTGTCCCAGAATGCAGCTAGATGTGCCCTTTTTTTTTGAGCACCTGCCCCTTTAGTCGTGTCTGCACGGCCCTGCAGCAGACACATGCTCTTTTGTGGATTTTTCTGTGGAACATAACTCTAAATTATTCTCTGAAAATGTGCATATTTGTGGATTCTTTAAGGTGTATAAAAAAATTAGCTTGGGGAAAAATGCTATTTGAGGAGCTATTGGTTGGTCTCTGCAAAAGCAGCTCTCATTGGCTGAGTCCCCAAACTCAGGAAAGCTGCATCTTAGCTTCTGTGGAAGTGCCCCTCCAGTTTTATCAAGGTATGTTTGGTGCTTAAAGTATTAAAATAGGTTTTAAAAAGTGTTTTTAGAGGGGGTCTCAAGTATTTGAGAATTTCAGCTATTTGCGGGTGGTTGTGGTTTCTAAACTCCTCAAATATCAGGTGCCCACTGTACTTCTTATCCCAGGTTTTCTCCCTTTACGAATAAATTTACTCAAGTGAAAGGCTGGAAATATTACAATTGTTTAGTGTGAGATCCTGTTTTTTTTTATTTATTTTAAAGCTATACAGTTAGTGCCTGGTGACCTAAAATGCTGCTCACCGCATCTCGCAACTCTTTAGAAGTCAAATTTGTAACAATTTGACTTCTAATTGTTCATGTTGCCTGCCAGTAGAGTTTTCCACCTCAGCTGTGGATCTCTGCTGCTCCTCCAGAGTTACTGTCAACGTCTTCCCTGTGTCTGTGATGAGAGCTCTGGTTTCTTGCAGGGATCATCTTACTGTCATTCTGTCTGTTGTTGCTGTAAGCTCCTGCACACACACACCAGTCTATCTAATATGTAAAGGAGCATTTACATGGGTGTTAATGTTATTAATATCTTGACATAAAAAACAGTTTTGGGTATGGCTTAACTTGGTGTCTTCAGTTGTACTTGACAAATGGGTAAAATAAGGTTACAAAACTGTTTGCAGGAGCCTTTTGGCACCACAGCTCTTATTTGTTTTACTTTTTGTTTTGCAAAAAGGTACAAAACACTGTGCCATGTTATAATGTATTATGATTTATTGCAAAAAATATGATCTACAATTTAAAACAATAGGATACAATAGCATTTTATAAGCTACCCTGTGCCACAGTAAGATTTAAATATACAGCTATAATTAAAAAACTGTTACTGATTTGCAGACACATGTCACAGAACAAATAAACAACATGAGTCATATTTTTAAAGGACATTTTATCAAGCTGATTATATGATTATCAAATATATGCTGCCTAAATTCAAGCAGAAACAATAATATTCTATACTATAAATGTACAGAACATCTATTTATCTATTTCCTGCTCTACATAGATTAAGTGTTTTAAGAAATATGATTTGAAGGTTTTAACAGGAGAAAACAAAGGTGTGAAAAAAGACATTTACAGACTTTGACGATTGTTAGACATATGCTGCCATAACTAACCTCCCTACTCTCAAAATTACAACATTCTTCTTTATAGATAGTGCTCATCTATAAAATGATCAGTACTGGCTGTTAATACACAAGAAATACTTAATGTTGAATAAGAGCAGAGGGTTTTATCAGCTTATGTTGACCATGTTAATGATTATACAGCCTGGTGTTTAGATAAATTTTGCATCTTCATCTTGGGAAGCAATCAGAGAGATGTGAGGGATCCAGTGATATAACGTGTGGATACACTGCAGTTCCAAAAATATTTCCTCCATACTTAACTTAAGTACATAAGTCCAGAAAATATATATTGTTTCCATCACTCATAGAGTTGAAGTAAAAGCAGAACCTGAACATTTCAGTAAACAGGACAAGTGAAAGAGCTTGTAAAAGCCAAACTCTTAAAAGCAAGAAACATCGTGGACAAGCAAAGTAAAGTATTTGTTGCTCAGCTCAGTATTTCATAGGCTTGTGGTCGTTCCCCTTTTCAATTTCAGCTTCTCCAGCAGTTTTTTATATTTTGGGTGAGCACACGATGGTTTCTTCTGGCCCTTTATGTACAGTCTATAAACCAAAAACAAAATTGATGAGAGTTGAGTTATTTTGTGTTTCAGCTGTTCAACCAGAGAGCATATAAAACACTTAGTGTGAGAAAGACACTGCCAGCTGAATGGGAAACGCTGCAGCCCAAACAACAGTCAGCGACTCACTGACACACAGCGACTCACAGTTTTACAAATAAATGATGAAAAAAGCTTGCTGTATTTATTTATTTGTTGTTTTGCTTTATTAATCTCTGGTGGCTCATTTGCCGCACTTACAGGACGGCATCGATGTCACAGACTTCAGCACTGCTCTGGAACTCCCATCGTTCAGCCTTCCGCAGCTTCCAAAAGGAAATATCTCTTGTTTTGATGCAGCATTTCGGGATGTAAGCTGAGAAAAAGGAAATAAATGAAATACAATACACACTTTGCTTGACTGAAAAAAAAAGAAAAGAAATTCAATCAACTTTGTTAAAGTCTATAAACATCCTAATTAGCTTTGAAGTTTTGCCATGTGCTGTTGTAGCCTGAAGCTTGTGATTAATTGGACCAAAAAGATCAGTTAAATCTTTACATGTTGCAACTGGTATTGACTGTAAAGGCAGAAAAGTTATGCTTGATACTTTTAACTTTAAAAGACTGAAACACCAAGAAAAATTTACAAGTGTGTTCCAGCTGCTCCTTTCGGAAAAAAGAAAAAAAAAAAAACAAACAAAAAAAAAAACTCAAACACTTCAATTTACACTAATTCCAAGGAATACTTTTAAATAATAATAAGATTAAATGGATTTGTCATCTGATTATTTTCGTCTGTCTTGCGCAGAAAGGTGCAGGTCTTACCGTCAGTGGAGATGATGGCCAAAGTCATCAGAGAGACGACCAGGAAGACGACCTTTAGATCCATGATGGCAGAGGAACTGTGGGGATAAACGCTGTTGCAGCTCTATATAAGCTGATCGTGAACGTGCATGTGTATGTGCACACACACACACCCCTAAGGCCACCCAAACACACTTTTTAATTAGGATCAGCAACTGAAAGCCATGAAAGGCTGTAGAGCAGTGATGATCGGTGGAGATTAGGTCTTTTATTAGGATAAATCCTGCCAGAATTGAACCCAGATTATTAAAACTGTGGATGCTGGATTGATGCAGGAATGCTACCCGGAGACAGGCTTGGACAAGTTGAATGACTGCACATCAACCGACTCTCTTTTGATTCATTGATGACACATGATTACCTGACAAAGCCACACAAGCAGCAACAAAAGCTATAGGAAAAATACAAATAAAACCGTTGAATCAGTTTTGTTTAAACAAAAAGCCAGAAGGAGGTCAAGAGGAGCAGAGGATTTGTTGCAAGGAAGTTCATGATACCAAATGTTCTACGTTTTTTGAATGCAGCACATGTGGCAGGTGCTGTGCATGTTTCTAGATGATTTATGTTTTTCCATGAACATGACTTCAACACGTGCTCCTGCAGTGAAAAGGCAAAGTTTTTTGTTTTGTTTTTTGGAAAACAACAACAAAAAATGTGATTGGATGACTCTGGAGATTAACCGTGTGCTATGAGCAATGGAAATGTTTAAGCTTTGTATTGTGTTTAAAGCTCTAAACCTTCAGTTTCTTTTTAAGAATAAGTGCAGCAAAACTTTAAAGCTACAGCAGTAAGTTTGCAGGTGCAAGATGACAACACACAGAAGGGAAAGTTGACAATTTGTTCAGTTTTATTCACTTATCCATCACCATTCAGCAGACGGTAATTTTCTATCAAAGAAAATTAAATAACAATTGCTGCTAACAGGAACCTCTCTTGCTCAAAAAAACTTTTTATATTTGCTTCCATGCCCAACAATAATTATGTTTTAAAACCTTTTTTTAATTATTTTTTATGGAGAAAAGAAAACATTTTCGCTACATGATGAAATATAACACATGGCCTGTTTACCCAGAAGAAGCTTCACAGTAAAATTAAATTGACCTTATTACCTTGTCATAAATTAACTGTAATTAACCCTTTTTTTTTTTTTTTGGTTCAGCCTCACCAGACATGACCAGGCCTGATTACTGCCTGACCTCTACAATCCAGAATTTGCTCAACTAGAACCTGCTTGTCAACATGAAGTAACCAAAAACATTACAAAAGCCATTCGCACCTGAGCTCTACAGAAAACTGAGAACAAATCAGACTGACGTCCATTTTTCTGAAAATAGTTACAAAGGGATTTCTAAGGTTTCTGGATTTCAGTCAACCACAGTGAGTCATTAACCACAAATGGAGAAAACATGAAGCAGAACTGAAGGATAGAAAGAGAAATAGAAAATCCACCTTTAAGCAGCTCAAAAAACATAAAATGAAGATTTTACAAGGGTTTTGTCAAAAACTTCAATGTAATTACTGAGCTGTGACAAGACCTTTGAAAAGCTATTCATGATGGAAAGTTAATCTGCGACAATGTATAAGACTCAGTTTTTGTTATTTCAACAGCTTAATGCCGATTGTTGCTGCCAGATAGAGAAATCAGACTAGTTGGTTTGGATAACTCTATTTTCTTTACAAATAAAATAACAATTCAAAAACTGCTTTTTTATTCTTTCAGGTTATCTTTGTGATGATTTGAAATATTTTACTGTTACAAAACAATAAAACAAACAATGAATTAATCTGTAAGAGGACAGACATCTTTTCATCGCACTGTGCATCCTGATGCTGTAGTGATTATTATCTAAGTTAAAACACAAAAACCAATCAAAATAACGGAGATTTTCATCAATTATTGGTCAGTTCAATGCTTGGTTGCCGCTGAGACTGGACACCAAACCCTCATCCATGTGCAGGAAGCCACTGTACTTCTGCGATATTCTCTGGATTAGAGAGCCTTATGTTTGTTTCTTCATTTTTCAATAATTATTAAACAAGAGATTAATTACTTTTTGAATTACAGCCATTACGAAAGCTGTTTAATTAAAACTACTTCATTCCAATTCAGTCCAGCTTGTATCCAGTTTATTAATATTCATTTCAAATGACCATGTAACACTGTGTAAAGTAAGCATTCCACCAAAAAGACATGAGATGTAACTCACGGCAAGCAGTTAAAACACTTATTGGTGGTTATATTGAAACTTTCTTTACATCACGGAGATCAGAGCAAGTCAATGTTGTTCTAAAGTGGTTCCATTGGCGGTAATACAATTAACCATTCGCCGTCATGGTAAACACCTTTCGAGCCGATGTTTATTGTTGGAGCTTCCCACATCTCACCACATGTTATGCAAGTTAACTGAGCGTGCAAGCGGACAATATTATTTAGGAGGAAGAAAAGGTTTTGCCCTGGAGGAGTTTTTTTAAAGTAGCAAAGGCAACAGACAGGGAGCTGTTGGTTCAGGAACTCACATTAAATAATGTGGCAGAGATCAAAACCGACAAGAAAGCTTCTTTGTTTACAGACGGACTTCTGTTCCCACGTTCCAGATGCTGAAGCAAGAGATTCGCTCTTTGTGTGCTCCTTCTGTCTTAGCCATTGCGACACGAAGACCGTGATGCACTTAAGTTGTAGAACAACCCAGCAGGTTTGCTTTGCAAAATAAACAGTAATGATTTACTTTGGAGCGCCAAATAATCCCCCGTTACCTCCGCTTGACTGATGGCTGCTTTTAGAGAATGCGGTTTTAATTCACAGCAATGTCTCTTAGCGAATCATCAAAAGGTCGGCAATAAGAAAGACTATCTGCAAAGTCAGTTTTGACAAAGCCGAGACGATTCACGTTTTAACAGAAAATAAAACTGAAGAAGACACTGGAAAGGTAACGAAACTCAAACAGCGTGTTTCCACAGAAAGACCCCTTGTTCTGCATCAGGTTTGGTTTGCATGCCACCAAACGGTGGTATTATGCTGAGAACTCATGCCTGTTTTCATCTATTTGGGAATCAAGCATGCATCATCCACAAGAGGTGCTGCACAACATGGAAGTAGAGTGTAGCAGAAATATTGTGGAGGTCATCTGCGGCCCCTGTTTGCTGCCATGCTTGTTTCTTTGACTTCAGTTTGACCGGCCCACAGGGTCAGACAGCGTTATCATACACCACTGATAACGCTGCAGTTCATGCTGAAGAACCAGGTACTGCATGGTGTCCAACTGGAACCAACTTGGCATTCGGGAGTCTCATTGCTCCAATGGAAACAAGTGACACTGGTTCAAATGGGCTTCAAACTGTGTCGGTGGAAAACTCCTAGCAGAGAACTTCAGAAAGACCTGGAACCAGCGTCTGCAGCTTTTCCGTACGTGACAGACCCAATAAACCCAATAATCAATGCACACTGTGTAATATTCCAATGTGGAAGGAAAAGCATAAGAAAGGCGACAAGCTGCCTTTCATCGGCATTTTGAAAAGTCAGTAAAATAAAAATAATCTGGTCAGATGAAACCAAAACTGAAGTTTTTGGATGACAAGGCACACACCATGCCTGGAGTACCTACGTAATTCTTTTTTCATTACATTTCAGCTGTATTGAGATAAAATCACTACTAGATCTGGGGTTTGGAACCAACTGGCTCTTTGGCTCAGAGTCTCACTTATTAAATGATGAAATATTATCCTGTTTTTTTTTTTTTTATATTCTGTTTTTTTCTTCTTTGCCCCCAGGAAGAAACCTTGATACCACCATGAATCCCCTTGTAAATTTAGTGCAGATCAGCCACTGGCAAGATGCAGGGACCACCCAGGAGAGGTTATATAAAGGCTGAAAACAAAGATGGGCTTTAAAACAAGACAGTAATCCCAAACATACTGCTAAGAAAACTTTCTATTGAATTTTGAAAGAGCAAATAAAGCCACTAAAATTGCCTAAATCTACTGAAAGTCAGAAAATAATATATAGAAAGGGCCCCCAAAATCTTCAATTTGTGTGAAAGAATGGCTCAAAATCTCAAAGTTTCTCCAAACAGGAAATGTTTTCAAGCTGTCATAACCAAAAAAGCATTTCCTTCAAAGGCGTTTAATGCTCTTTCCCTGTCATTCCACTTTGTTACACATAATTTATGGATTAATTAGTTTTGCATGTTCAACATTGATTTTCCTCCGTAATCAATGTTGTGCACTTTGCACTTTTTAAGGGGACACTTGGAACAAAACTGAATCTTAAAAACAAAAGTATGTATAATGTATAGGAGGAAGGCTGTAGGCTCTAAAACAAAGTTGATCGATTGAAACGTATAAATGTCTAAGTCTGGGAGGTGCTGCATTCACTTCCAGCTGAAACACAATATCGACAAACCGCCATCACCTGCAGCTCTGCCACCCTTGTCAGGTTTCATTCATCATGAAAAAAAGACGGTAAGAAAATTACTATTCCCGTCTCACTCGTTCATCAAATAAAACATGTTGGCACAAGACTTTGAGATCTCTGCGCTTTAAAGAGGATGACACCAGCTCCATAAATTACTGACTAAATCACACCAATTATGCTAGATGACTTCTCGAGTGTAGTTATCATTCCATTCTCTTTCACGCACACAGAAACCTCACTAGGTGTGACTAATGAAGGCCCACAGGTATGATGAGAAAAAAAACAACAAGGTCCTTCGGGCAGAGTTACACACTACATTTACCTCCTCCATAAGACAGTGACAACTTTAATCCATGATCCTTTGTTTATTTACATGGTTTCCTTTGTCTTGACTTGTGCACATTATGTGCATGTATGTACATTTCTTCTTAAATTGATGGTAAACAAGATCTATGCTGTGGTTCGTTTAATTCTCTGTTCTTATGTTTCTATTAAAACAAATTGAAGAGCACAGAAAAGACGTTTAAGAGAGAAAAGAAAAAAGTCGACTGGGTTCAGAGTTCACAGATTGAGGTCTAATATTCTGTCGTTGCTGCAGGTCGTCGGGCGCAGAGGGGGAGCTGCTTGACGCTTGTGGCATCAGTAGTCGTTCTGTCCTCTGCTGGCCACGTGAAGGAGACGAAGCAGCAGGTCTGTAGGGGAGCTCCTTGCAGAGCTTTGGGCCGGATCTGCGGCGTCTGTCTCCCCGAGGCAGTCAGAGTCCAACATGCAGCCCTCTGAGAAGGAACACGGATCAGTTCACATCACCATCATGTGACCATTAAACCCAGAGTTAAAGACGAGACTGTACCAGAGTTGCAGCAGAGTCCCGAGGAGGCGCAGTGGCCCCCCTCAGGTCCACAGGGTCTCCCTCCAGGCTGGCAGGGGGTCAGCAGGTAGTTCTCCTCCTCACAGTGAGCTGCAGCTGCAGAGCCCAGTAGGCAGCCCAGGCCCTCTCCACAGCAGATGCTGGGGCCAAAGCAGCGGCCCCTGTCTCCAGGGCCGCAAGGCATGCACTGGAGAAAGGCAGAGCAGGTGAATGCAAAGAAAACAAGTATTTGGTCGCAGCACGAGAGCATTCAGAATAACTTTGCTCTCATATTTACTCAAAATTAATGAACTTAAAAAACTTAAAATGGATCAGAAATATAAAATGGAACTGACTGAGCAGAACTGAGCTGTTACTCATGTCTTCAGGACATTAACACAATAAATAAAACACCATCTACTTTGTACACAAGTTGAAACTGGGTTTACAAGGAAAAAATACTTAAGCTATAAATATTATATATATAATTTTATTACCACGTCATATTTATTAAACTCAGCTTTTATTTGCTCATCCACATTTAAAAAGAAAAGTCAATCACTTCACATTAAAGTGAAAATTCTCTCTTATTCACTCACAACTTTGTTCTTAAAATTCATATTTTACCTAGACTACTATACATTATTCAAGTTCCTTTCACATATAAAATATTTATACATTTATTGATTCTTTTTCTATTAAGCTTCAATTTTACTACTTTTTAAAGAAAAGGTCATATTTTATTTACCCCTGTTTCTTAATGAAAAATACTTTCTTTATGAATGGTGCCATATAAATAAGAACTGCCACTTTTTAGATATATTATTGATTTGCTGACAAAATTAACCACACAATCAAAAACGTATCTGAATTTCAAATATTTTCAAGATTTCTTTCTTGAAAGGAAACATTGGGCAAGAATATTCCTTAATGAAGCAAGAAAAACTGGAAAGTTTCACATGTATATGGTCATCGAAGCTATTTCTTCTTTCTTATGAGTTGCAGTGGATTAAAAAATATACATTTAACTGGATAAAAATAACTTCTTCGTGGTTCATAGACTACAGTCTGAAATCTTCAGAAAATTTGTATCACGCTTTCAAAAAAGGAACATTATTTATATTTTTGTTTCATTTAATGTCCAGATCTGACTACATTTCCCAGTTTTGAGAATAAATTGGCACATTCATCTAAATTTAAAACATAAAGGAACATATATTAAAATAGATTTCTAAATGTCAGATATTCTCAAAATTTGCATTTAAAATATTCATGAATTAGCCTCTGCTTTAGAGATAACATCTAAAAATGAAGACAAAGTCTGAAAGACAATACACTAAACGCATCGGAAAATGTAGTTTTATACTTTAACATAGAAATTTGTCATTTTAAATTATAGAATGTTAAATTTTTTCTTAATTTTTAAAAAATCTTTATAATAATCCACCTTTTGCTAATTCAAACCTACAAATGAAACATATTATAAATCTGCTTACTGATGATAAAATAGCTGTAACGCATTATAGACGTCAAGATTATTTGTTTCAAAAGAAAAACAAAAACACATCATCAAATAAAAATAAAGATGTTACACCCTCAGGTGCTCACCTGTCTGACGCCCCCCTCCGGCAGCGCCCGCTTCCCTCCCCGGGGGCAGTTCTGGATGTAGCAGGCGGAGGAGAGGGCGAGGAGTCCCAGGACGCACAGCAGGGAGTGATGCATGGCTGCTGCTTCTGATTCCCTCCGCTGGTGTGGATGTCTGACTGACAGCCCACCGATCATTCCTCACTTATAAGCACATGGACACGTTGTTTGACAAAGAGACCAACACCTGACGTCACTGACCGTCCACCCCCCCCCCCCCCCCCCCCAAGGCTCCGTGCACGAGCCGTTTGCGCGCGGGGTCGCAGCAGATGTGAGTCTGCATCGGATGCGAGCATCAACCAAATCTACACAGGAAAACAGCAACTGTATTCAGCCCTGCGCCGCACTTTACTTCTAATAAGCTTTTCAGAATAATTTCCGCGCTGGATGACACAATAAATCTGCGGAGACAAAACAAGTAATTGAAGCTTAAGAACAACTAATCTGATTTATATTAATAAGCGGCGAGATGAAGAACAATTTATGAATATCATGCACGGTTCAGTTGTTCAGTGCAGCCATTTCCCGCGTTTGCTACATTCAGACAAGTGAGATCATGAGAACTTCAGGGTCACACAGATTATGATGCTGACTAAACTGTTGATGAGCATAAAAACATTAGCATTTCTAACAAACATACTTCTGCTGATTGTTCTTTTCCTATGCATGCTTTGAGTTGTTTCTCTCTAATTAGTTGTTGTGATGCTGATGAACTAAACAAGAGGTAAAACTGAGCATCAGCGGGTTAATGAGCGTAATGGTCCTTTAATGGGCCCCACAGTATTCAGATGGAACTTTACTCATATATGGCATTCGTCATAAATTTTTACATTTTCTCTCTTCAAGCGTCATCAGACAGCTAGAAGGTGGCATTATGTTTTTAGCACCAAACCTGAAAAACATGCAAACACAACAAAATGGCAGCCAGAGAAACAATGTGGGGACTGTAAGGTCATTTTGAACTCATAAGTCAGAAGCTGTTGTTTGGCAGCTTGGAAACTTAACGAACGAGTTAAGTTACATTACATTTAGGCCGTGTCTACACTACTTCTATGAAAAGAACAACAACCCAAAAACAAACAAAGAATAAAATAAAAATCCTCCAAAAATAACAAATTTCACTTCTTTTTAAATATTTGTTCATATTTGAAATTTAATGGGAATCTAATAAGGACAAAGTGAGACAGAAGAGGGAAAAAAAAAGCTCCAGGGCTCCGTTAATGTTATAGCTTCTGGCACAGAAAGCAATAATCAGTTTTAATCATCTCACTTGTTACTATTATGTGAAAAGCGATGTGTCAGCATGTTACTCTGAAAGACTTCCTCACCAGAACAGCTGACTTTACATTACAATGCACTAAATATGTCTATAATGTAATAAAATGTCTAAAACGGCAATTCTTACTTTTCTCTATATCAATCAAACGGTTTTACTCGTGAGAGTTCAGCCATACAACATTATGCTGAGGAGATTTTCGACAACGGCACCCAAACTCTGCAGTTCCCCACTAAATTTACTGTTTAGCTTTAAGAACGACCTCAACATGATGTTGCACGAGTGACAATATAAGCGGGAGTGGTTACTCATCGAACAGGTTAATGATTTCACATAATCTGTGGATATCAACAGACACTTTGTTCTAACATCGGACACCAAAAATAAAAAATAAAAAAGCGGTTAAAAGAATTATTTCCTGAAACTTTATGCTGATTAAATACAGCTGTAGCTCAGTAAGTTGTCTGCCTGTTCCAGCTATCAACAACTCTATCTCACCAACATTTTTAGTAAAAGTGCTCTCTTCACCCTTTCTGGTGTTAGTAAGTGACTACATTTGATATTCCTGTTAAAAAAACCCATATTTAACCAAGAAAACAGTCCTCTTGTGCACAAGGCCATCCCAGAGATCCAAATTGCTATGTAAATTAAAACTAATCATCAAAATATAGACACATGTGAAGCTTTTTTGTTGTCAAGTGTTTTTCAGATTACCATCTGCTTTGAAAAACAATGAAAATGTTGATTATGATATATTTATGTTGCATTTTACACTTTATGACTGTAAACTACATGGTTTATTTTAATCTTCTTTTATCTCATAACAGAAACATAACAGCTTAACTGATTAATAAAAATTGAGCTAAACATAAAGTCACCTTGACAGAATAAAAGCGACCCAGCGAGTCTAATTTAGCCTTTTTATTTTTAGGGACTTTATGTACCTCCAGCTGAAACGGCGAGGCTGATGTCTTCATTGCACATGCAGAACCACTGATTCCAGTTAGACAGAGCGGATACAGGATCACGACCTTGGTTAGGCTTAATGTTGTCAGGGAAACCAACACAGACATGATGCTGTTTATGACTATGAAGACCAATAAACATAGAAGCTGTGACTTCACTTCAACTCGTTTGTGCACCACAGCTTAGCGAGTTAGCAAAAAAACGTAAGACTTTGAAAGATGCGTAGACATTTTCTGTGTAACAACATAGAAAAAATAAAATATATAGCAAAAAAATAATAATAATAATAATTAAAATGATATAATTGTGAAATGCAGGTGTGGCCAGTAATTCAGAGCCAATATAAAAATACACTTTTCACCAGACTAACATTTCATGCCACTCTTAACGTCTAATTATGTGCTGTATTTTTAGAGTATGCGTATGTACTGTATAAAGATTGGGTTTTATTGTCTGTACAGACTTTTTGTCAGACTAGAAGCCGTTTTTTCACATTAATCTCACGTTAAATGAGCAGAGAGAAGCATAGATCCCAGGGTCAGGATGGCTATTTGGAGGACTCATAATACACATATAAAAGATGCTTACTTTACCGTTACACAACTCTGATTTAAAAAAGCTGTGGCCGTCAGAGCTTTACATTCACTCATGAGCATAAAAGATGATTTACTTTTGAGCTTTTACTGATGATTTGGAAATAAAAACTTCTAGGTCGCAGGATTATATAACCTTCTCCATTTTTAAAAACAATACTTTTTTTTTTAAGTATCCAAACAGGATTAAATAAACTGAGCTCTGAAAGTAAGAACATTTGTGGTTAGTCAATTATTTCTAATGGAAATAAATGTTACTAAAAAAAAAAGAAGAAAAAAAAAGCTTCTATTCTCCTTTAAATTATTCAAAATCAGAAGAAAAATATATTTTTTTGTTAACAATTGCTTTGGCCAGGAAGAACTTGCAAGTCTTCACTAATGCCATTAAAGTCAATATGTCCTATTGACTTTAATGTTGTTTACTGGATTGTTGGTCTTTGAAGAACCAAGTTATTTTAGCAATTTAACAAGTTGCCTAGAACTCCTTCTTATGCTGGATACCAGGATGGTCACACACTGCTGTGGGATGGTATCCAATATTTTAAACAACATTGGTGGTGGCTGTGTTGGTCACTCTGACGCAGCCTAGGCTGACCTTAAGTGTTCAACAGGTTTAAATCAGGGCTGTAGTCTGGCTACTCAGTTTGCTTCGCAGTGTGTCGCATTTCCACAAACTGAGACAGGGCCCAGACATGAGCGCAAGGTGAGTAATGCATCACAAGTCCAGATGATTAGCTGATCGAGACCCCTTTTACTTCATTCATAATGACCACCCAGCCTTGGATCGACTCTATTCCCTCTCAAATCTTTCTCGTTATCAAGCTCACAAACTTTGCTGCCCCTGATTCTTTGTTCATCCTCTGCGCTGCCATGTCTCCTCCCTCTGAACACAGATGACAGCACCAAGGCTGCAACTTCACTTCTATTAAAGAGTCCAAGAAAAAGGCAGAGTGGGTGGAAGAGGACAGCAATTTCTGTATATGTGTATTTTTGTATGTGCCCTCAATGAAAAGGTCTGTGTGCTCAGAGATGTTCTTTCCTTCAGTGGAGGATAATAGGATGATGTCAGCAGATTAAGTAACTTCATGGATCTAAACAACAAACTTGACTGAGCTTTAAAGCACGAAATGAGCAACAACGCTACAGAAACAGCCCTGGACATTAAATCACAACAACAAATATATTTATTCATTATATTAGAAAAAAAAATTTAATTGATGCTAATAAATCTTTTGCCGTCAGTAATGTACACGTAAAATGTTATTGCGTGGAGTACGACTCAGGCAGGTTGGACAGGAAACACAGCCGGATTTATTGGTCGAGTTTGGTGATTTTGAGTCTTTTTGCACACAGGCACGACACAGCAAGTGGCCGCATCCCAGCCGGTAGATCGATGATGATGATGATGATGATGTTGAGTAAACTGAGACTGAACGGGAACAGTCAGAGCACACCTTCCCATCTGGATAAAAAATACAGGAAAGAGAGAAAAAGTCCTTTAACATTTTAAACCTTAAATTTCTTAAACATTTCAGTCTGTATTCATTATTTTGACCCTTTGTGGATTGGAAAAAAAATCCACAACAACTTCAAACCTCTATACCATATCCTCGTTAATAAAAATCTTTAAGGTATATTTTGTACAATCTTTCCACTCTGAAAAAAGAATGACTTAGCTGAATTATTATAGTGAGATAAAAAAAAAAAAACAATTTTAATAATTTCAAACCAGATAATGATTTCGAAGTTTACATTTTTATTTTTTAAGATTTTACAGAAAAAAAATTAACAAAGGTAATAAAAAAGGAGGTTTAATCACACTATGAGTCTAAGCAGCTTCATGACTGAAAATGTGCATAAATGTCGCCTAAAGTGCAGGACTTGTCACTGCCTAAACCTGACTGAGCTGGTCAACTGCAGCATTTTTACTAGCACACAGAATCTGACAGATCTCTTTGTGACAAGCACACAGAGAACAAACCTCTGAGCATTTGCGTTTTTAAACTCAACCAAAATTACAGCCACATTTTCCTCATACTTGGTAAGCCTCACGACATTCAGCACACATTCAGCTGCAGACGGTATTTACAGCTGAATGTGGCCGCATCCAAGTCGGTAGGCATTTCTTACATGTCTGCAAATTAACTTCTCACCATAAAGATTGGAGATCAACAACACCGTTCAGTCCTACGCAGGCAGGCTTTAAGATTCTTGGAAACTACGGGGATGTGGTGCAATACCTGCAGCGAGCCAGAGAAAACAGACTGTACCTGTGGATGAGCTCGCAAAGCCTGAACTTTGGCACAATGTCGACTGGGATGTACTTTCTGCTTGGTGGAGCAAGTTTGAAGTAAAGGAGGGTCGTCCCTGCAGGGCAGAGAGCAGGGCCTCGTCCAGGCTGGCTGAGAGCAGCTGCTCGTGGGAACTGGAGCTAAGCTCTGAAAACGAGCAGAGCGAGAAATAAAAAAATACAAATAATAAAACACAAAAACTGCAAAGATTCGTTTGGGAAATCAGTGTTCGTAATTACAAAACCTGGTGAGCACAGAGTGAAAACCACAGTTGTCCATATTTATGACGCATCCATGTACTGATTTATAACTCCAATTAGAAGTGGGATGTAATAAGGCAATTAAGTACAATAAATTATTATTGAAAATTAGAAAATGATACGTAATTTAATGTTACGACCCAATAAAATTACTTAAGGATGTCTGTAATAACAAAACTCATTTAAAGTATGCAGGTCAAACATATAAAAGAACCCCCAGATCCCTGCAGTTTTCCGTCCTGGAGCTAAAGAGAAAGCTTGGGATGATATGCTAGTTAGGGAAGCTAAAAACCAGATACTGTTTTGCAGTCTGCTAACATAAACCACAGCTACAGGGGAGACCGTGGGACCAAACATGAGCTGATTTTATGTGACTGGGAGCCTGTGATTGACAGAAACTACCATTGAGTCAAATCTACCAAAACTTGCCGTATTCCAGATAAACCTTAAACACAAAACGTTTGCCTGATGTCAGAAAAACTAGCAATAACGTTGGCGAATGTTGCAATAACGATATAAATTGCACTAAATAAACAGTTAACAGTGGTAAAGTCGTTCTGCAGGGAACTCATTGAAAACATACATAAGACGTAGCTTCTTAACGACTTCTCTATCTTACCTCTACTTCAGCATTACAACATTTTATGCTGCATTTAACAAGAGTCGTCAAGACCGTAGCTGTATTAACACTGCATAGAGTGTAGAGCCCCAAAATTCAAAGATAGTTCACACTATTCATTGCGCTGTACACCATACTTTAAAGGAGTTTTTTTTACAAGTGATATTTAAATATGACAGTAGAGGTATAACATCGGGACATCCTCTAATAGAAGCTTAAAATGTATGATGTATGCTATAACAAATTAGCCCCAATTTGTTATAGCTGTAATGGCTGTAGGCATTGAAATCTAGTAAGGATGTTACACTGAACACATTCTAGTGGTGAAATGTGCAACACTTGCAACATAAACTGATAAAAGTATTTATTTCTTCTCCCTGTGGATTTAAGCAATAAATGAAAATGCCCACAAATATCCTGAAGATTGCAAGCATGACTGATTAAAGTATAAATACAGTACATAATCAGCGCATATAGATGTAAACAGTGTCAGAAGTGTAAGTAACCAAGTTAATTTCTACAGCTAGATTAGATATTGAGCGCGACCAAGTCTAACTTACGATTCTATATGATTTTTTTTCATAAGATGATCTTGGAACGTCAGACGTTTTAAGACAAATCAAGGAGTGTGATGCTGCCTGTATTTAGGAAAAGATGCAGCTTCAAGAAAAGAACCTTTCACACCCAGTACTCACCTAAACCTGAATTATTTCTTATTTTTTTGCTTTCAGAAGGCAGTTGTTTTCCAGGTGTTGCAGCTTCTACTGAAATCTCACTTGGATCTCGTTTTTTTCTTCTGTTCATCTCTGATTTACTATCTGTAGAGAGTGGCTTGATATTAGATATATCAGTCCTGTTATTTGATGACGGTCCTGATTCATTATCCACTGCCGTGTGAGCAGAGGTTTGGCTTGTATCTGTGTTTTCATCAGTGGAATGGGTAGAGTTATTGTTTATTGAGGTCTTAGTAAAACTTGGAGAAGTCTGAGAACGACCCCGAACCGAGGAGGTTATGAGTCTTGATGCTTGTGGGTTCTGTCCCTGGTCTTGTCCTCCCAGGGTCCCGTCCCTCCTCACCATCCCTGTCTGCAACAGGAAGTGGTCAATGCGGCTTTTGAGCTGGGGGTTGGGGAGGGCTTGGCAGGTGGAGGTGAAGGGGACGCCGGTGAAGGGGTCGTTTGGCGGTCGACCCCAAGCGGCTTCCCTCTTCTGGTACTCCTCCAGAGTGGAGGCGTCCACTGACATTCCACTGGGAAGCAGCATAGGGAGCGCCATTACTTCCTGCGTTAGAGGATCCAGGAATTCTTCTGGGATGGAAAACCTGGCCGAGCCAAAAAGAAAGCCACGATAAATCAAACACTGTTTCGTAATCAAATGATTTCGTTCAGACTCTGAGTCATCGTGAAATAAAAATGTTCTTGTAAATTAAAATAAACATTACTCGAAATGTCCTGTACCTCAGGCTGTTCTGGTGGGTGTGTGTCGTTTGGCTGACAGGAGGAGAAAAAAAAACAGGGTGCTCCACCCGCCTTTCATTTGCCTCCTGGAGTCTTTGAATCCTCTCCACTTCCTCAGCGGGGCAGCAGCGAGCGGGTTGCCCCCACACAGCCAAGGCCTTCAGTCCCAGAGAAGACGCAGCACCGCCGCATGGTACGGTGACACGAAGCTGCGTCACGGCGCTCAGTGAGTGCAGCCCCCGGCTCCACAGCTTCACCTGCCGACTGCTTGCCGGCGGCGGAGGAGGAGCAGAGAGGAACGGAGCTCGGGGACGAAAGTTTGAATGACTGAATGAAACTTGGGTTTCTTCTGTGAGTTCACAACGAGCGACCTGCTTGAACTCTGATTCAGAGCTCGACTGAGATTGGAAGTCTGTCTGTGGAGGCCCGTCTTGAGCTTCTTCCTCCCACTGTTGGGCATGAATACTCCACTGATTGCCATTACTCTGCCGAGACCGACTAGAAACAGGATGAGACTTCTGCCTGTTCTTTATGATCTGGTCCTTTGCCTGGTTTTTACTCTGCTCCTGCCGATGAATCTGCCCAGGACTTGACAGGGCACTGGTATCTGAACTTGTGCTGATCTCCAGTCTTTTGTGGGCTTGGCCCCGGTCCATTCCCCAGGGCCACAGCTCCACATCCACCCGGCAGAGCTCCACCGGGAAGCCAAACTTCAATGTCACCTTGAAGGGATAAATGGATAAATAGATTCAGAGATCAGCATTACATCAGCACATAAGTAATAATCAGAATACATACTTTTAAGTAGAACTGAAACAATTAATTGGATTAATCAAATTAATCTGACTAATCATGACGCGATGTGCATTCCTGCACATGAACAGGTCAGGTGTGAATCCCGGTGACACCAGTGAGTCTATATGGTCACATGACAACAGTAACTCAGTCCCTCAATCATTTCGCAAAACACAATTTTCAAACAGGATTCAGATAACCGTAGTTACAGTCGTCACTTTAGTTCCGTTTCATCCCTACTGACCGCCGGAGTCCTGAGGAATCACATACACAAAAGAAGAAAATACAACATAAAGGCATGCCCACCTTACTGAGACAAAGATGAATACTGCAATAGGATCCCTTACAACAGGTGACACATAGCCAGGTTTAGCCTGTAGAGCCCAGCAAAGGTGTTTTTGGATGACCAGGAGGCGGCTGCACATATAGCCTCGACACTGACTCCATCCATGACACACTACCACAGCTGGTGGAATGGTACCGTACCCCCACAGGAGGCCGGAGGCCCTGTAGAGTGTATACCCGATCCCCCACATCCCTGATGCTCAACATGTGGAAAGGGACAAACTTTAAAAACACATTCAGATTTCTCAGGTCTAAAATTGGGCATAGTCCCCATGTTTTTTCTTTTAGAGTAAAACCCTGCAGGGATCCAGAGGGCACCCTTCAAACTCCTGTTGCAGGGTATCGACAGCCACAGTAGCATCCTTGGCGTCTATTTCGTGGCTCAGTGCCTGAGCTTTCACCTGGTCACAAATGACCATCATTCAGACCGGCCCAGGAACAGGCGGGCAGCGGCGGAGCTGTAGCACGTAAACCCGAGACAGCGTTGACACAACCCACACATCAGAGACTTTTATTTTCAGTGCCTAACGTCTGAACTGAACTTGGAAAGAAATCTTTTCAGTTTTCTGCTCCATCTTCTTGGAACCAGTTGCAAAAATACATGAATGCAAAGGAGGTGTTGTCACTAAATGCTTTAAAAGCTGTTCTTACTGAAGAAGGAATCATCTGTCTGTAAATGTTTTAACTCAGGAATCTTTGAATTAATTTATTTATGACAAAGTTAACCGTTTTGTTTTTTGCTGTTATTGTTCTGTAACCTCTTGACCAGGATTCTCTTTCAAAATGGTTATTTAAGGTCAACAGGATTTTCCTGATGAATTAAAGGTTAAATAAAATAAAAGCACAAAAGATTTAGAGGCTATACAATGAAACAGAAAATGTTTGAAGTGTTGGATGACTAAATGAAACAAAGGTAAAAAAAAAAAAGTGATTTATTCCACAATAACGCACAATCTTACATGCAAGGGTGGACGTAAGAAGTATTCCAACTTGAAGCCTTGTTTCCGTAGTGAAGGGTCTGCTGACACAATGTTTGTAACATCATAGCCATCTGCACAGAGCTAAAGATATAACATAAAAGATATACACATCAATAAAAGCCTTAAACAGCCTTTCTATGCATCGTTTTGTCTTTACACATGGCAATGGCACCCATGGACAACTGTTTCTGTGACATAAAAAGAGGAGGAGGAGGCAGCAGAAAAAGAGAAATATGTAATTTTCTTCGCAGAATAAAAGGTACATATTATATGTCCTGAGTGCTGAGAAAAGGCAGCCGTGATAGATTACAGAAATGGAATAAAAAGGACAAGGACAGTTGAGATTTATTCTCCCACACACCACATTGTACCCTGCTCTTTAATTTTCACACAGCCTTCCTCCTCATCCCTCCAGAAAAAAAAAAAAAAAACGCTTCTCGTCTGAGTTTCTTCGTGAACTTGAAAGAGCCGGCTATAAAAAAAAAATCTAGTATCGGTCTCATTTATGAGAGAGCTATAACCGCTGTCGATTCCTGTCACTTCATTGTAGTAAAATTATTATCAATGTTGTGAAACCAGCTGGCATGTAAGAAAACAGCTTGAGGGTTGTACAGCTGTGTGAATAGGTTTTAAAACATGTCACACCTTGTTGCAATGAGCCGTTGTTGAAAAGTGTGGCTGACAGAGGTTCACAACCATATTCTGCAACCTGCAAAGACACAAAGTGATTTAAGAGCAAAACAATGCCACGCTTTCTGTCATGCACAGGTAACTTATGGCTAAGAGAAAGTGATGCACTCAGGAATTCAAAAAGCTCATTTGTGTTTTCAATCTTTTATGCGTACGTCCTTTCATAACTTAAAAAATGAACAAGCTTTAAGTCCACTATCTATGTTTCATCACCAAATTAAAAGGCAGTTTTAAGAGAGCAAGACTGCAACAATGATTCAAATACAGCAATAGAAAAGAAAAAATGTGACTTACTCTCCTGTTTTCACCATAAGGTTTGCAGCTGTAGCAAAGGTTAGTCTTAGCGAAACGTTGCAGTCAACATTATTCCATAAGCAAAAAATGCTCAATTCAATACCAACAGAAATTGAAGTATCTATGTGTTAATCAGAAATCAAGGTAAATGATATTTATTCATTTCTCTGGGATGATATTCATTCTCATCATGCGAGAACTCTGTGGCTTTCTGCAGCTTTTAAAAAAAGTTTTTCATAGATAGATATGAACTAAGGGGGATCAAAACAATTCATCTGAGTATAATAGCTTGCCTCTTGTGGTTTAATGGTGGCACTTACTCCTTTAGCTTCCATGACATGACTGTTCAGAAGTTTTCACAAGCTGAAATATTTGTAAAACATCCAATTTCTGGTGCATTTCTTACAACTGCTGACCGAGACTAAGCAGAAACGCATGGGGGAATACAGTTTCTCATTCTTATTTTTACGTTAGTTTACACGCTTTCATTTACATTTAACTTTTTTCTTGTACACCTGAATTTCAACACCGTGTCACACTAAAGGATGTTTTATTTTTAGTGATTACAATAGAAAACTGCTGCACAAAGTACGACAGTGTTCATGAATCATAGCGGAGACGGTAAGCAACATGCCTCTGAAACATTTCACAGTATCTAATAAGTAAACTAACTCGTTAATATATATCTTTTTGTAACTGTATTTATTTGACATCGATCCATTGCAGTGATACTCCATACAGCAGCTAGCAGCAGCAGCTAACAGATGTATCTGGAAATGCGAATGCTGGAACGGACTGACAATATCAATAACTAAATTAATATGTAGGGAAATAAAAATAGTAAAACCCATTCTGCTTGGTGGCGCGAACACTTGCCTGCTCGGTTCTGTATTATTCCTCCTCAAGATAAGTTTGGAAGCAGCTAGTAGCAATCAAATGCTACAAACACTACATCCGGTATGTCTAAGGAAGCCGAGGAGGGTCACATTTGTGATTTTTTTTAAATTTATTTTTATTACCGCTGGCTCCTTTTCACTTTTTCTTGGCTGACATCAGTTCTGGATCTTGTTTGTTCTTGTTCAAACTCAGTTTCAAAGCCCAATGAAGAAATCGTCTCTGTATAGATTACTTTACATGTCCTTTCGGTTAACATATATTTTATGGCTGTTCGTTCTAAAACTGCTATTGTTTTTCAGATAGTAAAAAAAAAAAAAAACACTGACCAATAATAAACCAGCCAGTATTTTCTAACACTGACTGATTTGAGGAGCGTTTATTGCAAACATTTTTACAGTCAGTTTTATTCAGCAAGTTTGTGCAAACAAACAAGGAATTTGACTTGTTTGATCTCGATAAAATTTTTAAAAATATAAATATATGGACAAATATAAGGACAAAATTAAAAGTTATTGTATTTCTTTCTTATGTTTATGTACAGTGATTTTTTCACATAGGCAGAGTAGGTTGAATCGGTGCAAATATGCAAAGTATCGACTCTGTCGACTGCTAAGTGTTGATCAGGCAAACTGGGGAAGGAAACCATCTTGGCGGTTGCTTTTTGCAAATAGCCCTCTGTAGCACGGACCTGAATATAAAAATCTATACAACTAGTGTCCAGGATGTGTGGAGTCTGTGGAGATGAGAGGAGATGCACTCAGTTAAATAACTACTATGGGACTTTATTCTGGTCTTTGTTTGGACCTATGGCGATAATACTGCTCTGTATTTATTTATATCTTCTTTTCAAAACTGATTTCATAGAGAATTCATTCTGCAATACAAGATAATAAAAACATTTTCAATATTTTTGCCCCCACTCTATGTTATAGCTAAAACTGAATGTCAACTTGGTCCTAAAATAATTGAGATTCAGATGGAAAGCAGAAGTGCTGTTTATTATCTCAGATCAGATCTCAGATTGTATTTGATTAGATTAATATCTAAGATACTATGTTGAGCATTTTTCTTCTTACTTCTAATCAGTCACAAGAAATGATTAAGGCTAAAAGACAATCTGGTTTCAAACAAGTCTAAAGTATAAAAGGCACATGTGACTTTTGACAGTAAATGTTGCCCTCCATCAGGGCTGTGCAGAGACCACTAAAGGGGCAGGTGCTCAAAAAAAAAAAAAGGGCACATCTTACTGCATTCTAGGACAGAATATTAACAAAGCCACACAGCTTTCAGAGTTTAATAAACAATGATAAATTACAATATTGTGACATATACAATCAAAGCTAAGGTAAATCTCTATACAGAGCATACAACTATCCATATGTAAGATATTTTATTAGTAATTTCTTTCTGCAGGTCTATTTTGTTATAGGAAAGTACTGCAATATTCAATCCCGCAATTTAGCAAGATCTGTAAATCAGAGCTGGTGGTTTAGCTCTGATTTACATATTTTGTCTTTACAGAATTACACTATTAAAAATATAAACAAGGGCACAATGCAACCTTTTAGTTTACTGTAATCTATAAAAAAAAGAGCTGCCTGTTCGCTGCAGTGGAGATGAAGATGGTCCATTCAGGAAAGCAGAGCTCCATCAAACTTTAAGGTGGAACTGCAGAAAAAAAGAAAAAAACAATAGCAAAAATTGAATTGTTAATGCATGTCACTAAGGGAAAAGCCTACTGAGTTTTGCTTAAAACTTTTTTAAACATTTGAATCACACATTTGTCTCATAAAGTGAATTTTTTTGCAAAACAAACTTATTTGTGCATGTCAGAAATCTTTTCTTGATATTCTAAGTTTTTGTTTGACTCAAAGTTTTGCTTGTGATTCTCACATGACGTCATGGGCAGGAGCCAAAATCACAACAAAAGATTTCTGATGTGTGCAAATAAAAGTTTATGTTTGGCAAATAACTTTTTAAGTTCACAAGACAAAAATTAGTTATTTAATATTTAAAAAGTTTTTTAAACAAAAGAATTTGTTTTTAAAAAAGAAATCATTACAATTCCAAAGGTTTTGATTACTATTTTATTTTACTTAACTGAGGTTAATTAATTTTTTCCCATTGAATAATTGGGGGAAAAATTAACTACATACTCTGCGAACCAGACCCTAAACTTAAAGTCTGGGTTGAGTTTTTTCCCTTCATTAATGACACACTTTGATTACATACATTATATCTATCATGGTAATTCAGGGTGTGTTATTTTTAATTCTAAATGAATATCCTTGTTGGACTTTTATTTAATGCTATTCTCTTTCAAGACACATCTACCTAACGCCAGAATAAATGCAATGTACATTATGCAGCAAAGGAAATTAGAAGATCGGACATATATCCATTATCGAGATGATAAGTTTTGTACGTACACAGGGAAGAAGCTTTTCAGTTATCTAGCTTTGCTAGCAAAGTCGTAGCTAGCAGCTAGCTAATAGCACAACAACAGCCTAAAGTCTGTATGATAAAAATACTGAATCGATAGATAAGAACAGTTTTTCCTCACCTGGCTGTCTCCTCCCGCTCAGTAGTTCTTCAGAGAAAAGCAGACGCAGAGGCCTGTCAGTGTCTGTTGTATTTCATTACCTCTGTGCTTAAACCGCGACTCCGTGCTGAAGCAGAAACGATACCACAACGTTTTCTGTCATCTGACAAGTAGCAAGTCTACTCCACTTTATTCACCAAAAACGTTTTTTTAAAAATATATAATTCACCAAAAACTGTTCTGTAATCTGGAACGTTTGCTATGCTGAGCTCCAGTTAGCCGCCTTATTTCACTGCGCGAGAGGCATGCGTCACGGGCAAAAGGTCAAAGGTAACAAGGTGACCGGAAGGCTTATTATGTTGTACAAAAGAACAAAACAAAACAAAAAAATTATTTTAATACATGTTATTATGTGTCAGAAGAGGGCTTTGAAAATAATAATACCAAAAAAAAAAAAAAAAAAAAAAAAAATTGACCAAAAGGGCACTTTGGGGCAAGGAGCAAAAAGGGCAGGTGATCAAGCACCCCCAGCTCCCCCCTCTGCACGTGCCTGCCCTCCGTCAACATTTTTCCTTCCAGAATTTAATCTAGTGTTTTCTAGAGCATTAAAAAGACTTACTCGTGGACAAAAGCAGCTGAATAATTCACATATCTTTATTAGTTCTGCTGAATCTTAACAAATGAATGGTTTTAATCAAGCCAGAGCAGTAGTACTAACATAAATGCAAACAATAAAAATTTGAAACATGTATAAAACCAGAAGCATTTTTCTCTCTAAACAATGCAATACTGTAACTACATCACCTACAACAAAAGGAACATTGTTATTTTTAATTTTTTTGGACAAGTTTGCTATGATTGCACCATTATGGGCAGCCAATTGGCTAGCTACACAGTTAAAAAAAAAAAAAAAAAAAACACAGAAAGGAAAGCTAAAATGGCACATATTTTTTCATCCTTCAATTCACCATAATATAATAACAGTAATAAAGATGATAATACTATGTAATACCTTAGAGATAAGTTAATATTCTTGAGCAACATTTTTTTTAATGCTGGCATAAACAACAGTTATAAAAGCCGTGATATTCACATCTGACTCTACTGTACATCATAACTCATGTGTAGGACACTACATAGTGCAGCTGGCCTGAATGCTCTCCTTTAAAAAGGCAAACTTTCCACTTTTTAGATATTTTTTTTTAAACTTCCTCCTTCTCTGCTTTTGTCTATGCAAATTATACAGAAGAAAGTAAGAGTTTTCTAGATATGCACACACCCTCGATGTAAAATTTTAGTCTCACAAGCTTTTATGTACCTTTTATTTATACAACCAAAATTTTAAAAGGCTGTCACATTGTGTTAAATGTAAATAAAAGCGCAATGCAATGGTTAGCAAATCTTCTAAATTAGTGGTCTCAAACTGCACTCTTCGAGGACTTGTAACTTTCAGATGTGTCCCTCGTCCTACACACTTAAATTAAATTGTGAAACTGTGTCACTATCATTCAGTCTAGCTCAATAGATCTATGCTAATGAGCTCATAATAGAGCCAGGTGTGTTGAAGCAGAGAGACATCTAAAAATTGCAGGACACCAGCCCTTGAGAAATTAAGTTTGAGACCCCTGCTCCACACTCATAGTTTATTCATTGGAAGATAATTTAGTAAACGTACCAAATATACAAACTAAGATATCATACCACAGTTTCCATCCCTCCATTCTCTTCCTTTTATCTGAGATTGGGCCGTTGGGATAACAGTTGGGCATGCAGACACCTTCTTTCCAGCAACACTCTCCAGCTCATTCAGGTGGATCCCAAGGCTTTCCCAGAAGGAATACATAACGAGTTCCTCAAGCCAATTCTCGGCCATCATAAGAGTCTTCACCCAAATGGGCGTACCATGAAAGCCTTCATAGGGATGCTCCTTGGAAGCACCTTGAGAAGATTCCCAAACCATTTCAATTGACTTCTCTATTTATCTCCTGCCCTATCCTATCCTCTCTCATGAACAAGACAGTAGGGCACTAGAAGTTCCCTGCTTGAACCACAGACTGACCAGCATCTTGGATGGCCTACGTTCCAGATAAGAAACTCTTGACTGCCATTTGCAGCAGTGCGGTTTTAAGGCTGAATCTCTCAAAAGTAAATTTAAATAAAATATTTTTTTTTTGCACATTACAGGCCCCTTAGATTCAACTACAGATTGTTTAAACACCGCCTACCTGAGTATTGTTCCTGACCATGTTCACCCCTTTATGACTACAGTGTACCCATCTTTTGATGGCTGCTTCCTGCATGAGAGGAACAAACCTCAAGTCATCTCAAGCCAGATTAGCTGCAAAGCTGCAACAATGAATAAAGTGAGTATACACAGGTTTCAGAGCAGCATATGTTCTCAAGAGGGGCTGAATTTGCCTGCGTGGTGACCCAGGACTATTGCACAACTATCCTGTATCAGACAAGATTGGGATAGCATTGTCCTCCAAAAACTTCAGCAACTGGTCTCCATACTTTTATTTTTTGGTTTGATTATTATTAAACAATCTTGAACAAATGATGTAATATATTAGTTTCCACATTTAATATGTGTTCTATGTTCCACAGTGAATGAAATATGGGTTTATCGTCCAACCATTGGTGGTATTCCACTCATTGCAGCTGCCCAGACAAACAGTAGGGAAACCCAGACATCCCTCGTCTCAGTGCCATTCCGGGAGATCGCAAGACAGCTCATTTTATCCACTTGTAAGAGATTTGCAAAGCATTGCATTGTGTTTTTATTTCCATTTTAAAATTCTCAATGTTTTTGAATAAGCATCGCGTCTTTTCCCTTCATATTTCTTAGTTTGTATTGCCACTAGTCCCTCTATCTTCAATCTCATAAGCTGAAGCTTTTCATATGTATACACACATGCACACGCTCTCTCTCATGCCTCCTCACACGCGCACATTTACAATCTATAACTATAATAGGTATATCTTTCTGCAAGTATATCATACATTCTATAAAATTTTTCCCTTTTGGGGGTACCGACTGCCTGCCTGACTGACTGGCTGGTTTCTTGGCAGTGAATGCACAGAGACACAATTATCATAACATTATTCAAATTCAAACTGTGTGCGTACATTCACGTTCTTGCAGTTCAGCGAAGGAGTTCGTGCTCCTGTGACCTTCATTTTAGGTCACTGCAGAGAATCTAAAGTGAGAGCTGATGGAGTTCTCTTACGCTTAAAAATGTCATCTATACTCAGTTTGGGCTGATTATCTGCTAAGCCATCGTATTTAAATTCAATTTGTAGAAAATATAAATTCTCTTGTTCTTAGTGTTTAAATGGGCCATGTGTGTTGGACCCTGTGCAGTGTATGTTTGTGTATGTGTGTGAGACCTCAGGGGTCAACATCTGCTGAGATTAAAAAAGAAAACAGTCCAGCCCCGTGTAATAGTTTTGCGCAGCTGGTGTGCCAATATTACAGATAAAGCACTGAAAATAAATAACCACGCTCTCTATCTTTTTTTCTTCTTCTTTTTTTTTTTTCAGTTCCCAGCACTAATTTGCTCTCTTACACTTGGCTGGGAAGGATGGGGTAAGGCGCTCTCTGGCCAAAATGTAAGTTGATGTCACACACTCTGACCACTAATTCTACTTTTACATAACCAGTGACATAGACTTACAATGAATAAACAGCACAATATATTCTTGTTGATCATTTCCGACAATATCCCTGATTGTCTTGTTCCTTTTCTAGGGTGGGACTTAAATGATGCACGTATTAGGTCTGTAATTTTAATTTTTTTCATTGTTTTCTATTTCTTTTGCCATCCAAACCCATGGCACACGTTTCTGGTAATGTAAGATGTATCCATGTGCAACACTAAGAGAGACAGAAAGGCCTCTTAGGAGGTTAAAAATTCAGCGATAATGCAGAATGTAGTTCAGTTTCCTGTTGATATGATGTTTGTTCCTGATAGGTTTGTTGCTTTGAAAAAAGTGATTGTTTTAGACCTTGTTTTCTACTGTATGCTGAAATAGGTTTTGTGTAAGAGGCCTCAACACTATGAGTGTAGAAAAAACTGAGCATTAGCTTCATGAATCTGTGTCTATATCTCTGTAGACTCTATCCTCTCCAGGCGCGATGGTCCGGCCCACGGAGGAGCGAGCTGGTGGAGCGAGGGGGGGCCCTTTTGGTCTTCACAGGGAGGAGAGAGAGTGAGGGCGATGGGTCCAGAGAGGGAGGGAGGAACAGAGATGGAAGGAGGACCAGAGAGAGAAGGGGGACCAGAGAGGGAAGGAGGACCAGAGAGGGAAGGAGGACCAGAAAGGGAAGGTGAACCAGAGAGAAAGGGAGGTCCAGAGTGGGAAGGGGGACCAGAAAGAGAAGAAGGACCAGAGAGAGAAGAAGGACCAGAAAGGGAAGAAGGGCCAGAGAAGGAAGGGAGTTGCTGAGGAGACAAAGGCGACATGGCTGGTGGTGGAGGTGGAGAGTTGGAGGAGGTGGGGGAAGTGGTGGTGGTAGTGGTAACAGTAGTGGTGGAGACTGTGGTTTGCTTCGTTCCCAACTGGCTCATGCGCTTTTCCAAAGCCTGGTTTTTCTGTAGAGTTTCCACATAGCTGAGCTGCAGCTGTGCCTGATACTTCAGAACCCGTTCCTTCTCGTCCTGCCAGGTGTGCCGTTCCTGGTCAAAGTTGAGGGCCTGTCGTTCCCGTTGCTGCCGCTCCAAGCGCAGTACACCCTGCAGCTGTTCAAGCTGCCTGCGCAGCTCCCCGGCCTCATCCCAGTGACCCTCCTGCGCCCGCTGTGGCTGATGGGCTTCCTGACGCAGCTGCATGTCCTGGCAGAGTTGGGAGTCGTGACGGAGCTGGGCCTCATTGCGCATTTGAGCCTCATGGCGGAGCTGGGCCTCCTGACGCAGCTGTGCTTCTTGGCGGATTTGGGCCTCGTGGCGAAGGTGAGCCTCCTGCCGGAGCTGGGCCTCCTGGCGGAGCTGGGCCTCCTGGCGGAGCTGGGCCTCCGGTCTGATCTGCGGGTTCTGACCCATTTGGATGTCCTGTTGCATATGGGTATCTTGCCGGTGCTGCACATCGCGCCACTGAGCTTCTTCACGCTGCTGCCTCTCCTGTCTCTGAGCTTCCTGCCTTTGGGCTTTAGCTTCATCGCTCTGCAGGCTGAGCAGGGTGTCGGACGTGGGGGTGAGCGAGCTGGTGGGGGGCTCAGTTGGGTTTCGAAGGCAGTGGACAGCTCCCCACGGTGGCAGCAACCCTGCTGCAGCCAAGTTTGGGCTCACAATCACTTCTGCTCCTCTGCTCGCTTCACTCAGAGCACGCTTTAAACTTAGCACCTCTGCCTCAAACACACCCAGCTTCTCTCTCAGGATGGACACCTTTCGGAAAAAGAAATGTAAACTCTTATGTAAACAGAGCATTGTAACTTTTAGATTTAGTTTATAGTTATAGACAAAGAGTGTGGTGTGCTTTTTGTCATCCTTTCTGAATCATTACTTTTGCAAACTCAACCAGACAAGATGGATAAGGACTAAAAACACGAATTTTCTATATTTTTCTTACATTATAACTTACATTTTGGCCTGGACTTTGACTAGGCTATTCTAACTGATGGATATCATTTACATTGAACCGTCCTGTTGAAGATATTAGCAACATGTGAAGTTTTCCAGGATGCCATCAGATGTTGGAGGCACCAAAAATGTGTCAGTCAAGCCCTGAATGAGTTTTGTATTGAATTTACTGAGCATTCAGTAAGGAGTTGACGCCCCCTGGTGGTGAGCAGGCGCACTGAAATTAGAGGAAGCGGTTTATTTGAGTGTGGATAGCAGCATTTTCCTCCAGTCCACGTTTTAGTGGATTTCCTGGATTTCCATTTGTTTGTAGGAGGTGCAACTGTTTGATTGTGTCAATCAAACGGGTGACACCTGTCTGCCCTCAGTAACAGAGCTTCACTCTTTGATTTATTGAATGGAGTGGGGCACCAAAAAGGGAGGCGCTTGGAAGAAACAATGCTGAGCCCCTGGCTTAAAGCAGGGTTCTCCAACCCGGATCCTTGGGAAGTGATCCTATGTTATTTAGATGTGTCATCGCTTCAACACACTTAACTCTGATGCTTGAATTACGTGCCAGGATTTCAGGCATGACGTCCCCAAAGAGCAGGGTTGGGGACCACTTCCCCAACACCAGCCATGGTGGATATAGTTTGCAGTCATTTTCATGTATGTTTCATAAATAGGGTCACTCTGTGTAAAACTACTGAAAAAAATTGCCCAAATATTTTCTCAATTATACTGATTTTCTACCAACAAACTCCTAACCTTTGACATTTCATTGATTTGCATTAACAGAAAACATAGTAAATATTTGTCAAAACAGAATTTTATGTATGCTTTTAATTTATAACCCAATTAGTGAGAATTAAACATTTTAATTAAAAACGGAACTTGTTTTCTATGTTTTGAAGTCAATTTATACCAAGTTTTGTATGAACAACATTGATGGACTGGTACAGTTCATGAATAATTCATCTCATTGTCTTTTTTTCTTAACATAACAGTGACGTTTGCTTTAAAAGCCCACCTCAGACAGTGTCCTCCTCAGCTCGCCTTCACACTTCTCCAGTTCCAGACACTTTGTGCTGTAGGAATCCTTCAGACCCAGCATGACCTCCTCCCGCTCCCTCAGCTGGGCGTTGAGCTCCTTCAGCTGACCCCTCAGGGCCACCATCTCTCCGGCCCGCTGGGTCACTTCAGCCTGACTCTCTCTGAGCTGCTGCTTCAGGAGGGAAATCTCACCTGCTTTCTGACAAACCTGTCACAGGAACAACGCATAGAAAAGAAATGTAAAAAAATGCTTTAAAATACATAATTAACTGCATGATATGCTGAAAATGGGTTGTCAGAAGGTCATTTAGAAGGATAATGTACCAAAACATGGACAAATCGGTTCCTTCCTACAACTCTGTTCAAGTATTTCTTCGCAATAAAATAAAATAATATTTTCCTCTCATAATGTTGTTTTTTTGTTGATGCATTGTTTTGAATAACTTCTCTAATGTACAGCTAAACATCTGAGACTTAGTAAGCTGTATACATTTAGTGTATTTGTGAGAATGGAATAGCTGCAAAAGAGGCGAGTTTTGATCAACGTTTTTTTTTAAATTAGGATTATCCCGCACTTTTATTCAGAAAGATAGGTTTATGAAGATCTTGAGCCACGTATATAATGGTGATTCTACATGCTTGAATGAAAGGAAGGAGAAAACAGGGATGTCAACTCTTATTTGATATTTTATTCAGAAAATGAATGCTATTTGTTTGATTACCAAACCAAATGTATGAATCTGCACAATGTCTCACCTTTAAATCCTACCTACAATGAAGGCCTGCAGTCATTTTACCAAACTGGTCAAGTGGAACATCTCATGTCTCACCTCCCACTTGGTCTCCTCCAGACGCGGCAGGATGTCAGCCTGTTCTTTCCTGTAGTCCAGGCACTTTCTCTCCAGCTCCTCTCTCTGAGCCAACAGGGCCGCCATCTCCTCCTGGAGCCTCCTCTTGTCCTGAGACAGACGAGTGATCTGGGCCTGCAGGGCGGTCTGGGAGCGCTGAGCCCGGCGGGTAACCTACAGGGGAACATAAATGTACTATTTACAGCTTGTAACATATTCACACCCTGTCAACGTTTTGACATTTTCTTGTTTTACAACTACAAGCTTTGCTGTGGTTAATTCGAAAGATAAGGCAATGCATAGTTATGAAATAGAAGGGAAAGGCTGTGTCCTGAATATTTTGCATGTAAAATTAACAAAAGTGTGACCTGCATTTATAGCCAGGCCACAGTACTGAACAATCTGTCCACTAAAAATTAAGAGTGTGGAACAAATGGAAACCCACAGAGATTTGTCTACCCCATAATCTGACCCACCAAGCAAGGAAACAACAATATTTTTTTTCCTTTTCTTAATATAAAAAATGCATTTATATCTTCTTTTATCCCTATTTTATTTCCTCTAAAGTTTGTATATTTATACCTTATAAACGTAGGCCTGAAAGAGCTTGAAAATCCAAGTCATTTTTCTTATTTGTGCACGCAGTCTTGACCAATAAAGCTGATTTTGAAAGCTTTATTTGAGAAAATCAGCCAAAAGGCCCACAATAACTTTGGAGGAGCAGCAGCAATCCACAACTCAGGTGTGAGAATCTGTTGACATGACATCTGTGCACTCCATGTACAGTATCTACCTTTTATGAAAGACTGAGGGGGAGATTGTTACTGTTGAAAGGAAGCCATTAGATGTCCCATCTGCAGTTTGTCAGAAACCAGTCAGGGGACAAAGCAAACGTGAAAGAAGGTGAACTGCTCAGACGAGACCAAAATTGAGCTTTTTGGTTCGTATGCAAACATTATATGGAAGAAAACAAATATTTAACGTCACCCTAACGTACTGTCAACACTGAAAGAGGAGGTGGTGGCAGCACAGGTTATACAACTGAGGTCACCTGCTGCAGACGTGAAGCGTAGTTCTGCCTCAGCTCGTCCATCTGTCGCTCCCAAACACGCTGCTTCTCCTCAAACACCTGAATGATGGCCGCCTCACTCTGGTCCAGGTTCCTGCGCATGTGCTGTACCTGGAGGAAAGAGACGGAGACGGATCAGGCCTGACAGCTAAATATACACAGAAGAAGAGCAACACCTTTGATATCAATGAAGTCATAGGAATCTGTCATCATCCTGGGTTTTTCTCACAGCTAGCCTAACATAGTTCTCAGTAAGACTTTTAATTAATATGCTGGGTTATGATAGAAATAAAACAAATATTCTTAAAACTGTAGTATGTAACTTAAAAAAAAGTTGCTGTTTTTTACATATATGTTGAATCTGTTACTATGTTGTGACCGTATAATGTGAGGCAGATCTGTGAAAAATTCGAGCTCGTCTACTTTCTCCCATTGCTAACTGCAGAAATACACAAATTAGTCAGAAACACGAAATCAGAGCCAGAAGGGGGGTTTCACTGTTGTCAATCAAGCTTGTGTATGTGCTGCTCAATTGTTCCCTCTTGCTCTCTGCTACACTACAGCTTCTTCTCGACAGCAGAGCCTCTCATGAATGCTCAGGCTAATTAGCATCGTCAGCACTGGCTGTGGAAAAACTGTTTTTCGGTGACAGTAAGTTGTTTCTCCACCATTATCACATCAAACAGTGCATACACAAGGTTGATTGACAGTGCTAAGACCTTCTTCCTGACTCTGATTGGTTGTTTCTGACCAGGAATGGTACATTTCTGCAGATTGCTATAGAGATACAGCGAGGAAGTGTGGAGCTTAATGTTTTCACAGATTAATTGTCTTTCACTGAGACAACATGATGACAGTTTTAACAAAAATTTAAAAAAATTCATTTTGTAAAAGCTACATACGCAGATTAGAAATCAAATCATATTTAGGGTCCTGTAAAAAGTCCTTGGGACAAGTCTTTGCTCTTTGAAGTTTGCCTCCAATGTTACATATTTCTTTGAAAACTTTAAAAGTGGTCTTTGTTCATAAATTTATAGATCATTTCCACAGGAATTTTCTTAGATTTGATAATATTGGCACCACGGTGCACATCCTGTCTTGTAAATTTTAGAAATTTTGGAATAAATACCAGCAATATATTTAAACAAATTTCAGCAAGTCATTCTGTGTTTCACATTTGCTTTTTTATTTTAATTTCAGCTATCTTAAGCATGTCTTTGGTTCATTTGAAACATACATATCATATGCAATTGAATATTCACTTAACTTCAATTTTTTAACACTAACTTTTAAACAGAAGTAATTGTACTCTTGAGTGCAAATTACACTTGGACCTATATCAATTTGATACAATAGGAGCTCCCCCACTTCTCATATCCGTGTCCTGTCACCTTTTTGAGCAGTTAAAACAGTTTAATCCTTTGTTAACATGTCGTAATCTGTTTTTCCGAGCCGCCTTCAAACGCAACATGAACGCTCAGACGCTCGCGCTGGGTTTACACCTGAGCGGCAGTGAAGGAGACCTGCTTCCGCTGCTGTGCAGAGCTACGCAGGTGTGTTAGAATCATGGCAGCAAACCAGCAAAACGCAAAGAACTTTTCACAGTTTTTTCCCCCAAACTAACCGGCTGAGTTGAGTAAAGCTGTTGGATGCAGGTAATGTTAGCTAAAAGATGACAAGCTAATAACAATACAGCACCTTAAGCTTGTTAACAAGTAGCCTGTAGGCTACTGGTGTTGTCTATGTTCAGATTCATTTTGCCCCCCCAAAATAAGTCCATGCCCCCCCTGTTAAACTCGTCTGGAGCCGGGGCTGGGTATTGATGCACAAGATGTGCACAAGTCTTGCTGCTGAAATGTGCTATACAAATAAAATTTGATTGATTGTAAGTGAGAGTCCGTTAGCCGTGTCCTGACACGGCTCTTATTTAAGTTCATGACCGAGAATGTCTTCTCACACAAATACGTCGACCCAAACAAGATTAGCATTTTCTTTCTAAATGCTCGAATCTCTCGAAACCTGTCGGTAAAAGTTGACGAGAGAAAGCTGCTGGTGCCGACCTCCTGGCGGCTGTTTGCGTCACTCTGCAGCTCAATGAGCTCCATCTGCAAATGGTCTGAGTCACACGGGCTGCTGCCCTCTAGTGGGTAAATGAGGAACGGCATTTAGTGTGTAAGCTACACCCTATGCAGGTAACAGTACTGCTGCCCAATGTATTAATTCTACGTGCGGGCCAGACGTTATTGATTTTATGACAGAGGCTGCGGGCTGCATGAAATTTGACCACGGGCCGCATTTGGCCCCCGGGCCGGACTTTGGACATGTCTGCCGTAAGGTATGCTGGATTTACGGGTATGCTGGACAGTCAGAACACCTGTTATTGACGTCAATCTGTGACGTCAATAACAGTAAGTTTCCTCCCTTACGCCTCCTGGGGGATGGCTAAAAAGGAAAAGTGCCTACGTTCATACACTGTATGGAAGTAGGACTGTGACGTCACCTGCATCTGATTGATTCAGCTGGTCACGTGATCCTCGGTTGGCAAAGTCAAAGCCAGAATCATACGTCACCGATGACGTCAATGACCGAAAGAAGCAGAGTCCTTGAATGTAGGTCCTCTGCGATCATTTGGTCACTTGACTTTTTGTCTTTTTGTCTTGCAGGCTGACGTTTGTAAGAACGAACCTGGACAGGATAGTAGAAGATAGAATAGGTTCTCCTTTCTTTCTTTTACCTCTCTCTCCGTCTATCCCTCTATCTTTTTAGATGGAGGTTTTAGCATAGACTGAAGATGAGGGTTTGTTCACAAGTGTTGCCACGTGAGACGAAAAAGAAAAATTTTAGTGCTGGGGCCTTTTTATAAGGACTTTGTCTTTAAAGCCCCATACCTTACGCTTCCTGCGGGAAGGCGCCATTCCTGCGGGAAGGCGCCTCCAGCGGGAAGGAGCCTCCTGCGGGAAGGCGTAAGGTATGGGGCTTTAGAGACAAAGTCTTTATAAAACGGCCTTGGCACTTATGCCTTTCTTTTTCGTCTCGTGTGCCAACACTTGTGAACGAACCCTCATCTTCAGTCTATGCTAAAACCTCCATCTAAAAAGATAGAGGGATAGACGGAGAGAGAGGTAAAAGACAGAAAGGAGAACCTATTCTATCCTCTACTATCCAGTCTGACTGGTTCGTTCTTACAAACGTCAGCCTGCAAGACAACAAGACAAAAAGTTTAGTCTGAATCTACGTTAAAAGCAGAGTCTTTGAATAGAGATTCAAAGACTCTGCTTCTACAGTCTTTGAATGTAGATTCAGACTGCTCGTAAATCCAGCATACCTTGCGGTAATGCGGATGCATATATCAATGTTACATTTTTTTTATAAATCCGTCATACCTGTAGAAGTTTCATTTTCTGTGTTTTTGTCATACACCATAAAGTGGGAGATAACAGTTACTTAACGAAATCACTTTGCGTTACTGTGCGTTACGATGTTCTTTTCTAATTTAATGTTATTTCCTCTGCGCATCTTTTGGAGCCACCGCCTTTTATATGCGACATTATCAACAGCGCCAGAAATGTAAAGAAAGGATGAGCGTTTCGTTGTTGGAGAAACAGGAACTATTTTGTGTTTCTGTCGCCAAGTCCGATTATTATAAGCGGTTTTGGGCTTGTTTTGTTTCCAAAGTCGCTTGCAAATTTAATGAATCGCAGGTTGCGCTGTTTGGGGCTCGTTTTTGAACGTGAAGTTACTCATTTGGAAATAAGCAGAGACTCATAAAAAATCCCAGAATGTGTCTGTCATCCTGGTCGTTTACGTCAGACATTCCCTGTCCATCATTTCCCGGATGATCCGTCCCGCTGTGTCTTTGTTAGCGTGAAGTTCATATATTTGCTATGAATGACGCCGAGCTTCGCGTTGCGCTCCAGAAAACTGCAAACATCGAGACTAATATGAACAGCGCAATAAACGTGAAAACAGCCACAAATGGACGTGTCCGTAATTCTGTGCAACTAAACGCCATTATAATAATATTGTAATGGTTGTTTTAGAACAAAAGAACACTTGGACGTGATTGCACAAGGGAATGTTCATTTTATGATGCTACGATTTCGAGAATTTGCAATATAGACACAGAGTTTGGGGAAGAAGACGGCGGTTGCTCATTTCACTAACGCTGTTCATGTTTACAGGCTCTCCACGAAGGACAAAGGAGAAGTAGACACATCAATAAAAAAACATCATTTGTTATCATCGTTTCAACCCGTTTGAGACATGTAACATTTTATTTTTCAGAAGTTTGTGGTAAATAATAATAAAAAGAAAAATCTAGTTTTTTCCACGCAGTGTCCAGAAAGAGGTGCTGTTCTGCTTGTTGTCTATCAGCTTCGGTCAGCATCCAGCTTTATTCATGTGCTATTTTTTTAGGACATATTCCGCGCAGTTTTCTGAAGAAGTATTAAAATATTACAAAGGTAGACTAGCAATAGGGACAAAAAAAAATACCGCGGGAGACCAAATTTGTAGTCAAACAGTATTTGTAGTAATAGTGACGCTAAACGGGACTAATGTCTTGTTTACAGTATGGTAACGATATTGGAAACAGCAAAAGCCATTTATGTTAATATGTTTGATTAACATAGCAGCTTATTTAAATAAAATTTACCGTAAACTCCTGAGAAATAAAACACACAAAATGAAACTTCTACAGGTATCACGGATTTATAATAAATCTGCTGAATGAGCAGTATGTGACATAACATCGATGTGCTCATGCGCATTACCGTAAGGTATGCTGGATAATGCGCATGCGCATTACCGTAAGGTATGCTGGATTTACGGGTATGCTGTATAGTCAGAACACCTGTTATTGACGTCAATCTGTGACGTCAATAACAGTAAGTTTCCTCCCTTACGCCTCCTGGGGATGGCTAAAAAGGAAAAGTGCCTACGTTCAAACACTGTATGGAAATAGGACTGTGACGTCACCTGCATCTGATTGATTCAGCTGGTCACGTGATCCTCGGTTGGCAAAGTCAAAGCCGAATCATACGTCACCGATGACGTCAATGACCGAAAGAAGCAGAGTCCTTGAATGTAGGTCCTCTGCGATCATTTGGTCACTTGACTTTTTGTCTTTTTGTCTTGCAGGCTGACGTTTGTAAGAACGAACCAGTCAGACTAGATAGTAGAGGATAGAATAGGTTCTCCTTTCTGTCTTTTACCTCTCTCTCCGTCTATCCCTCTATCTTTTTAGATGGAGGTTTTAGCATAGACTGAAGATGAGGGTTTGTTCACAAGTGTTGCCACGTGAGACGAAAAAGAAAAATTTTAGTGCTGGGGCCTTTTTATAAGGACTTTGTCTTTAAAGCCCCATACCTTACGCTTCCTGCGGGAAGGCGCCATTCCTGCGGGAAGGCGCCTCCAGCGGGAAGGAGCCTCCTGCGGGAAGGCGTAAGGTATGGGGCTTTAGAGACAAAGTCTTTATAAAACGGCCTTGGCACTTATGCCTTTCTTTTTCGTCTCGTGTGCCAACACTTGTGAACGAACCCTCATCTTCAGTCTATGCTAAAACCTCCATCTAAAAAGATAGAGGGATAGACGGAGAGAGAGGTAAAAGACAGAAAGGAGAACCTATTCTATCCTCTACTATCCAGTCTGACTGGTTCGTTCTTACAAACGTCAGCCTGCAAGACAACAAGACAAAAGGTTTAGTCTGAATCTACGTTAAAAGCAGAGTCTTTGAATAGAGATTCAAAGACTCTGCTTCTACAGTCTTTGAATGTAGATTCAGACTGCTCGTAAATCCAGCATACCTTGCGGTAATGCGGATGCATATATCAATGTTACATTTTTTTTATAAATCCGTCATACCTGTAGAAGTTTCATTTTGTGTGTTTTTGTCATACACCATAAAGTGGGAGATAACAGTTACTTAACGAAATCACTTTGCGTTACTGTGCGATACGATGTTCTTTTCTAATTTAATGTTATTTCTTCTGCGCATCTTTTGGAGCCACCGCCTTTTATATGCGACATTATCAGCAGCGCCAGAAATGTAAAGAAAGGATGAGCGTTTCGTTGTTGGAGAAACAGGAACTATTTTGTGTTTCTGTCGCCAAGTCCGATTATTATAAGCGGTTTTGGGCTTGTTTTGTTTCCAAAGTCGCTTGCAAATTTAATGAATCGCAGGTTGCGCTGTTTGGGGCTCGTTTTTGAACGTGAAGTTACTCATTTGGAAATAAGCAGAGACTCATAAAAAATCCCAGAATGTGTCTGTCATCCTGGTCGTTTACGTCAGACATTCCCTGTCCATCATTTCCCGGATGATCCGTCCCGCTGTGTCTTTGTTAGCGTGAAGTTCATATATTTGCTATGAATGACGCCGAGCTTCGCGTTGCGCTCCAGAAAACTGCAAACATCGAGACTAATATGAACAGCGCAATAAACGTGAAAACAGCCACAAATGGACGTGTCCGTAATTCTGTGCAACTAAACGCCATTATAATAATATTGTAATGGTTGTTTTAGAACAAAAGAACACTTGGACGTGATTGCACAAGGGAATGTTCATTTTATGATGCTACGATTTCGAGAATTTGCAATATAGACACAGAGTTTGGGGAAGAAGACGGCGGTTGCTCATTTCACTAACGCTGTTCATGTTTACAGGCTCTCCACGAAGGACAAAGGAGAAGTAGACACATCAATAAAAAAACATCATTTGTTATCATCGTTTCAACCCGTTTGAGACATGTAACATTTTATTTTTCAGAAGTTTGTGGTAAATAATAATAAAAAGAAAAATCTAGTTTTTTCCACGCAGTGTCCAGAAAGAGGTGCTGTTCTGCTTGTTGTCTATCAGCTTCGGTCAGCATCCAGCTTTATTCATGTGCTATTTTTTTAGGACATATTCCGCGCAGTTTTCTGAAGAAGTATTAAAATATTACAAAGGTAGACTAGCAATAGGGACAAAAAAAAATACCGCGGGAGACCAAATTTGTAGTCAAACAGTATTTGTAGTAATAGTGACGCTAAACGGGACTAATGTCTTGTTTACAGTATGGTAACGATATTGGAAACAGCAAAAGCCATTTATGTTAATATGTTTGATTAACATAGCAGCTTATTTAAATAAAATTTACCGTAAACTCCTGAGAAATAAAACACACAAAATGAAACTTCTACAGGTATCACGGATTTATAATAAATCTGCTGAATGAGCAGTATGTGACATAACATCGATGTGCTCATGCGCATTACCGTAAGGTATGCTGGATAATGCGCATGCGCATTACCGTAAGGTATGCTGGATTTACGGGTATGCTGTATAGTCAGAACACCTGTTATTGACGTCAATCTGTGACGTCAATAACAGTAAGTTTCCTCCCTTACGCCTCCTGGGGATGGCTAAAAAGGAAAAGTGCCTACGTTCAAACACTGTATGGAAATAGGACTGTGACGTCACCTGCATTTGATTGATTCAGCTGGTCACGTGATCCTCGGTTGGCAAAGTCAAAGCCGAATCATACGTCACCGATGACGTCAATGACCGAAAGAAGCGGAGTCCTTGAATGTAGGTCCTCTGCGATCATTTGGTCACTTGACTTTTTGTCTTTTTGTCTTGCAGGCTGACGTTTGTAAGAACGAACCTGGACAGGATAGTAGAAGATAGAATAGGTTCTCCTTTCTTTCTTTTACCTCTCTCTCCGTCTATCCTTCTATCTTTTTAGATGGATGTTTTAGCATAGACTGAAGATGAGGGTTTGTTCACAAGTTTTGCCACGTGAGACGAAAAAGAAAAATTTTAGTGCTGGGGCCTTTTTATAAGGACTTTGTCTTTAAAGCCCCATACCTTACGCTTCCTGCGGGAAGGCGCCTCCAGCGGGAAGGAGCCTCCTGCGGGAAGGCGTAAGGTATGGGGCTTTAGAGACAAAGTCTTTATAAAACGGCCTTGGCACTTATGCCTTTCTTTTTCGTCTCGTGTGCCAACACTTGTGAACGAACCCTCATCTTCAGTCTATGCTAAAACCTCCATCTAAAAAGATAGAGGGATAGACGGAGAGAGAGGTAAAAGACAGAAAGGAGAACCTATTCTATCCTCTACTATCCAGTCTGACTGGTTCGTTCTTACAAACGTCAGCCTGCAAGACAACAAGACAAAAAGTTTAGTCTGAATCTACGTTAAAAGCAGAGTCTTTGAATAGAGATTCAAAGACTCTGCTTCTACAGTCTTTGAATGTAGATTCAGACTGCTCGTAAATCCAGCATACCTTGCGGTAATGCGGATGCATATATCAATGTTACATTTTTTTTATAAATCCGTCATACCTGTAGAAGTTTCATTTTGTGTGTTTTTGTCATACACCATAAAGTGGGAGATAACAGTTACTTAACGAAATCACTTTGCGTTACTGTGCGATACGATGTTCTTTTCTAATTTAATGTTATTTCTTCTGCGCATCTTTTGGAGCCACCGCCTTTTATATGCGACATTATCAGCAGCGCCAGAAATGTAAAGAAAGGATGAGCGTTTCGTTGTTGGAGAAACAGGAACTATTTTGTGTTTCTGTCGCCAAGTCCGATTATTATAAGCGGTTTTGGGCTTGTTTTGTTTCCAAAGTCGCTTGCAAATTTAATGAATCGCAGGTTGCGCTGTTTGGGGCTCATTTTTGAACGTGAAGTTACTCATTTGGAAATAAGCAGAGACTCATAAAAAATCCCAGAATGTGTCTGTCATCCTGGTCGTTTACGTCAGACATTCCCTGTCCATCATTTCCCGGATGATCCGTCCCGCTGTGTCTTTGTTAGCGTGAAGTTCATATATTTGCTATGAATGACGCCGAGCTTCGCGTTGCGCTCCAGAAAACTGCAAACATCGAGACTAATATGAACAGCGCAATAAACGTGAAAACAGCCACAAATGGACGTCTCCGTAAATCTATGCAACTAAACGCCATATTGTAATGGTTGTTTTAACAAAAGAAGAACACTTGGACGTGATTGCACAAGGGAATGTTCATTTTATGATGCTACGATTTCGAGAATTTGCAATATAGACACAGAGTTTGGGGAAGAAGACGGCGGTTGCTCATTTCACTAACGCTGTTCATGTTTACAGGCTCTCCACGAAGGACAAAGGAGAAGTAGACACATCAATAAAAAAACATCATTTGTTATCATCGTTTCAACCCGTTTGAGACATGTAACATTTTATTTTTCAGAAGTTTATGGTAAATAATAATAAAAAGAAAAATCTATGTTTTTCCACGCAGTGTCCAGAAAGAGGTGCTGTTCTGCTTGTTGTCTATCAGCTTCGGTCAGCATCCAGCTTTATTCATGTGCTATTTTTTTAGGACATATTCCGCGCAGTTCTCTGAAGAAGTATTAAAATATTACAAAGGTAGATTAGCAATAGGGACAAAAAAAATACCGCGGGAGACCAAATTTGTAGTCAAACAGTATTTGTAGTAATAGTGACGCTAAACGGGACTAATGTCTTGTTTACAGTATGGTAACGATATTGGAAACAGCAAAAGCAATTTATGTTAATATGTTTGATTAACATAGCAGCTTATTTAAATAAAATTTACCGTAAACTCCTGAGAAATAAAACACACAAAATGAAACTTCTACAGGTATGACGGATTTATAATAAATCTGCTGAATGAGCAGTATGTGACGTAACATCGATGTGCGCATGCGCATTACCGTAAGGTATGCTGGGTTTACGGGTATGCTGGATAGTCAGAACACCTGTTACTGACGTCAATCTGTGACGTGTGAATCGGGTTTTGACTTTGCCACCCGAGGATCACGTGACAAAGTGAGCCAATCAGATTGCCGTAAGTAAAAGCAATAAACTGCTAAGCCAATCACCTGTCTCTGGCAACTCTTCCTCCTCCACCTGGCAGAGCGCCAGTTTCCTCCATTACGCCTCCTGCGGGATGGCTAAAAAGGATACTGTATGGAATAGGACTGTGACGTCACCTGCATCTGATTGATTCAGCTGGTCACGTGATCCTCGGTTGGCAAAGTCAAAGCCGAATCATACGTCACCGATGACGTCAATGACCGAAAGAAGCAGAGTCCTTGAATGTAGGTCCTCTGCATTTGGTCACTTGACTTTTTGTCTTGTTGTCTTGCAGGCTGACGTTTGTAAGAACGAACCTGGACAGGATAGTAGAGGATAGAATAGGTTCTCCTTTCTTTCTTTTACCTCTCTCTCCGTCTATCCCTCTATCTTTTTAGATGGAGGTTTTAGCATAGACTGAAGATGAGGGTTTGTTCACAATTGTTGCCACATGAGACGAAAAAGAAAAATTTTAGTGCTGGGGCCTTTTTATAAGGACTTTGTCTTTAAAGCCCCATACCTTACGCTTCCTGCGGGAAGGCGCCATTCCTGCGGGAAGGCGCCTCCAGCGGGAAGGAGCCTCCTGCGGGAAGGCGTAAGGTATGGGGCTTTAGAGACAAAGTCCTTATAAAACGGCCTCCGCACTTATGCCTTTCTTTTTCGTCTCGTGTGCCAACACTTGTGAACGAACCCTCATCTTCAGTCTATGCTAAAACCTCCATCTAAAAAGATAGAGGGATAGACGGAGAGAGAGGTAAAAGACAGAAAGGAGAACCTATTCTATCCTCTACTATCCAGTCTGACTGGTTCGTTCTTACAAACGTCAGCCTGCAAGACAACAAGACAAAAAGTTTAGTCTGAATCTACGTTGAAAGCAGAGTCTTTGAATAGAGATTCAAAGACTCTGCTTCTACAGTCTTTGAATGTAGATTCAGATTGCTCGTAAATCCAGCATACCTTGCGGTAATGCGGATGCATATATCAATGTTACATTTTTTTTATAAATCCGTCATACCTGTAGAAGTTTCATTTTGTGTGTTTTTGTCATACACCATAAAGTGGGAGATAACAGTTACTTAACGAAATCACTTTGCGTTACGATGTTCTTTTCTAATTTAATGTTATTTCTTCTGCGCATCTTTTGGAGCCACCGCCTTTTATATGCGACATTATCAGCAGCGCCAGAAATGTAAAGAAAGGATGAGCGTTTCGTTGTTGGAGAAACAGGAACTATTTTGTGTTTCTGTCGCCAAGTCCGATTATTATAAGCGGATTTGGGCTTGTTTTGTTTCCAAAGTCGCTTGCAAATTTAATGAATCGTGGATTGCGCTGTTTGGGGCTCATTTTTGAATGTGAAGTTACTCATTTGGAAATAAGCAGAGACTCATAATATATCCCAGAACAAATCACCTCAATAAAAAAAAACATCATTTGTTATCATTGTTTCAACCCGTTTGAGACATGTAACATTTTATTTTTCAGAAGTTTATGGTAAATAATAATAAAAAGAAAAATCTAGTTTTTTCCACGCAGTGTCCAGAAAGAGGTGCTGTTCTGCTTGTTGCCTATCAGCTTCGGTCAGCACAAGCTGTCTTGTAAATTTTAGAAATTTTGGAATAAATACCAGACTCAGCATTCCTAAACATCCTTTCACCTCTTGCTCTTTCTCCCACAGTCGGTCCTCGAGGTCCTGGATGATATCATCAGACGAGGGGGAGGGTCGCAGAGGTGCTGGAGCGTCACTCAGGTGGCTCAGCCTCTGATAGGACGAGGAGCTCTTCCCTGAGGAGGACCGACCGCTGTCTGAGGCACTCAGCCCGTTCTGCTGGGCAAAACCACGACGTGACGGTGACGCTTCAACGACATATTAGCTGCAGGGAGAATTGAGCATCAAAATAAATCAGAGGACAGCCTTACCTGGTAGCCGGGTTTGTCCAGTTTGTCCAGACCTGCAGCTGCCCCCGCCATGCCCAACCTATTAATGTGGCTGGTAGAAGCACTGAGGGGCCCTAAGACCGCTGGGGGCCCACAGCCAGACCCCGAGCCTGTGTAGGTGGGCAGACTAGTCAGGGAGTTTCTCCCTGAATCTGACATCCCTCCCTGAACCACCTCCGTACCATTTCCCCCTCCATCACTCCTGCTGACCCTAACTGGACTGTCTTGGTCCAGGAGCAGGGCCTCTGGCACCTCCCCTCCGTCCCCTCCCACTGCGTCTCTGCCTCTCCTGCCTACTCTGCCCTCACTGAACCCCTCGCCCCTGGCGTCAGTCTTTCCCTCGCCCCCGGCCCCTCCCGCCTGGCCCACCAGGTTCTGCATGGAGTGAAAGCTTTTGGGAACCACCGGCTTGAAGGCGGAGGGACGGACGAGGCCGGAGGTGCTCTGCATCGCCTGCGGAGTAGAAGGAGGAAGGATTCAAAATGAAATAGATAAATACTGGAGTCATGTCACTGCTAAATTATGCAATATGTGTAAAATTGTTTACAACAGTTTAGATACACCCATCATCATCAGCATGAATGTCATATCGATTTGGGATTTTTCATTAAATATCAGGGCCAGTTAATTAATTGTAAAAACAAGAATCAAGTGCACAGGTGGAAGTTTTTTTTTGATTTTCTTTAATCAACTCAATTCAGTCCATGAAATCCTACATGAGCGCTCAGATAGATACACACATCCCTGCTAAGTTTTGGTTAAATGCTCCTTAGCGGGTTGTGGGGGAAACCACACCGTTTTTGTTGCTTCTGGAAAAACTCTGCCACTCTTCTTCACAGAACCAGAAGAGCTGTTTGTAATTGTTTTTGTTGCTCAGATCCAGCTTTCAAACAGAGTCATAGAGTTTTCACTTAATATTTTTATTAATTTCCGGACCAGTTTTGATCTGTGTTTTGGATCATTTTGGGAACAATGAAATGCATCCAGCTTTTAACCGTCTAGCTTTTAATATGCGGACAAGTTAAGGAATTTAAAGTTACAGTAGTGCTACTTCTTCATTTGTCTATATCATATGTGCAATGCACAGTACTACTGCCAGGGAAACCGACCCTTAGTATGATACTGCCACCACCATGGTCAACAGTTCTTTTCATCATTGTGTCCAAAGGTGTTGATTTTGAAGCAGGTTCCTCTTTAGTCAATGTTTTAAGCCAGTAGTGATGTAACTCTTACTACACTGTTTACTCTTAGGCTTGAGCCTTGTTGGCTCCTGGGTTGTTCAGGAACATTATGACTCATTCCGCTTCACCTGAGGGTGACAGTTTGGGTTGAGTAGGAGAAATTTGGACGTTTTAACACAACAGTGACCTCAAACACATTAAAATGTTTTAGAAAGATTTACATCAAGATTCCAGAAACGTCGCCCCAACACCCTGACCTGAACATCAATGAAAACTTGTGGATTATGTGACAGGAAATCAGCCAGTTCTGCCAATTGTGCCAAAAGGAGCAGTCACATATCCAACCAAAATTATGTTGGAAGCTTCTTGATGACTGCAAAAACCCAAAATTAATATGACATCCATGCCCGTGATGAGTGTATGTAAACTTCCGCACGGAACATTAGGGTTTTGGTATTATGTCTGTAACTCTATTAACTGGTGTCATAAAGTTAAAGAATGTGTATTAATGCCATTATTTGTTATTATTCCAACAGAAAATCAGTTCAAAGTTATCTTTGCTGATATTTTTCTCTATGCTTACTTAGTGTGTTATATATTAGATTTTTCACATAAGTGTAAGCAATAACTGCCTAGCTTAAGTATATATAATATATATATATATATATATATATATATATATACACACTGCTCAAAAAAATAAAGGGAACACTCAAATAACACACCCTAGATCCGAATGAATGAAATATTCTCATTGAATACTTTGTTCTGTACAAAGTTGAATGTGCTGACAACAAAATCACACAAAAATCATCAATGGAAATCAAATTTATTAACCAGTGGAGGCCTGGATTTGGAGCCACACACAAAATTAAAGTGAAATGTTCCCTTTGAGCAGTATATATATATATATATATATATATTTTTTTTTTTTTTTTACTTTTACAATAATTTCATGGATCTTTTACACAATAGAGGAAGTCTATAGAATAGCTTTAATTACGGGTTATCACGGGATACAAAAAATAATAATAAGTGGTGTATTTTCATGTTTTCCGGTTGTCTTCTGGCTGTTCTAAGGACTTATTTTCTTTAACATTTTCTGGTCAAATCAAGATGAAATACTTTTAAACAGGGTGATAAAGCTGCAGTGTTTCCTGTCAGAATTAATTTTAAACTTCTGCCACTGTTCTATGAAGCATGTTACCAGAAACAGACATGAACAAGATGAGGAAGCATTTAGATGTTGATCTCTCTCAACTTTTAAAAAAAATATGAAACTCATTTTCCCCCTTTTGAACCAGACATAGCCCTGACATTTCCAAAGTCTGCCTCTGATTGGCCAGTCATGTTCCTTGACGTTTCCTTCCCTCTAAGATGAGTTGAGACTCAAACAGAGTAAAACAAGAATCAGATGACTGAAACAGAGGGAAGACTGATAACCTCTTCAGATTTATTTGGGATACATATTTTTGTTTACTTCACATTTGTCTTATTTTTCCTGTGAAATTTATTTTGTTTTCAAGTTTTTCCTCCACTCTTCAAACATGTGTCCACATCCCGTAGCAACTTTCTTAAAAAAAAAAGATAAATCAGTTGATTAGAATGTAAAGTGAGTAACGAGCAGAAAACAGGGGCTGTTTTGCCAAGATTTTCCTGTTTACTAAGCGGAGCGAACAGTACTGTATGGAGCAAGAACAAGATACAAGCTGGTATCTTGTTCCAACATGAAACACAGTATAAGTTGCTGAGTTATTCCTTTAGTGGCAATTATGGTGGTGGGAGTTTCTCCCTCTCTGATTAAAATTAAATAGCAGAATTCAAAATTTAGTTTCAGTTAATGGCACAAGCCTTTTTCTTTAAATTCCTTCTTGACACGTACATAATCCTTTCATAAAATTTAGATTTTTAACTATTTCAATGGATGTTGTGAGAATCTCTTAGCTTGTAAGATCTGGTTAGTGTTAGTGTCTTTGTTCATATTTATCTTTTGTAATTTGTCTATTTTTACTCTAATAAGCCACTAATAAGTTAATTATTGGTTATTGGATATATTGATCTTTCCATTTTATTCAAACTTTTTTTTTTTTTTACCTTAAACAAGTCTCAGTTTTGAAAAATACACAAATTCCTTAAATGTATGATAGAGCTTACTCTGTGGAAGTGAATAATACTTTGAGCAGCTTTTATTTAAAAGATAAAGAGTTATTTATTTATGCACATGGTTTATCGTGGTTTCTTTTTTGATGAAACTGAGTCCAAAATGTCAAACTACCTGCTCCAGTTTTCCTGACACGGCCATGATCTTGGGCGGGTTGTGGTTTGGTGGGTTGTGGCCAACTGGATTGTTTTCATTGTCGGTTCTGGTTGAAACCATCTCTCTGTGCTGGTGGTGGTTCACGCCCACACTGGTCTTCTCGCTGACTCCTCGACCCACAATGTTTCCACAAACATCCAGACCTGCCGCCTGCATCTGCATCTCCCTCTCCCTCTCCCTCTCCATCCGCTCGTTCTCCAGCCTCTCTCTTTCGCGCTCCCTCTCTCTCTCCCTCTCGCGTTCCCTCTCCCTCTCTATCTTCTCCCTCTCTATCCTCTCTCTCTCCCGCTCCCGGGCCCTCTCCCTCTCGCGCTCCCTCTCGCGCTCCAGCCTCTCCCTCTCCACCCGTTCCCGCTCCCTCTCCCGGTTTCTCTCTCTCTCGCGCTCCCTCTCGAGCCGCTCCCGGTCCCAGTCTCTGTCCCGGTCCCGGTCCCTGCCCCTCTCGCGCTGCCTCTCCCTGTCCCACTCCCTCTCCCTCCTGACAGCTACGTTCCCACAGTCCAGCTGGTTGTTGTTGGAGGGGGCGGTCATGGTACATTCAGTGTGGGTTGAGGAGGCTGTCTCTGTTGGCCGGTCAGTCCCGGTGCAGGTCCCAGTCCCGATACTAACACTGCCTCGCTCATCGCTTGACGCCGTCCCGTCCGAAATAGTCGCCGGGGGGCGAGGCAGCCGCTCGGCGCTGCAGCTGCGGTCTGCAGGGCAACGGCGAGAGAGAGGAGGGGCTCGGGGCAGGGTGGTCCTCGTGCCCACGGACTTCATGGCAAACTCCTGCTCTCCTGCCACCCCACTGCCAACACTGCCCATAGTGGAGGTCAAAGGTCAGGGATTAGAGGTTAGGAGTCAGGATTGGGGAGGGTCACAGATACATTTGGAAGTAGTGTGGGTCATCACAACCTAATGCAGGTAGTGGGGGCACACACACTAGAGGAACACAGAAAAACGAAAGCAGTTATACAATATAATACTTGCATAATGACTAGTTATACAATATTAGAGGCAAATTAGACTCCAACCCACAAACAGGGGCATTGTGGTCCTCCCACCACCATGAAAAACCAAAAGGGTCACAAAGATTAGTCTGACCGGTAAAAAAATAGTTGAAAATTATGAAACCGGTTATTTGATCATGAGAGGGGCAAACAGAGCGAATCTCCAATAACACACAGGCACCTCTGGTTAAGATGTGTTAAAAGCCTTGAGATCAATACCTTTTGTTTTGCTGTATGTAGCATTTACAGTAAATATTTTTTGCCTTATTTTAACTTCCCTCATCCAGGCCACTGCCAAACCTCAAGAAATCAATTAAATGGATCTGAGAACGGGAAACAGGCTAAACTGGAGGTGAAAATTCATTTTTATCATTTATTATTTATTGTGATGAATTTCTTGTCATGATAAAATTTTAAATTCATTGTTGTCATGATAAATTCCAATGAAGTGATACTTAAAAGCTCTAAAACTGGCCTTAGTGTTGGAATTGTTATTTTCTTTACTATTTTTCCCAGTTTGTTCAACATATATCAATACATTTGAAAATATAATTAAAAGTGTGCAGGTTAGTGATATAAATCACTTCTTTATGTGACTGGTGACCAAAAGAAGCATGTTAGAAATGGGGATGTTTTTCAAGAGCAGTACTTGTGTTTGTGGGGCTATGATTGCTGTGCCATGCACCCTAAAAAAAGAAGTAATAAATTGTTCTTATCCCTTTTATCATTATCACAATGTATCATGATGAAAATTTAAGTCCATATTACCCATCCCTTGGCTACATGTTTTCTAACATCAACTGATCCTTCTTGAATGTAAAGAAATTCAAGAACAAATGCAGAACAAAGGACCGACATCTATCTTTCTGAGAAAATGACAACACAGTAACTTCAAAGGCTTTGAGACTCCAGCAAACTACAGTGAGAGCACTTATCCACAACCGGAGAAAACATGGGAGTAGGTCAGACCGGCCTACCAGAATTACTCAAAGAGTGCATCAACAACTCATCCAGGTCACAAAAGAACTAAAAATAACATCGAAAGCACTGCAGGCCTCACTTGTCTCAGCTAAGGTCAGTGTTCATGATTTAACAACAAGAAAGAGAGACGAGGCAAAAATGTCATCTATGGGAGAGATCCAAGGCCAAAACCGCTGCTGACCAACAAGAACAAAGAGGCCTGTCTCACATTCATCCGCAGATAAAAGTGGAACTTTTGGGGAATATGTGCACCTAGCTGGTCTATAGGTTTGAAAAAAAAATCATACTGATAGTCAAAGTTGCTTCTGCTCTGTGTTAGAAAATCCTGAAGAAGGATGTTTTGTCATGACTTTAAGTTCAAGCACACTTGGGTTTAGCAGTATGACAAAGTCCAACAAGTCCACCTCTGAATGGCTTAAAGCAGGGGTGCCCAAGTCCAGTCCTCGAGAGCTACCATCCTGCAACTTTCAGATGCATCCGTGCTTCAACACACCTGAATCAAATGAATGGCTCGTTATCAGGCCTCTGTAGAGCTGATCTCGGTCTGTTGGAAAAAGGATACTTCTAAAACTTGCAGGATGGTAGCTCTCGAGGACTGGACTTGGGCACCCCTGGCTTAAAGGGAAGATAAATTAAGGTTTTGAAGTAACCTGGTCTAGTGTTTCCCAACCCTGGTCCTCAAGGCACACTGCCCTGCATGTTTTAGGTGTTTCCTTGCTTCAGCACAGGTGATTTCAATTAGGAGGTGTTTGCTGAACTGCAATCAGCTGAATGAGGTGCATTAAAGCAGGGGAATTTCTAAAACATGCAGGGCAGTGTGCATTGAGGATGTCATGAGGTGGCGGTCTGTGAAGGTGAGAATGAATGCAGGAGTCCAGGTTATGAAGAAAGTGATGATGAGTTTAATGATGAAAGTGATGATGAATTTAATGATTTAAGTGGCTCAATCAGTCCAGATCAGGCAGAACAGCAGACAGATTAGCACACAGCTAAATACTGGTAGCAACTGAAAACAAGAGCTAGACCAACACAGGACTTAACAGTTCGACTGTGAAGGTAAGCAGACCAACGATGAATGACGTAAACGCAACAAGAACCCAACAAGAGACAGACAACAGGTGGGCTTAAATACACAGGGAGGGTAATCAAGGAATGAGACACACCTGGGATGCAATCAACGGGGAAGTTCAGAAACAGAGACTCAGGACAGAAACTGAACACAGAAAAACCTTAAAATAAATGCACAGAAACACGGATCATGACAGAGGACCAGGGTTGGGAAACACTGGCCTAGTCAAAGTGCATACATAAATAAATTTATGTATTTATGCTGCAGCATTAAAATGCATAACCTTAAGCAGGTTATTGGAAACACTCATGTGGTGTTGAGAAAATAAATTTAAAATAAGCTAGTTTTAAAACTTAACATGTCTTGATTCAAATGGCCTAATTGTGGTTTTGAATTTAGTAATGTATTCTGACTTTTTGACCTTTATGTTACCTGTAGTTACAGCAGATGGTTTGCTAGGATCGTTTGAACTGCCTTTTGTCTGTGGGAAAACAATGCAGTGGAAGTTCTAGCTTTTCACACTCATCTGTGAAAGGCCGTAAACACGGCAGGAGTTTCTGGCTTGAGAGAGGGTCAGAGATAGCTCCTGGTTGGATGAGCAAAGATACGCCTTATTTGAATAAATTAAAGATAAGAATACGCCTTTTACTATAAAACTTTCTACACAGAAGTAACAGATTAGATTTGCTCTTGCAAATCTCAAAAGATGTCTTTGCACGTCTTTGCTTTTCCTTCTTTCTTTTCCAAGTCTGTCAGGTAAATGAATGTATGTCTCCGTTGTTCTGCAGTTTCTGGTGTAAGTTTATGCATTGTCTTATATTGGATTTAACTCTAATTCTGTGACGTCAACACGCATTGTTTGTTTTCCTTGTGGCCACACGTGGCTCGCCGAGAGGACCTGGGATCCAGAGGAAGAGAGAGCCTAACTTTTTTCCAAAGTTAACCAATTTAGAATTTCTTCCTTAACATTGGCTAAACCTAAAAACTTAGGTTTATGGGACAGTTACTTTTTCACAGCACTGTAACAGTAAATAGAATAGAAACAATAGAAACAATCATTTTATTTGAATACACTTGTTCATGGGGATAAAAGATTCAATGTTAAATAATAATAAGCTTGGGAATGCATGACATCACAAACTAATTAAAATACCGTCAAACTAGTGGCTTATACCAGGACACTTTCAAAATAGATGCAGGCCTTTTAAAATTTGTATAATTTGTTTTCTATGTTATGTTTTTTCTCACGCATACTTTTAACTTGGCAGTTTTCCAACTATAGCATTAGGTGTGAACTCCACTGATCTAGAGAGATTGGGTGAGGTTCCCTGCATAATCCAACAATGTAATCTATAAAGACAAAGTTCTGTCATATTAGCACTTAGTTCCAATTTTTTTTTTACAATCATTTTTTTACCAGGGGATTCCCCCCTCCCCTCTGAATAAATGTTCTTAAATTACAGATTTGATTATTCTACATTTTTCAATTTAAGTCAAAGGGTTATTTTATTTTAATGCTTTTTACACATGTTAACCAGGACATCAAGGAATACAAATTTAAGAAAAGCTCCTTCTGCCCATGTGAATAAAAACACAACTCAAATTTTCCATCCAATTGTTTCACTTAACTGAAAAGCAAATATTTTTGTTTTTTCACTAAAAGAACAACGGAAAGAAACATACTAAACACAAGCTCTGCAATAAAGGTTGTCGGCTCCATTTTCCCTCACCTGGCATGTATTACATAAGCTTAATACCTGTTGTCATTCAGAAATCTTATAACTATTGCAACTGTAGTTTTAAAAACTATACTAGTATGGCGATGGTTTCCTCCATTCTCTCCAACATTGTGTGCCAATTCAGTTTTAGAGTCGATCACTTGGAGTAGGACTGCTTCAGGACCAAACGGCAATAAAAGTCAACACCTCAATATGAGCTTGTTTTTGTTGAGGTTATTGTTAACAGGTGCAGTCACTATGACTTACATGAGCCTGGGAAAAATATATTTGAATCAGTATTGGGATAAACTGTGTGTTTTAAAGGGCCTGAGCAAATCTATAGTTTTACAGCAACTCTTCCATGGGAAGAGTTTGTTTTGACTCTCTTATTGGGATGATTTTATATCCATATTATAAGCAAGACAGACTGGAAATCTGCTGCTGCTGCTGCCAAAAAATGTTTTTCGTAGCCTTTTGTAGTACATTGGTTAATTTAATATTTGATTGGAACATAGTTCATAAAAACTCAGTTCATCATGATGGTAAAAAGGCTTTTTCTCTCAGCTACATTTCAGGTGAGAAGAAATGCATTATGGGCATGAGATTCATATTAAGTTTGGCAGTTTTGAATGATTTGCAGGGTGGAATAATTGTACAACAATCATTGTCAACAGGGGTTCAAACATATTTTATATTTTCAAATTAATTATATACTAATTTACTCTTAAATTCAATTCTGAATTCAACCAAATCATTTTTAAGGAAAGTTGTCTCCTAGTGTTTGCTTGCAGACTTAATGATTTATGGTTTTATGTAGAAGTATTTCTCCTATCTGGCGTTAAATGTTTTTAACAAAATAGGAAAGAATCCAACTGTAAAGAAATCTTCAGAAGAATCATTACTGTGTTCACTCAGTGCATCTTTGTCTGCTTTTTCTGACAGATGAACAGCATTTAAAAGTAAAGATTTAGGGTGTACCGAACTGTATGTTGGTCAAACGTGTCTCTTGTTCTGTGTTTTCCATTCCAGAAGCTCTTTTCTCTGTGAACCATGGTGGTGATCATACTGCTTCCACGTCAATGTCTGTTTTGGTAGCTGGATTTTATCTCTAATTCTGTTAAAATGCCTGGTTTCTGTATAAAAGGAATGATGCAAAAAAAAAAAAAAAAAAAAAAGTTGGGGGTGGGAGAATAAGCATAAGTATGCACACCCTTAACCCAAAACTTTGTGAAGACACTTTTTTCAGGTTATAGCTTTTCACACTAGATTTTAATTATGATGCATCTGGCTAAACTAAAATAAAATTCAGCTTTGCATCTTTTAGACATAGCTTTTGAAGAAGTTTTAAATGGGCAAACCAATCCCATTTTACAAAAGTATCAAACAGGAAAAGCACAGAAAACAATAATCAATAATAATGGATTTTGTGTCTTTCTAAATGTAAAATGTACAACTCAGTGCCAGAAGGAAAGCAAATGACCTTCTTAAAATGATAGCTGAAGCTGGTAAAACAATTATTAGCAGTGAAAAAAACTACTTATTGTATCACCGTGGGATGAAAGGCCACTCCGAAATCAAGAAGCCATTACTCAAAAAGAAGCACGCAGCGTGCTATTTATGTGATATTACATCTGAAAGAACATTGAGCAGCAAATGCAAGTAGGGAGAAAATAATAGCAGTCCAAGAAGGAAGCCTGGAGGCATCCCACTGGGGAGAGAAGTAAAGAATACTTTACAAAACTTAGAAACATTGTTGCAGTAGGGACTGGTGCACTACACAAAATAAATGCTACCATGAGGGAAGCATTTATTTTGTTTCCCTCATAATATATTTCCTATATTATGTGGAAATATTGAGGCAACATCTCAAAGGCACTAATGTGTCTTCCAACTGATCAGTGACTCAATCCATACAGCCAGGATCACTACAAAGTGGCTTCAGAACAACTAAGTCAGTGTTTTCAGGTGATTATCACAAAGTTCTCAGGCAGGAAGTTAAAGTTTGGGCACAAATGTATTATATCTGTACAGTATATGTAAATATCTGGATTTAGCTGTATGGCACAGTGAAGACAGTCGTCAGTATTTGGGGAAAATGTGGGACAATGATGATAATAGAAAAACTGGAAAGTTCTACAAAACATAAAGAAGAAAACAAGAATCCCACTGGAGGGTATTAGTCATGGTAGGTTTGCAAGACAGAAGCCTTTCTTTCAAATAAAATATTCATTCCTCTTTAAAATCTCAAAACATCTTGCATGAAAATGTGTTTTAGTGAGATGAAAGCAAGACTGAGCATTTGAGCAACGATTTCAAAAGCCACGTTTGGCACAAAAACAGCTCTGAACATCAAACAAACACCGTAACCACAGCAAAACATGGTGGTGCCATCATAATGCTTCTTCAGATGGAGCTGTGATTTCTGGAGGAATTTATCAAATTATCTCTAGATATGCACCTGCTAGAAATCTAAAATTGAACTTGGACTTTAGTGTTTTATAATTGCAGTGAGCCAAAGCATACATTTAAATCAGCAAAGCAATGGTTTCACCAGAAGAAAATTAAAGCTTGGGAATGGCTTAGATTAAGTGAATCCAACAGTAAACCTGTGTGGGCAACTAAAGACGGCAGGGGGACAAGATATGTCCTCACAATCTGACGGATTATGAGACCTTTCACAAACAGAGTGGGCAAATACTCCCAAACCAAGATATGGCATACTAATAAACTCCACAAATAATTAGTTTAAGACTGTGCACATTTATGCAACCAGGTCAGCTGTTTTTTGTTGTTGTTTGTTTTTATATTTATCCCCCAAAATATACTTTTTTTCAGATTATTATATATATCATAGGCAGAAAAATGTTTTGAAATGATTTAGCTTTCGATTTTTCTTCAGCACAGCACCAGGTTAACAGGGAGATGTATGCTTTCGACATTTATTCCCATACTGATGCATGCATTCATTTAATTTGGGCGTAAAAGGCCAAACAAAATGGGTTAAATGGGGGAAAAAATGCCATATTTATGTTGAAATGAATGGAATTGAAGCCCCATCACATAAACTAATCAGCAAAGTATTTAGATAGATAGATAGATAGATAGATAGATGCAGTCATGCCATGCACCTCCCCTTCTCAGCCCATTTACTAGAGGTTTACTTCCACTCGGATGAATAGTAGTAGTAGTAAAATACCCTGGCTATGTATGTGCTGCTCTGCCTCCATCCCCTCCCCTCACGACTCCCTCGCTCTCCCTTTTCTCTGCATCCCTGGGCGGCAAGGGCGGCTTTAGCAGCATCCGCATCAAGCCCTGAATCCACTGCGCTCCCTGACAATTACCGACTAGGCCTCTGACTGGGAAAAAATAAACCCACAAAAACCTCACAACCCTCGCCGAACACAGGGAAACAATAACACGAGCAATCTACATCAAAATGCACAGCGTCTCTGACATTGACGACGTATCATGCAGCAGCTTTGATTTACCGATTGTAGCATCCCGGCGGTCCGTCATCAAAAGGCTACTCACTGTTTCTGCAGCTGGCTGGTCGGTAAGATGGCAGCCTGGAATCAGCAGTATTGTCACAAGACGGCGTCGGTGCTGCTCGGCCGGGCTCTGAGTGGTTCTGCGTTGCTACCGCGGCTCGGTTGTCTTCGACCGCTGTCAGCGTCGGATGCTGATGATGGAGTCGGTCGGTGGTTACGCGCATCAGCTGAGAGACACACACCCACCTCTGGCACCGCCCCCTTCAGCGGCACGATACAAACGCCCCCTTTTGGCGTTCATCCAGTGTTCATGGGAATGGTCACCTGGATGGATGGATGGATGGATGGATGGATGGATGGATGGATGGATGGATGGATGGATGTGACATTCCTGAAAAGATTTCCTGAGAATCTGACCTTGCTACCTACCATACCAATCTCGTTTATTAAAAATAAAACACTTTAAAAACAACAACAATGCTGACCAGAGTGCAAAACATTGAATTAAAGAAAAACAAACTAAGGGAGAGAAAGAAAGAAAAACACACAAGATAACGTAGTGATTAAAATAAAATAATTCACTAAATAGTTCAAATAAATTCAAAAATACTTTACTGAATCCAAAAGGAAATTAAATATACTTAAAGGTCACTTAATTGAAGTTTTTGTAGATAGTGATGGCTGTGGGTAGGAAAGATCTCCTGTAACTGTCTGTGTTACAACAAATTTGAAGAATCCTCTGACTGAGACACCTCGTGTCTCATGAAAAGGATAGTCAGAGTTATCTCTTTATTTGATGTAGGATCCTTTTTTCTGGCATCATCTCCAAAGTAATCCCCAAAACAGAACCAGCCGTCTTCATCAGGTTGTCGAGCGTCTTTAAGGTTATAATGCTGCTCCAAATAATGACAGCAGAAGAGAAAATACTCTAAAGAATATTATTCCACTGTGTTCTCTGCAATTCCAATCACCCTGTTTGCAAACGTTAAAGAAAACACAAGTAGAATTTGTAAGCTGTTGGAAAACTTAACTTTTCTTAGCTGAAATCAAGGAAATGTGAGTTTACTTGTAACATCATTCAAAGTGTTTTACAGGAAAATCAAGGAGGGAGGTTTATGAAAATTAAATTTCATTAAAAACAAGAAATACAATAAAACAATAATGGCACATTTAAAAATACCACAGAGAGAAAGAAATGCAAAAATACAACTGTAAAAGAAATAGTTAACACATGATACTATTAAACTTCTACAGTCATCCTTGACTTTCATAACTCCAGTACATGTTGACATTTTACAGATTCAAACAAAATCCTTTTGTTTTCCTTTTTAATGTTTTTTTAATCTATTGTATTTTAAGACAAAAGCATATTCACAGATTTAAAATAACTATTTAACAGATACATAAATACCAAAACCTCAAATGAACTGGATGGATAAATGTGAAAGAAGGTATCTATAACTGATTAGTATCCAGACTTATGTGACTGCATCACTCACAAAAATACCAACTTATTGTTTTTAAATGAAAAAGCTCTAAGTGCTTAGTTTTGTTTTTCTAACACTGTCTAATAACTTCATAGCGAGTTCACAATTGAGAGTTTCCGTTGCTTATGGCTTAGTGTTTCATGTGAAAAAACATCTACAAAAGCATGTTTGTTGTGTTAAAATTTGGGCAGGTGTCCAGGAGGTGGCAGTGTTGTCACAGCTGGAAAATTGTTACCAGGAGCGTTGAATCAATCCGTTTCTGGGGGATGTTATTATTATCGCTGACCGCTATGAGGCGCTATAATTCCTTCCAATCAACTTGACCCCAAGACTTTATCAGTTCATGCATGGACACAGAAATTATTTTCAGTCACCTCTCACCTCTTTGTGAGATAAACAATCTCAATTCTTGGAAAAAATACATAAAAGAACATTTCTATGTAAAAGGTTTTCTACTTATGTAGATGTGTTTCTTAACATCTTGTCAGTGTAAACTGGTTCATTACCTGTCGTCCCGATGGAATCACCATCCTAACAAATGCATGAAATGTAGACTTTGCTTACTGGTTATTTGTACTTCTGCTGATGATGGTGATAAAATATTGAGACCTATCATCCATATAGCTATAATCCTTTGTCTGGAAATTACTTTGGGGTTTGGGAAAACTATTACATCTTTACTCCCAACACACACACTTTCCAGAGTAAAATATATATATTTCTAAAAGAAAAGCACTTCTCATGTTAAGGTAACTGAGAAAGTGGCAGAAGGTGTCGAACAAAACTTGTTTCTGAATTACATTTTTTTAATACACCTGTAAAACCTTTGCCTTTCAATCACTAGCTCACTCTAGTGTCCATCATTATTACTTTTGTATTTATTGTAATATTGTGTATGCTTTTTATTCATTTATTTTGTCCAAGATTTGTATTTATTTTATTTGTCAACAGTGTAGTCAGGGGCGAGGGTTACAAATTACCTCCGTCTAGAAACACAGACGCAAAACATTTACTTTGCATTAAACATAAAAGCAATATTCTCTGGATTTGTCCCTGGTTAAATAAACAAGTAAAATAAAGATATATTTTTGCAGACTTCCTTCCTGTTTGACCTTTAAAGGTACTTTACTGCTACTTTAACTGTTTTGTACAAATCCAGTTGTGTTGGAGGCTCCTCTGTTTTCCACAACATTCAACAGGAAAAGTGAATTTTCTCTCATGTGTCATATGTTTTGTAGCAACCAGACAGAGGGAGCATGTTGGAGAAAGCACTAGAACAGAGTGGAGGCTAAGAGACGGAGCGGCTCTGTTTCTATGAAACGTCTGGCAGCTGTTCAGCGACACCTCCAAGGCCTGATGGACAGGTCCAACTGAGAGACAAAAATAACACTCAGGGAGAGGACAGCTACCAGGTCCTGGAAGTGGGGGGTGTGTGGGAAAATGTCCCAGGTTATGGGACACAACATTTAACATGTGAACGCAATTTAATCAGTCCTGTAAGTTCGATGGTTAGTGCTAGCGGTGATCGCTTCACACAGTAATGACTGTTTCATGAAAATGTCTGTAAACCTTAAGAATTTTGATTTTGGGGCATCTAATGAGGCAACCCCCTCTCTGAGCCTCTTGGTACAGCTCAAGTGGGGTAAGGCTATTTTAATCCCTGGAGGGAGGAATGTCCAGTTGCCACAGAAGATACAACGTGTTGGTTTGCGAGTTCTCCAACTATCTTTGTAGTGTGATAGCCTTCGCTCAGCTCAAGCCACCATTCATTCCCCAAAATCTGGGAAAGAGGAGCACCGAGAATGGAGAACGTGGCCATATTCGACTCTCCTGGGAAAGGAAGGGGCTTGAAGGCCGCCAAGGAGTTTTGGGCTGGAGATGTAATTTTTTCTGAGGCCAGTCTCTCAGCTGTTGTGTTTGACAGGTATGATGTGGAGTGAAATCAGAGGTAATGTGTTTTAATGCAACTGTGAGGATATTCAACGTAAAACACTTTTAAAATTTTGAAAGCCCTACAAGTTTATTTGTAATTTTAAGCTTAAGAGATCCGTTTTTACAAAATACTACTTATTATCAGTCATAGCTGCAATAAATGCAGTTTGAACAATGTGCAAGTGTACAATTAGCGTTTTATAATGTGTTTGATCTTCTCAATATCAATGTCATTCCCTTCCCAGAAGGAATATAATCCTTTTACAACAGATAAACATGAAGGAGAAAATAATCTCAACTCAAAGTCCTCTTATTAGCGTTGCATGGAAGCAATTAAGTTATCTGATGTTATCTGAGTGTTTTGCAATATGCCCTGAAATATAGAAAAAGTAAACTAATTACACTTTGCTGATTTACTTAAAAGTCAACTTAAGTAAGCAAATTCAGCAAAACAGCAAACGTGGACAAATTTTTTTTGTGTGACATTTTTATTACTTTTGTCTCTTCAGCCACGCAGAGCGCATTTGCCACAGCTGTTTCCGCAGACAAGAAAAGCTCCAGAGATGTGGTCAATGCAAATTTGCCCATTACTGCGACCGAACCTGCCAACGCGCTGGCTGGGCCGAACACAAACAAGAGTGCAGTGCCATCAAGGCGTACGGAAAAGTACCAAATGAGAACATCCGGTGAGTGGAAGCCCGAGGAGAACTACGCTGAACTTTTCTGTTTGGGAATACATCAAACAACAAAACTTTAGAAATACATTAAAAAAATCATTTTGTTTTACAGGTGCAAGGTCACTCTCCGGTTACAGAAATCTTATGTGCTTTAAAATTAGATTATTATCATTCTATGACCAAAATGTAATATGAGAGTGCATAGTCCAAGTTCAAAGAAAGGGTTGGTGTACTCTTCAGGGATGTAATCTCAAGAACTGCAACACACAGCTTCTGTTTGAAAGTATTAGATAGCAGCATAGCTTTGTGCATAAAACTTAATAACCCTTGGCTTAATGAAGGCCAAAAAACAATTATAAAGTAACTAGTGATTTATTCTGTGCAATTAATTTAACATAAAACAGAAGCATACTCTACATCTATGGAGTGGAAGAAGTCTGGATATTAAAAATGTCACCAAAGTCAAAAACATTTAAATTTGTTTTAGCTTTAACAAGTTTTTGCAATTAGCTGATCAATTCAGACAAGCTAAACTTCTCTGAAACCCCCCCCCCCCCCCACACACAACCACCACCACCACCACACATTTCTAGCTCTTTAATGATCAGTTTGAGTTCTGAAAGAAAGGCCATCATGGTGATAAAAAACACTCTGCTTAAGGTCTACCCGAAGGCAGAAATATCAATATTAGCTGAGATTTGTGGGTCATTTCTGAAAAACGTCATCGTGAGAGAGAGGCTGAAGCTCAGCAGTACCACTTACGCAACGAACCATCTGCAATCTAACAGTGTTATTACTAAGCATGGAAAATAAAAACCCGACCTAAAACTGAACCTTGGTGGACTCATTTCAAAATCTCAAGAAAACTGGACTTGGTTCCATCTACGAAACACTTTGTTCTCCATCTGTGAGGAAGGCTTCAACCTAGCCTGAAAGCCCATCACTCAGACCGGTGTCTGTGCGCATGATCACCAGACTCAAATACCTTGCACAGATTAACAAACAGAGCAGCACAAGCCTGTTTTCTGTCCAAGGCATTGCTAATGCCATTTGTACCAAAATAACTGATGTCATGGTACGGTGACACACCCAGACGCCTGGCTAATTTCCTTTTCAAGTGCTGTTGTTTCATTTAAGTTTTCATGTCAGACTCTAGAATCTTGATTCATATGTCCTTGTCACTTTAGAAGAAGATAAAAATATGGGCTCACACACACACACACAGTGCTTCACTGTCCAATTTCCAACTGGTGTTCTCCACTTTTCCTTCGCGTACGCAGACTGGTGAGCCGCATCATGTGGCGCATCGATAAGGAAGGAAGCCTGGTGTCTGACTTGCAGCTGACCACCCTGGACGAGCTGGAGGACCACCTAAACGACATGCAGGAGGACGATTTAAAGGAGCTCAAAGTGGACATACACAACTTCCTGGACTACTGGCCCCGAACCAGCAAGCAGCACACAATCGACGACATCTCACACATATTTGGAGTGGTGCGTTCCAAAGTATGACATGTTTGTGGTGTAAGACTCCAGAGCAGAAGCTGCTTTTTTTCCAGTGATCAAGCAAACCCTGGTATGAGCCAGCTCCCTTCAAGATAAGGCCGTGTGCAGGAGCTAAGAGAGCAAAATTAATGAGTTTGGTCTTAGTCAACAAGTTATGGCACCTAATATTTGTTTTATAGCAGACACTCAGGTTTAAACATTCATCTGTTGTGCAGAAAGAACGACATGTACAGTGTACCAATGACTCAAAAACAAAGACGTTGGTAGTGATAAGGAAGCTGAGACAATTTGGCTTTAATTTCTGGTTTCATTGGAAGAGTCCAGGGTTCTCATCTCTTTTAACAAGTCAAGCAATATTATTCACTCCACCTTCACTGCAGTAGTTTGTGTTAAGGCAACACATCTTTCATATAAAAAGAGAAAATGGTCCGTATTTTCCACAAACTCTTGACCAGTTTATCTTCTGAAGCCAACAAAGGTTTAGAAATTTAGAAAACTAAGCTGAGGTTATGTCGTCTTTCAGATCGGGCAGCAATGCCAAACAGAAACACATTGATATGTGTGAAACTTCTTAGTCAAATATTTTTATTGTCAACCTTGTCTATATTCTTGATTTCAACTGAAATATTTCCTGTCTAACGTTTCAGATCAACTGTAACGGCTTCACTGTGAGCGACCAGAGGGGTCTTCAGGCGGTAGGAGTTGGTCTTTTTCCTAATTTGTGCTTGGTTAACCATGACTGTTGGCCAAACTGCACTGTGATCCTCAACCACGGCAGGTAAGTAAAAAATAAATGAACAAAAATAAAACTCCCCCTGACAATGTTTGCTATTGCTACCTTCAGATTTCTTTTTTTTTTTTTTTTGCTTGTCACACTTATATATTTCAGGATATTAAATGCTAGATAGAAATAACCTGAGTAAATACAAAATTCAGTTTTAAAGGACAATTTGAAAATAATGTTAAAACCTCACTGGTCTTATAAATGTAAAAAGTCTGTGAACCTAAAAACTGGTCTGGTTTCAAGCGGTTGTATTAGCAGACATCTTTTGGAGGGTAGGTGTGTAGCTTTTGCCTGTTTTTTCACTGCAAATAAGTCTTTCTCATTTGTGGATAATGGCTTTCATCATGGATCACTGGTGTCCCAAAATCTTAGAAATGTCTCTGTAATTCTTTTCACAGAGGCCAATGAATCAGTAATAGGATTCACAGATTGTTAGATCAGGGCATACTGTAAAATAATTGCTTTTTTTTTTTTAGCTTGTCAGAAACTTTTTATTAAAGGATAGCCAATGAAATTGAGCCAAAAGCTACGATATATCGCTGTTAATTCATGATTTAAAGAGCGGTTTGGAGGAGAGGAAAATTACATCTTCACACAGGACCATTCTGATTTGGATATTTATTTTCATATAGCTAATTGAGTCTAAAAGATCAGGAAGTTCATGTAGCTTTTTTGGTTAATACCAATGAAATTATCATTTGAAAGCTGCTTCTTGTATCTATTCAGGATATCTTTAATGATCTGAAACATTTCATCAGGACAATAAACAGAAACAGAAGCAATAGGTGGGGGACAAATACTTTATCAAATCACTGTAGCTGCACATGACTCAAAATGGAAAATGGGAAAATAAAACCCAGGGTTAAAGGTTTGTGTGTGTGCACTTTTTGTTTTTGTGCTATATAAGGTTTGTTTGTGTGTGGTTTATGTATTCGTCAAGTGTTATTCGCTGTAAAACTGCTTCCTGCTTGTCTTTCAGTCAGTCGGCTGTGAATACCATATTTCATTCTCAACGGAGGTGCGTTACCTCACCTTAAATCCTTTTGATAGCTACAGGAATACTGAACGCTAATAAATATTTGCACATAACCCCAATCGATCCTTCGTAGAAAACAAACGTCTTAGCTGGTTCTGTGGTGTGCACTTTATTCATTGTGAATCCATCTTCTTATAGAAACATCAACATGTACGCGCTAACTCTCACTCACCCATCTGAGTGTGACAAGAAGCTGTTCTGTGCCCACTTCTCTTCTTCATCCTCGTATTTATCTAACTGCTTGTGAGATCAACACACAGTTTTACATGTGCTAGATTTTTCATTTGATATTTGATTTTTGTCAAATGAAAACACAGAAGGTTGTTTTTTGTTTGTCTCAATGGCTCACCTCTAACACTACCTAGCTAACACCATTTTCATGTGAATACAGTTTTGTTTAAAGGTGCTGTCTGAAATAATTGGGCTCAGTTTTTGCTAACCAGATAGCTAGGTTAGGTTAGCGTGGTGGTGCTAGCATCTCCCTGATGTCATTTTACCTAAGAGTTGCTTAGAGTAATACAATATAAATGTGCTATAAATTAAAAGATATGAACTGAATGTAAAAATGGCTCTAGTACTCCCTTGTCAAGACAATGAGGATTATAAACGGAGGCTTTTGCAGCCGTTGACAGAACTGGACTCATCCCGTGCATACAAGGGCAAAGTACGTCCAACATTTACAGTTTTTCTTTTTCAAACTCAACTTTTACAGGTATATGAGAACGATCAAGGACATTTCGCAACAATCCTTTTGTCAACCAGTTCCTGAAAGTAATTTTCTGTGACCTGACCAAGGCCATAATCTGACTAGTATAAAATCTGGTATCAAATGTCAAATGCATAAAAAAATAAAATTTTCAGGAGTTAAATAAAAATATTTGTGGATTGCCTAGTTATATGCAATAACAATTCATCAAAATATAACATTTTTAGGATAATGGTGCTGTTCTCGAGGACCCGCTGTCCTTCATGCTTCAGGTGATTCTCCTGCACCTGCAATCCTGAATAAAATGAATGCATTTTCCTCTTTTAGTGTACAATTAAGAGCAGCAAAAGCCTGGCAAATGCCTATCTATTTAAGTCAAGTGTGTGGAGGCAGGGAAACACCTAAAAAAAAAAGGGGTTTTCAAATCCAGGCCTCGAAGTCTGGTGACCTGCAGCTTTTAGACGTGTCTCTGCTTCAACACACCTGAGTCAAATAATCCAGTCATTAACAGAACCTTGAGGAACTAGACTGCATACTGAAAATGTGATTCAGCCATTTTATTCAGGGATGTTGGAAAAGTAACAGATCTAAAAGTTGCAGCTCCTATACCTTAGATTTACACATTTACATTAAAAGTAGTAAAGCTAAATATTTTAATATTACAATAGTTGACAGAAAATCACTACCACTGCCTGCTCTTAACAGAAGCACAAATTAAGTAAATGAAGAAGTGATAAGATAGGGTCAAGAATAGACAGGGGAACTCCTGGCCCATTTAAGATTTGATTTCATGACAGTAGGCTTCAAACAATCCACAGTTTGAATCTAATTTCAAAGTCACTAAAACAACATTAAGAAGCATCAAAGTTGCCAGATTTGACTTTCTTTCTGTGCACCATTAATGTTGTTTACTTTATCATGAGTGTGTAAATAAAATGTTCTGTTCCCAAATGAAGCAGACTTGGATGAAACAGCATCATATAGGTACAGAATTACTGGATGAGTAAACTGAGTCAAGATCACACGCAAAACCAGGTTAAAAAGTATAAATGGTAGATTAAAAAAGATTTTGTTACAAGCATCAGTGGGTGTATGATTCAGATTAAAAATGTGTTTTCTACGAACATTGTTTTATCAGAAAAAGGGAGAAATTAATCTGTTTTCATGAGTTAGGAATTGAGATTAGCGTTATTTATTTATTTTACAAAATATGATGGCAAATATAATACAATCTGCTTAGAGGGTAAAAAGGAGAGGCTTTACTTTGCACCTTTAAATATTCTGTTCATTTACACAAGCAGATCATTAAGTGTTTCAAGAAATAACGTGTGTGATCACTTTTATCATGCTGTCTGGTCTGTAAAGTTGACAGACTTGACTGAAACCCACATCATAGTGTATGTAGGCTTCCACCCTCATACACGCCATCATTGAAAATGACATGACATCACTTTGCATGCATTTTCAGATGCAGACATGCCTTAATTTTTGTTTCCACTCTTCAGGATTGAGTTGCGCTCCTTGGGCAAGATTGCAGAAGGAGAGGAGCTGACAGTCGCGTATGTGGACTACTTGAATGTGTCAGAAGAGAGACAGAGGCTCCTGAAAACACAGTACTTCTTTGACTGCACATGTGAACACTGCACCAACAAAACCCACGATGACATAAAGATGGGGGGACGGGAAGTGGAAGGAGTCAAGGTTGTGTGTGTGTGTGTGTGTGTGTGTGTGTGTGTGTGTGTGTGTGTGTGTGGAGTTGGGGGGGCGGGGTTTATTCCACGGTGGCAAACAGACCAAATGCTAGCGCCTCATTTAGCACTGACAGGCGTGATAAGGCAGGCGGGAAATATGAGAAGCAGGACTACACTGACTATTTTAAGAGAAGATAATTCACAAGTAGATTTGCCATTTACACACACTCCCAGATTTTAACTAGACTTGTGCAATGACTTTATGACTGTACTTATACTTCAGTGGCATACAGCAATAAAGCAAAGTCAGCTACTAGTAACAAATAAATAGAGCAGCCTCACATTATCTTAAGCTGCTCAATTCACTACTAGGTCATACTACATTCTGCTGGTTGAGACGAGAGAGGTCATTATTATTTATAGAGTCTTTTATCTATGAGGATAAAACTTTTTCTACGTCTGTTTATCTTAAGAAACTGAACACAATGTGACATAATCGATGTCTTGGACATACTTCTTGCAGTTGGACAAAGGTCTTTTAGAGATAACAAGTAAGCAGGCTTTAACTTTTATGGACTTAGTTGTGGCCTCTCTGAACAAAATAACCCATTCTCTACTATTTTTTGCTTAGGTGTTGCATTTTTAGACCTCTTTACTGCTGTTTCTCTATTTGTGTTGGTTAGTTATAAGATTATTTTTTCCAAACTTTCAGCCATCAGATGAACAGGTGAAGGAGGCGACAGATTATTGCTTTGATATGATGGAAAAGATGGACAAGGCTCGATTAAACGGCGACTACCACGAGGTATATCAAACAAAAACAGGTTAAAAAGATCTCATGCTTGTTATTTAAACTAATCTTTGTCTTTTTTTTGCTTCGAGGTGGTGAAAATATGCAGGCAGTGCATTGAGAAGACAGAGCCCATCTTGGCTGAAACTCACATCTACCAGTTGAGGATGTGGAGCACAATGAGTGAGGTGCAAGCTTATCTTCAGTATTTTGAGGAAGCGGCAGATTTCGCTCGCAAGATGGTAGAGGGATACAAGTGAGTGCAAACAGGAGCTTTAACTTCGTATGATGCATGATTCCTGCTTAGGGTTTTAAATCTGCTATCAGGTTTCTCTGATGGCAGGTTTGTTATACAAACAGCACAACTTTCATCAAGTCTTCGTTCCTTGTAAGTATGAGGCTTATTATACAGAAGGTATAACTCACAACAGCTGACTAGAAAAGGTCAGAATCACCATGGTAACTAGAAACTCACCATGGTAACCAGAAACACGCCATGCACCGAGTCAGCCCCAAGAAGTCTGCAAGAAGTCTGTCCAAGACCTTAACCTAAAATTTAAAACTACAGCCCCCACACAGCCTTCAAAATAAAAGTTTTGTTTTTCATAGATTAGATAGTTAAAGAGAAAGTTCCAGTTTTTTTTAGGTAAAAGAATCAGTGGTAGTTCTGTGTGGCCTTTAAATGTAAAGCTAACAGATTCATTTAAAGGTGAAAGTCTTGCTGTGTTATAGATTAGTGGTGACACACAGGTAGATTCCAGATATTAAAGGGCTTTAAATCCAAAAGGTGACATATGTTGGGTTTAAACGCAAGTAAAAATGGTAATATGGATTTAAACCGTCCGATCAGTCACTACCAAAATTTCTTCTGAATTTTTTGTAGTTTAATATTCTCTGTGAGTTTGTGGGGGTTTTGTAGTTTTTATTTTACTCTCAGTTTACTTTTCATGGCTTTTGCTGTTTTTACTTTTGTGATTTTCTTATTTGCACATTTGTTTTTGTCACATATTTTGATGTGTTGCTCTTTGCTAAAATGTTGCATTTTGCACCTCATTTCCACTGCAAAATTCTTGCTCAACTGCAAGTTTCCTGGGTGAAAATCTCTGTGCTGAGCACTACGTTTTCCGTCTTGGCAGAAAGCTGTACCACCCAAACAACGCTGCCCTCGGTATGGCTGCCATGCGTGCTGGAGTGACTCACTGGCAGGCCGGACTCATCGAGGTCGGACACGGGATGATCTGCAAGGCCTACGCCATCCTCATGATCACCCACGGCCCAACACACCCCATTACCAAAGACCTGGAGGTACAGGGCTTTATAACAATATTTACCAAAAAGAAAGCATATCAGCCTTCAATGATGAGCTTAATATTAAATATAGTGCATCAGGTGCCAAACAGCTGAGAGGCACAGCTAAAGATTTGTTGAAAAATATAATCCAAATGTTTACTCCATCATAATCAGAAAATGTATAAGTAGCTCTGGTTGCAAATGTCTGGTAAAAATGAATAGTGCTTCATTTCTACTGCCCCCTTGTGGCATGGATCCAGCTGGAAAATGTTCATCTTCCAGTCGATCTAATTCTTTATTCATAAATCAGTGTTACATTACTGGTGCAGATATACCAGTGGTTACCCTCTTATTCCTCCACAGGCGATGCGCATGCAGACAGAGATGGAGCTGAGGATGTTCAAGCAGAACGAGTATGTTTACCACAGCATGAGAGAAGCGGCCCTGAAAAACAAACCCATGACCATGCTGCACGAACCCAAGTCTGTTGAGGAGGGGATCAAGAATCTCTTCCACCGGAGGAAGTAGCTCAAACATGGGACTTTACAGTGGAGAGAGCAATCATTTGTTTACTGTAAACGGCTTCCTGGGTGTTTGATGCATTTCAGTCACATGACCAATTTCTGCATTGCTCACATTTTGTAGTTTTCAATAAATGTCTTGAACCAGTGACTTGTAAATCATTAATTTTTCCCTCGGGTCTTAAACTCAGTTTACAGGAGAGAAATTGCTTCAACTCAAAGAGAAATTGTTCTAAATCAATTTACAAGAGACAAGAAAAAGTTGTTCATACCACTGGCAGATTAGTGTGGTGCCCATTTGTTGATTTTTTGTAAATCATTTAGTTTAACAGTTAAGCTGATTTTTATCCTACAAATTTTGAAAAATTAACTTTTGAATCCTCCCAGTGAGGTCAAGACATTGGGAACAAGGTGGAGTCAGTGACAGATTTTTAACCGCTTTTAATTTGTAGGATCAGATTAAATTTAACTTTGAAAATCTTTTTCCAAGAAATCACATGTGCTCAGAAGCAAACCTCTTGCCACCCATGACCTTTTCAAAACCCAAGACCATTGTGATCCAAGTACTCACTTTAAAAAATGACACGTCAAATTTCCCCAGCAACATTTGCTTTATAGCAAGCAAGTCCGACCAACTTTAAGGGGATTTCCACTGGTATTTTGTGTAGCTCCACATTACCAGAAAGTGACCTCAAATCCAGATCTGCCACAGGTGCAAGTATTTCCATAAACTAAACCCACATTAAGCGACACATGGCTTCCTTTTCACCTTTAAAAACTTAGTTTAGTTGGGCTTTTAGAGTTGCAAGGCAGCACAAACTCTGGAGTTAACTGAACAGTTCTCTCCCTTTGTGCTTCAGAGCCAGTCTAGCACAATGGAGTTCAAGATTTCAATACATGGTCTGCACAAGCCCATTAAATTTAAGGTCTTTTTTTATGCAAGCAAGAGTTTGATGCTGTGGTGTCCAAGAGTCAGTAAAAAGTTTGCTCATGTGTCCTTTAGCTAAGCCCAAGACAGACTGAAGTCTTGCATAAGGATCCACGCACTAACCTTAAAGAACTTGCCACTATAAACTTTACATGGTGAAATTTAAGTTCAATAAAGAGACAGATAAATGCTGCTTTCATGTTTATTATACAAAGTGTAAACATCTACATGCGTTTGCTTATCCTCTTGTAAACAATGCTGCCAACAGTCATCGTCTGAAAAGAAAAGACGAGGTTAATAAGTCTGTCCAAGAGGCAACCAGAGCTCATAGTTTGAAGAACTTACATTTACAATAGTGTTGGCATCAGTCAGTTCTGTGACCGACTCGATTCCTTTAAGAGAAACCTTCAGCTTGTTGCCGTCACGAACCACCACTCCCTTCAAGGTAGAAGTTAAAGATTTAACACTAAAGTAACAGTTAACCCAGTCAGGTTGGGTCAGAACCCATTTAAAGTCAAACAGGCGAGTTTAACTTACCTTGACCTTCTCTCCAGTTAAGGTTTGCAGCTCTGTCTCTTTTCCAATGGTGAAGGAGTTGGTAATGACATTTGAGCCAGTAGTGACCGTCACCTTGAAGTCATCACCAGTCTCTTCAATTTCAGAGATGCTCTTAAGATCTTTACCTTTCTGGATGAGTTCATCAGGAATACCTAGAATACGTCAGATTAAAGCCATGCCTATTGTTCACACACAGTTTGACCACAAGTCTGTTAAAGCATCAACTCACCAACGGCCTTCATAAACACCTCAAAGTTCTCATGAGACTCCAGCTGGTATTTCCCAGTGAAAGACATGATGGCAGACAGTGAAGGTAGAAAAAAATGAGGATCCTGCCTCTTTTATACTCTCAGACTGCAGTAGATCAATGATTAACCGCAGGTGATTCCAATTAGGCGGAGTCAGGCCACCTCATGCAAGGTCACATCGACCACAGCAGATAAAACTCTTGGCGGAGATAAACAGCTTAGCAACTTAACTAAGGTTTGGTGAAACTTAACAAACATTAGGAAACAGAGACGGTGAGAAAAAGCAAAAGAAAGAACCACAAACAAATGTTGACATAATTTTTTGTGCATGACCAACATGGGAATGACCTTTGACTTGACTGTTAGTTGAGACACAAAATCCAACAATGAAGATGACCTGAAGGCAGCTACCAAAGCAATCTGCACTTCCGCTACAGATTGGAAGTGCTAAGAGGCTGACCGGTGCATTGATGCAGCAATTCATGCAAGAGGAATCCCAGCCAGGCAATGAGTTCATTTATAGCTCTGGTCAAGGACAGTTTATTTTTTCAGTACGCTGACATCTTTGAATTCAGTTTTTTAAAAATTATGCTTAAGATTAAATTTTTCCAAGAAATTGAGTTTTGAGTTTTCATCAGCATTAGCCATAATCAGTAAAACTGATTTAAAAACCTTCACATATATCAATCTTTGGGAAGTTGAGCTAATAATTTTTCTCATCTTTTGAAATTAAGTAGTAAAGTAAATAATCTTTGAAGTTAAATTCAACTTAAATGAGATGCACATATATGGTAATAAATTTACTTTTTTTTTTCTTCTGGTAAAAACCCATCGAGGTGCACAAATCCACAGTGTGAACTATGATCCACATTTGATTTCAAAGGTACTTTGGTCAGATGAAGTGACTTTTCACGATAAGATTTTTGATGATGAGAGTTTTCACTAAGCAGACTAATATAACCGTTTATTCTGCTCAGTGCAACATCGCTTGTCTGCAGCCTGTCTTTCAAAATGTTTTCCTCCGACTGAAACACATTTCTTTGTCATTACCTCTTGAACTGAACACAGTTCAGACATTAAGCTGAGAAAAAAAATGGCTCAAAGGTGTCCAGATAATCACCCTAAAGGTTGCAACATTGATATTTGCACACAACCTCATGTGAGGATCTGAAAGATAAGGGCAGCTCTGATGATAGTGGGATATGTTCGAACACTAAACCTGATAAGGCTAATGCTGACCCTTTCTTCACCTTGTGCAGAAAAGAAGAAAAAAAAAACAGAGGCATGTTATACTTTCTCCCAACTTTATTTCAGCATGCAGAACTCTGGATGACCTCTCTGTATTCATCCCTGTTTTCATACTCAAAAATATATTGACAAAGGCACTCTACTGAAGCGCAAAAGGTGGTGACAGACATGGAAACACAGCTATACAGCAGGAACTACAAGTCCCATTGTCCTTGCAGAGAGACCTTCGGGTAACAGAGGTGCTCATTGGTGGCTTCGGTGAGAAGAGTGGCGGGCCAGATGCAGGAGCCTGAGGATGATATCGGTGGGGTCACCGCCTTCCAACTGGCTGCTTTGGTCGTCTCCGTCGTCCTCAGGGAGGCACGACTGATCAGAAGTGCAGCTTTCTGTGGTGGAAAAAAAGAAAGACGGAGGAGTTAATGCTGCGGCATTTCACTGCGACTGCACTTGAACGGGCAGAAAAAAAGGCATTTTCCTGTAATTTCCCCACCACTTAGAGCTACAAGAGGATCAGAATGATCTAAAGAGAATAATCAACATGTTTGTTCCTGCTTTTATTGTTCTGCAAGTCTTCTGCTTTTATTCCATGTTGCCTATTAAGTGGTTAAATGCCGCTTTTGCAAGTTTATTTATTTTAACAGTGTTGTTTTCTTGTAAATGTGACCCTGTGACTTAATGGTACTTGCCTGTTTACATTAAGATAACAAATTTAAAGCAACGGTTGGTTTCTAAAGAGGATTTCAACATAAATTCAGCCTTTCAAGAAAAGGTTGCAAAATTAGCATTTAAACTGGAACGAAAAAAGCTGCTACTGATGTATCGACACCAGTAATGAGTCATATTTAGATTAATTATACATCCTTCTGTCAGAACTAAAAAAGAAATCTTTCAGATGAGAAGTGAAACACTCAAAATCGAAGAAAGGAAGTATGTTCGTCTTCTGTTTACAGGCATAGATCTTTATGGTACTTTAACTTGATTTACATCTAAAAGTTCTCTGCGTTTATCTAAAGGCTGTCGTGTAAACTGTTATTTAGGTATTTATAGAAAGTTCTACAATGACTATCTAGAATCTGTTTTTTGTTTCTTAAATTAGAAATTTCACTTTGTTTTCACTTCACACCTTAGTTTCTTTAAAATATGCACTTTGCTCACATTTGTATTTAAATTGTGTGAGGATTTAAACGCTTTGGCAGATAATTACAATAAGTTGAGAAGCCCTCCCTGTTGTCAGCAAATCAAATAAAAATGTTGATGTTGTAATAAAATTATATGAATGTTTAAAAATGGGCCTTGTTTCACCCAGGGTTGTTTCAAAGGTAATGTTTGTTTCTTCCATACACACTGCCACCTACTGGCCAACATGGGCATGTCCTTTACCATTGTTGTCCTTATCCATTGTGAGACGTTTGTCGACAAAAACCAGAACTAAAATACTGAAGGGATTTTTAATTATCTTGGATTAAAATAGTTTTTAATCATCTGGAAATAAAACTGACATGGCGCATCACTGGGTCTTAACCGATACCGATCCATTTAGTTTGCGACTTTTAGGTTTTTGAAGCCAAAGCAACAGTTTTTGAAAATGAGTTTACTTGTAAAAGTAAAGTATGTGACTTGAAGACCCAACAACAGTAAAGGAGGGAATCAAAACTCCAAGTTAGATGAGCAACGGTGCTTTATGATATCTCGGAAAATAAAGTATGATGTAGAACAAATGGAGCTGAAGATGATGGAGTAATGAAAGACGCACAGGAGACAAGTTTTTAAAAAATTACACTAAAAATATAAAGCAATGGTAAAAAGCATATTTTCATGTTTTATACAGTTATCTTAATATATTGTGTAATTTCTTTGTCTAGACATGTTTTGATTGTTTTGTTGCCATAATGGACTGGTACATTTTCTTCACCTGCTACTTGAAAAGCAAGAACGTTACAATTTTTTTTCATGCCTAAAGTAAATGCACCATTCCATTATGACAACTTTTTGTCTTGAATCAGTGTCTGTTTCCGGATTCTCTGACCTGCATCGCAGCAAAGTCCTGCAGCGGCGCAGCGTCCTCCCTCTGAGCCACAGGCTCTCCCTCCGGCCTGACAGGGGGTGAGCAAGTAGTTCTCCTCCACGCAGTGTGCCGACTCGGGGGAACCCATGAGGCAGCCGATGCCCTCCCCGCAGCAGATGCTGGGGCCGTAGCAGCGGCCCCGGTCTCCAGGGCCGCAAGACATGCACTATGGAGGGAAAGAAAAAGAATCTGAAGTATTTTTTTGTCTAGTTTCTAGTGCAAATATCTTAGTGCACTTAAAAGAAGACAAAACTAACGTAAAATGAACATTGAGTCACTTATAACTTGAGAAAAACATCTTGCTAGTGAAATAATCTGAAAGTGGAATTAATACTTTTTCATCAATATTAAGGAATTATTTATCTAGTAGAAGCTCATATTTCTAGCTGGACAGTTAGCTGTAAGTTAGTGCACTTGAAATAAGAAACTAGACCAAACGCAACAATTTTTGCAAATTAACTTCTTTTGTGTTTTTGCAGTGTTTATCTTTTACTATGCTCATTCAATTTGATGCAGTTTGTTTCTATACTGCCAATTTGCAACAAATGCCATCTTACGGCACATTACCAAACAAGAAAGTCCAATTTGTAAACAGAAATAAATCAAGTCAGTCTAATAACTGTATACACATTTCACTGCATATATTTCCATCCTAGACTTTCAGTTCTATTTCTGAAATTTATCTTGAATCCAACACGTTCTCACATTTCTGAAGAGAAAGAAAATGCAAGGAGATCTGTTCTGAAAGTTGTCATAGCTATCTATATTTTTTTGTCATTCAGCTTTGATAGGTGACAAATTTCAATTTGACAAGGAAAAAGCATTTTACTTTGAGTTTGTAGTTTAAAAATTAAAATTGGAGCGACAAACCTTTCGGAGAGGAGCATCCATGATTGACCTCTTTCCACCGATGGGGCAGTTGGAGATGTAACACGCCGAACAAACGGACAGGAGGAAAAGCAGGCCCACGGACACGGCAGCTCCAGACATTTCTGCTGAGAATAAAGGCTGTTAAATACAGGAAATGGACTCGGCTACAGAGATGTCCTGAGATCAAACCCGTTCACCTGTTTCTTCACGATCTGCTTTACAAGCGCTCAGAGGTGATTGCTGTGGTCTCCGTCCTTGCATCTGCCGTTCACAGGTCTTATATATTCCTCAAGGCAACTTTTGAAAGTGACCCAGAAAGCCGAAAGCCACTTAAAAATCTCTAATGAATGTTCTTTGGATGCAGAGATGAATCGTCACAGTGGGAGGACAGGGTCAAAGGGCCAGGTCGTCGTGCTTACGTCTCTTTTGGCGAAGTTCATTACTGAAGGTCTTGTGGAGCGTGACCGTGCATGTTAGAGATGAGAAAGACCATCAGAGAGGTCAAGATGAGCATGCAGGGTTGAAATTATTCTAATTATTAAAGATCACACGGACTGTAGAACGTTGATCTGCAATTATTAGAAGACAGTTTGAGTTTTGGGTTTATTCTTAAGATTTTTTGACATGTTCTGGAGGGCTGTCAAGAAAGAGTGAACTTACAGGTGATCAGAGGAGGTCTGTGGTCAAAACTGAACGCTAAGCGGCCGCATTTGGCTCGGCGGCCATGTTCTCCTTGAAGCAATGCAACACTGATGATGACAAATCGTCCCACTACTAAAAATGTCCTCCATTCTTCTTTAAGTCCTTAATTCTTCAGAGGAATTGAGGCACACATTGTTCAGGATCTGAGGTTAATTGCTTTTATGAGCTAATTAACACACTTAATGACCAGCCACAACCTGCAGAAGGCAGCTACATCTCAACAATGATATGAGCTCAATTAGTGCACCTTTCTGCAGAAGCCACCTCGTTTCAACTAACTTTTGTTCCAGGTGTAAGTTTGTTAGAAACGAATATGTGGAACAACTCACAGTTTCACTTGCCTCCTACTGGCTGCGAGTTGTTTACCTGGACAAGGTAAAGGAACAACCTTCCCTCCATCTATGCTGATGGGAATGTGACAGTTTTGTGCAAACATTTACAACACAAAAGGCCTTTGAAATTCACTTTTGTTGAGTAAAGCTTCCATCTTTAATATTACTTTGTTTTGTTTTTTTTTGTTTTTTATTACAAATTACAGTAAAAAAAACAACAACTTTGCATTTCTATTTATTTTACTTTACTCCCTGTAAATAAAATACAGTGAAAAAAACAAACTTTATAAATCGCGTAATTGGTAAATGTGGTTCATATGAGTGTGATTAATCTCCCATCATCTTCATGGAAGAGAAGCAGGAAGAACAGCCGTATAAATTTTGTTTGAAGTTCACTAGAAGCCATGTGTGGGCCGTAGGACGCCCATTAGACCAAAATGCATCTGTAAGTCGCTACATGCATGTGTGGAACCTTGAGCACACCATTCCCCTGATGAAACACGGTGGTGGTGGCAGCATGCTGTGGCCATGCTTTCTTACATCTGTCACAGGGAAGCTAGACAGAGTTGGTGGGGATCTGAATGAATATAAACACTGGAATGTTAAAGGCTGCAAAACATCAGGATTTAAAGGCCTTTAGTTTCATCTGTGTTTCTGGAGTTGATGGTTTCTTCATTATTTACTTAGATCTGGTCTTAGTTCATTCATCTATGTGTGTTAACTTCGGTGCATTAGAGTTGGGTTCCTTAAGTTTTTCCTTTCATCTGGTTTCCTGTGTCTTAGTTTTGTTTCTTTCTTCTTTTCCTCAGCCTCCCAGCTGTTTTTCATCTCCTCATTTCCTCTGCCTGCTCTCCCTCTCTCCCAGCTGCCGCTACTCGCCTTTGATTGCTCCTTTGTCACGGCCACCTTTCCTTCAGTACTTAAGCTCTTCAGTTTGCGTTAATCCTCACTGGTTCTTCTGTTGATCTTTGTGACTTACTCCATGCCTTGCGCCGTCTGTCCAGCCATTTCTACCTGCTATTTGTAAGTTTTCGCAGTAGTTTCACTAAATATGTCTTCCAAGACAACTCCAAGTGTCTGTCTACCTGTCATGCCACAAAACACAAAAGACTGAGGGAGAGGGAGAGGTTCACTGTCCGGCAGGACGATGACCCTAATCATACAATCAGATCTATGATGGAATAGTTTCAAAGCTCAAGTCCAGTTTCTTGGTGGTATTATGCTGCAACTTTTGGATGCATTTCTTCCACAATCAAGTCAAATAAATACTACTTTTCAGGCCTCAGAGACAAATGACTTAATGATGAGGGATATACATCCACAAGCCCCAGAATGGCGGGTGTCCAGCAATGCACCCTGGTTAAAAATAAAAAACAAAAACATTCAGTTGTTAGAATGGCCTGGTCAAAGTCCAGGCTGAAATCTGTGGCAACACTTAAAAATTGCTTTTCACACGGTTATCCATGTGATCTGAGCTTTTGTGATGTGGGAAAACATGTTGAAGGGGTATGAATACTTTTGCAAGGCACTGAATTTCACTGCAAACTAAATCATCTTGCATTTCCTTAAAATAGACTGATAGTAAAAAAGAACGTAAAAAATGACACCAGTGGAAAGATTCAGTCCATCATTGCATACCAATTCACAACTCTTAACAATTCAAATTGTGTTTGTGCAACATCAACTCTCCTCCTCAAGTTCCTCCAAAAACCTGTGCAAATCCCTATTTCATAGAGAAATGGAGATGTCTATCTAGTGTTTCCTTATTTTTCTGCAGGAAGGCACTAGGCTTGTTGACTTCCTCTCCCCTCCCTTCCTTCCTTCTCTCCGAAGGTACTCATCTGAAAAATGAGAACAAAGTGATTGTTCCTGTTCTCTTTCTTAAGTCACTTCAAATGCTATCCGTGGACGGGCGGCTCATTGTCAGGAGAGCTGCGGAGCGAGCGAGAGGAAGAGAACTCAGGCTCAGGTACAACAGCAACAAGAGCAGCAGCGGCAGCACTTCAGCCAAAAGCATCACAGAGAGAGGGGGGAAAAAAGCTGGTAAGTTGCACGCAGGCTTCCCTGCAGCCTGACAGGACACACTGGCATGGCACAGACTGGCACATGAGGAGGGGCTTCACTTTTAATGGATTGTTTGGGATGAGTGTGGCAAACAGGCAGGGGTCTGTGCTCACAGCGACTCAAGCAGCAGCAGGAGGAGTGAGGAGGACAGAGTCCAGGAGAGAGAATTCAACTTCTGAGACAGAAAACAATGAAAACTTTGATTTTCGTTTCCGGCAGCTCGAAAACCTGAAAAGTGACAGAATAATATTTTTGATCAAACTTGCACCCTGCATTAGGAATATTATTTTTTAACACATCTGCACTTTTTTTGTTTTGTTGAATTGCAATTTCTCTGTGTCCCCGCATCAGGAATATTCAAATTGCTATAAAGGTCTGCAGAGAGGAGAAATCATTTCATAATTACAAAATGTATTCTAAACTGTGCTGTTGTTGACCAAACACTGAATAACAATTGTAGATTATAAATGCTGAACTGTTTATCTAATATCTCAAAAAGGTCACATTCTACCACTGTAAACGGCTCACCTTTAACTATTATGTTAGAATAATAGTTAGTTTCCAGCTTATTCTCACGAATAAGTTGGAAGTGATTACCAGGAATAGAAGGATGATGTTATGAACGACATTGTTTAGAACTGTTTTGAATGCCATGCAGAAGTGAGATGGTTCCCCTTTGACTTTAGTTATCGTTTTCGTCCATCGTCTACAAAATCACACTAAGAGACGGCCGTGAAGATGCCATCTACATCACTGTTGTTATTGTTAGTTACTTGAGTCAGAAAGCCAATTTTAACATGGTGAGAAGTTAGAAAAGTGGACAGTTCTTCTGTGCGTGCAAAAATAAAGCGAAGAGATGAACAGAGCACAGAGAAAAGAGATGGAGAAGCGAAAAGTCTGCAGGAGGTAGAGGTGAACATTTCTCAGAGAACTTCCCGATTTCAGACGAGGAGGAGACCTGTGAGAAAGAAAGAAGTGAAAGGTTTCAGGTTGAACACCGAAAGATGTGGGTGTCGGCGCCGCTCCGTACCCTTTTCAACCTTTACTTTATAAAAATGCTTCAGAGGAACTGCTCCCCATCTTCAACTGAAACCAGAAGCAGGGTCAGAAGATGAGCTTTTATAAACTGTTCCTCTTAATGATGCGTCTGGGGGTAAAAATAAGCATTGATCGAAAGTAGATCTGCTTAATAACTGTACTTTGTATATTTTAAAACTATTAGCTGCTCTTTTTTTGATGCCGATTCTGCAGATCCGTCTCTGATTTGGATCTATTACATGTCACACCTCTGATTCACTTTACTTGTTTAAATATCATTCAAAATAAAAACTTTAAAAAGTCAGATTACGGTTTCCTCATGTCTTGCTAAATTGTCCACACTCCTTTAACTCTCTCTCTTTTTTGTTTTGTCACAAACTTCAGTGTACTGCCTTTTGTTAGGGAACATTAGAAACCAAACATGACGCTTCAGACATGAAGACCAAGGTACGCAGCAGACAGGTCAGGAATTAAACAGTGGCGAAGTTTGAAGTACATTTAGATTAGAAACAGATATCCTGAGCTTTGAACACCTCTCAGATGAACACGACTGGGAACCTACAGAGACATGGCAGTAAATCTAAACTGACACTCTGAGCAAGGATAGCATTAATAAGCATGTAAAAGACTCTTTGTAACTCTGGAGGAGCTGCAAAGATCAGGTAAGAGAACCTTTTAAGATCAGACGCAAATGTAGGAGAGTGAGAAGAGAAAAGTTACTCTTGCAAAGAATGTCATAAGATTTCCTAAATAAGTGGGACAAGGTTCGCCAATCAGATGAGTGAAACTGTTTTTTTAACCAAAAAAATAATCATCCTGAACTTGACAACCTCACAGTGAAACATGGTGATGAGTGGGACATTTCAAGAGGAATGAATAGTTTTCAATGCACTGTAAGAGGACATGTATTCTGTAAAATCAGCTTAGCTAATATAAGAAAACATGAGCTTTTTAAATTAAGTATTCATAGGTTTTAGACCAGAGCAAAAACATGTACTGCAGACTTCCTCTGAAATCTGCAAGCAGACTGATGAACATCAGTGCCTAACACTGGGGTTTCCAAACGTCACATGGACTAAAATCAAGTCAAAAGGAATTCTGGGCCCTAAAATACATCTTACAGCAACTCCAACAATAAACTAAGCATGCAACAATTTAATTCAACAAATGAAGTGGTCGATTTGTTGATGGGAAGGATTTAGAAATCATTTTAAATCCAAAACTTACTGCAGGTTTGCCTTGATAAAAGTAACTTTGCAGATTTTCTAGGTATCAATTGGGGGGGAAATAACAGAACACAACTGTTGAGAACGAGAATCTCAATCGATGAATCATAATTTGTATTGACACATGGAGCATAAAATCAGCCAAGAAAAGCATTCAGACTTTACTTATTTTATTAACTTTCTAGGTATCAATTGGGGGGGAAATAACAGAACACAACCTAATGAATTCTGATCAATAAAATCTTGTTTGGATAATGCTTGCTGTATTTAGCCAAGTTTATTAAATTAACTAAAAGCTGATTTTTGGTGCAGCAAAGTTTACTTTTGAGTAAACTTCACAGGTTCTTGCAAGAGAAAGCAAAAAACACAATTACTTTTTGTGTTCTGGCCAGTATGTTCTATTGTAAGATGATCTTACTTTGTGATAATTTTGTCCTGATTAAAAATAGAAAGTCCACATCAAATAACCTTTGACTTTGGGGTCAAATTTGTATCCCTCCCCATAATGGCCCCCCACACTTTGGACACCTCAGGTCTAACATCTGCTTGTTCTGTTTTCTGTAGAATAACGATGGAGAAAGACACTGTGAACTTCTCACCAGGTGAAAGTCCGTCTCAAGGAGACAGGCTTAGACAAGCACCTCAGCGGGGTTTCTACTTGGGCCCAGCCCCTCTTTATATTAAGCCCCCAAGATTCTCTTTACCCAGTTACCCCACCATCGACCCCTACAGCGCTCTCACCACGCCGGCGTTCTTCCCCGTGCCCGGCCTCGGTTACGTTCCTAAAGAAGGATTCCCAAGAAAGAAGAGGCTTCATCTCAAAGCGGGCGCCCAGGGGGAAGAGTCGCCTGATGTACAACAGGAGGAGGCAGAACAGAGCAGGAGCAAGAAGAAGCTGAACATCTCTCATGTCCCCTTCTCGCTTCCACCTCGCTCCATTTCCTCCACGCCCTCTCGACCAATACCTGGGATGATTGAGCTGAATAGGCTGCAGCTTCACAGCAGATCAGCAGGTTTGAGTCTCCCTGTGCAGGTCAAGCAGGAGCCTCCCAGTCCATCCTCTCTTTGGCCTTCCTCACCTCTCCATCTCCTCCACCCGCCTTACTTCCCTCCTCTTTCTCACGGCCCTTTCCCGTACCCCTTCTTCATGCCTGGGCCCGTCATGCACATCCCACCCGGTCCCTTCTACCCCAGAGAGGACCCCCGCTCCAGCAAGGCCCCACGTGACGAAGCTCCCCGCGGTGAGACCACCAACGCCGAGAAGGCGGGTCTCAACGTCCATGTAGATGACAGCTACTATGTGGACGTCGGCGGCGACCAGAAGAGATGGAAGTGCCGGATGTGTGAGAAATCCTACACGTCCAAGTATAACCTGGTCACGCACATCTTGGGCCACAACGGGATCAAGCCGCACGGCTGTCACCTCTGTGGGAAGCTGTTCAAGCAGCTCAGCCACCTGCACACACACCTCCTCACACACCAGGGCATGAGGCCTCACAAGTGCCAGGTGTGCCACAAAGCTTTCACCCAGACGAGCCACCTGAAGAGACACATGATGCAGCACAGCGACGTGAAGCCATACAGGTAGACATCTGGTAAATGTCTTAGTTCACCTCAAATAAGACAAAACTAACTTACAAGTAACTTTTCAGCAAGATATTGGAGTTTGTTTTAAGTAACTTAATATTGATGAAAAAGTACTAGTGTTAAACTCCTGCCCTATATCTTGCTGAAAAGTTACTTGTAAGTTAGTTTTGTCTTATTTCAAGGTATTTAAACTAGAAACTAAACCAAAATTATTTGGTAATATTTTGTGCCTTTGCGGTGCAGGTAAAATTCAGCTCTTTATTGCCACTCTGCTGTCACTTTAACGTCCATTTTCTAACTCCTGCAGCTGCAGTGTGTGTGGCAGAGGCTTCGCTTATCCCAGCGAGCTTCGCGCCCACGAGCTGAAGCACGAAAAAGGGCAGGAGAATGTGTGTGTGGAGTGTGGTCTGGACTTCCCCACCCTGGCCCAGCTCAAGAGACACCTCACAGTTCATCGAGGTCCCACCTTGTACAGGTGAGTACAAAATCCTTCCAAAAGATATTTATGATGTTGCCTGGTTTAAAAAAAAAGACCCTTGTTCTACGCTTTACTTCGTAGATAGCGTCACTAGACTCTTGGCTACGGAGAAACACTTAAGTTTTGAATCTAACGCAATTAACATTTGGCGGTGACGTTATGCAGCTTACCGGAAATGGTCTTTGCTGTGTCGACCAGTGGGGGCAGCATTAAATGCTTACAGCGTTTAGCCTGCTGGAAATTTATTAGAACAAGTCTGCGCTGGAAGCGGCCGTCCTCCACTGCGAAGAGAGAAATGCCGAGTTGAACGAGGCGGCTGCTAATTTTACTTCAGTGTTTGGAAGCGTGACCAACACAAACTGAACGGATTTGTTCACTTCCTCCGCTGCTATTGCTAAAACTACAAGCTTATTGGGGGTGGGGGGAGGACTTCCCCATGAAGGAAGAACGGAATTTTAAAACAGGGCAGAAAATTGACGTCATTGTTCACAACTTCGTCTTCTGTTCCCTGATTGGCCCGGTTGAAATTCTAACGGAGGAATAAAAATCAAAAGTGAGAATAACGTAGGAAGACATGCATTTCTTCGTCCTTTCTGCACGGTTGAATAAAAACCATCTTCGGTTCCTGCAGGTGCACAGAGTGCCAGAAAACTTTCCAGTACCCGAGTCAGCTTCAGAACCACATGATGAAACACAAGGACATCAGACCGTACATCTGCAGCGAGTGTGGGATGGAGTTCATCCAGTCGCACCACCTGAAGCAGCACACCCTCACTCACAAAGTAGGTTCAAAAGGAAGGGAATGCAAAACAGAAACCAATATATTTGAGAGAAGAGGTGGCTGAAATGCAAATGTTAAGCTTCAGCAAATCCATGTATGATTTATAACCTTACAGATGATTAAAGGAAAATGGAAGCATTTTTCTCACGCTTATTTGTTTTGAAATTAAACCCAATACTTCCTCCTTGTGAACTGTTTATTTTAAAACGACGCATTACAATAAAAGAAAAATATCTTTATTATTCATGCCAGTAAACATAAGGGAAATTCCAGCAATTTAATTTCAGGTAAGAAAACATCCAGTAATGCATGAGTCAGTGCAATTTCTTCAGCGTAAGATCAATACTTAAAACTTTAACAAGTATGTTTCACTCTTTAGCTGTTATTGATGCCAAGAATGTTTTACTTGAAGGGTTGCCATAAATTCATTACAACTTGCCTTTGCCATGCCATTATAAAAACACAGTGTTTGCTGCATATTTAATGTTTTTTACTTTAAATGTTGAATAAACGCCGTGTATTCAAATATTTTGCACTGCGCAGTGCAAAATATTTATACATTAAACACCATAGAGCTAGGGTATCAAACTCATCAAAATTGCAAATGTCCTCAAAGGGGCAGTTGTTCCAGAATGTGTTGGTAACATTAACAAATTGTTTAAGATATGATAAACACCCGTCTCTGCATTTTATGAGTGCTTCTTGAAATTAAATCAGCCTGTCGCATTGAATTTGGCAGTACACAAATAAAACTGCTCTGATTTGATTGATGATATTGAATCATCTTGAAAGCTCCATTTGTGTGACCAGATTTGGCCCCTGGGCCTCGAGTTTATGACACACGTGATGTTGAGTTTCTGTCCAGAGCTCGACATTTTCTAAGCTAAATTTAAACTACAGATTTATCTTTCACCTCTCGTGTTCTTGCTCTTTAGGGGGTGAAGGAGCACAAGTGTCGCATCTGCGGCCGCGAGTTCACACTGTTGGCCAACATGAAGCGCCACGTCCTCATCCACACCAACATACGGGCCTACCAGTGCCACATGTGCTTCAAGAGCTTCGTCCAGAAGCAGACTCTCAAGGCTCACATGATCGTCCACTCGGACATCAAGCCCTATAAATGCAAGGTTGGTCAAATGTTGGTCTGAGGTGGAGATATTTGGATTTATATTTGTATACTCCTGTAACTTTTCTTTTGTGCACGAAAACATAGTCATGGGGTCTTGACAAACTAAATGCAGAAAAGGGATACAGAGGATTTTATTAATGTGCCAAGTGATAACTCACATTTGTGTGGAAAAGGTGAATTGTTTTGCATGCACAATACTAAACTAAATGGATTTTTCTAGTTTTGCCCTGCGAGGTAAAGGTAATCGAGGGTCCAGATTTATTGTAAGGATAAACCATTCCAACCAATCTGAGGTGTTCCCTGCTGTCAAAGAAAGTTCCTTCTTTTCTGGAGTGACCTATGTGTTATAACCGCTGAGACGATGACCAGATAGCAGAGAGGCTCATGGGAGTGGGAGCCTCCTCGTCCATAGGAAGGATATAGCAGTGCAAACCGCCTTTCTAACAATGGCCCCCCCAGCCTCCCCAGAGAACAGGGCCCACAAATAGATTTCATCTCGCTTTCTCTGCTGCTCGAGGGAGCTTCCTGTTTTCTCACGGTCCTCTTGGACAGTTTACAGTCCCTCTCTCCTCCTGAAGGAAAGGACCACCCTAATAAAAAAGAATGCAGAGGAAGGACAGCGCAGGAGTTGCCCTTCCCTGTTCTCCTCCTGGCCCTGTCTCAGGGTTGCTTCCTCTCTCCTTCTGCCTCTAGCGCTTTCTGTTTTTCTTGTGCGAGTGCGTGTTTGCGTGTGTGTGTGTGTGTGTGTGTGTGTTAGAAGTGAGAGAGGGAGGGTGAAGACAGAGAGGAAAACAGAAAAACAAGGATAGAGGGAGGAAGAAAGGGTGTGTGTCCTATTGTCTGCACATTCATTCATGATTACGTGTTGCTTTGCTATTCTGTGATTAACAGAGAGGAAAAGTCTGAGATTAGCTTTGAGATGCTGCAGAGGAATACATTTACTGAAGTTATATCGAAGTACAGTTTCATGATTTCATTTTTCTTTTTCTTTTTATGGCAAATGAATGTTAGTTTTGTGCATTTAATCCAACTTCCATTAAAAATATTCTGTAAAGTTTTGCTGCTGCAGGCAAATCTTAACATCCACTAAAGTGTAGGACCTTAAATATTAACCTACTTGCAGTTTATCATAAGATGAAATAATAGTTTCCCAGTTCAAGCTGGCATAAACATAATACCATTACAATCAGGAGGGAAGGATAAAGAAATATTGCATATTTGATAAGTCTAAATGTTAGAATAACATCTAACATCTCCATGAATTAGCTTAACCTTAAATTTCTAGAATGCAAAATGAAATTTCTAACTCTATTTTTTTGTTACACTTGTGGACACAATCATTGTTGATGTTGAATACAGTAAATCCTTTACAATTGAGCGATATTGGAAGGAAAGAACGTGACAAGCATCCTGCAAAAGACGAAACTGGATTCAGAACAGCTAAAAGCAGCATTAGCATCTCGCTTGCTAATCAGAAACCTTACATCGCATGTAATTTCTTCTCTTTCAGCTTTGTGGGAAGGAATTTAACAGAATGCACAACCTAATGGGACACATGCATCTTCACTCGGACAGCAAACCCTTCAAATGCCTCTACTGCCCCAGCAAGTTCACTTTGAAGGGGAACCTCACCAGACACATGAAGGTTAAACACGGAGTCATGGACAGAGGGCTGGACGAAAGATGTAAGTAGGAAAACACTGCAAGGATTTAACATTTTCGTCAGTAAAAGTCGCTAAACGTTTTAACATGTCCTTGATCTTAGTGTTTCGTCAAAGAGGACGCCTCTGCCTGAACAGCTCCATGGGCCTCATCTCCCACTATAGCCAAGAGGAACCGTTCGACCTCTCCCAGAAAGCTCCAGGCATGCCCAGCCTCCGTCTCTCACAGTCTGACGGCGAAAGCATCCCAGGAAGCTCCTGTCAGGAGGAGGATGAGGAGAGTTTGTACAGAAGGAGCCAGTACAGTCCAGAGGTGGATCAGCAAGAGCCCCCAGGCGCGGACCAGTACATTTCTGACCTGAAGGAGGGAGAGGATGGTCGGGCTGATGAACTTCGAACTGGGAAGATGCCGAAACTAAAGAAGTACCTGGATAGTTCAGAGGACGAGTCTTTGGAAGGAGAGAAAAAATCACAAGGTCAATTTGGTAACACACGCCGCCTCCTGCAGTCGGAATCCTCTGATGAATCTGATGAAGAGGTGGATGAGCAGGGATACGCTGAAAGAGTCCGCTCCGAGTCATTTGACTATGACTCGATTTCAGAAGACGAGCGTGAGGAAAGCAAACAGCCGCTGGATGGTAGTTATGAAGGCATCGACGTAACAGAGGAAAACTGAAAGAGAGTTGATAGAGCACACAAAAGAAATTACAAGTTAAATCACGAATTGGAGAGTGAGAAAATTTTGTCAATGGCAAAAGTGAGCAAAAGTGTCTCTATTAGTAGCCATACAAAGACATTAAATATTTATTTTGTCTGACATTAAATTGGACAAAACCTTTCCTACTTTAGGTCACAATTTTACAAATGGTTTCTATGTGCCTGAAATAGCAAGATTCCTTATATATTTTATTACTTTCTTTCAAATTGACATACATCAATATCATAATTCATTTAAACAACTGGAGAAAAAGATCAAATGAAGGTGCCATGGCACCATAAGATCTTGAGATAGAAATCCACAACATTTGAATTGGTTTAAGTTACAGCTGTGAAATCAACATCGCAAACACACCAATTCATTTGTGACATAAATTAATAAATGGAATAAAATTTAAAAAGGAGACATTCGGAAGGAAACTGTGGACGATTTCAAGATGTCCAACAGTGTTCATCTGTTTTAAAATAAAGTAATGGGAATGTCCAGAAAGAGTTCAGAGATTATGTTTTTGTGTTTGATCTTCAACTGTATTTTTAATTCTAACATATTGTGTTCATATGCAGATCAGAAAATACACATGGATGCTTAAAGCTGTGAATTGCTACCAGTATCAGACATTGGGAATATATTCTGATTTATAAATGAGAATTAATTTGTAAATATAATGAAAGATTTATTTAATGTGCTATTTTTTACAAATCAATTTGCAATGTTCACATAATTTTGCTTTAACTGTGACTGAATTGTTACTTGGCATGTTTGAAGACAGTTTTTGTGGGAGATCATGCGAAAACCAAACTGTAATCAGGTTCCAACAGCACAAATTTGACTTGTGTAATAAACTGTGATTTAGTTTCTTTAGTGTCTAAATTTTGAATCTGTATGATTTAATAAGATTATTGTTCTCATCTGCTGTGTGGGTTTTCTGTCCTACTGCTGTTAAATTGTAGCAATAACATGTTTCTACTGAATAAACATAAACCTGCAAATTCTCTTATTTAATTTTTTTTCGGAGTAATTTTAAAGATGGCGTTAGATTTTCATCCTGTCTGACCGACAAGTTCTTCACCAAACATTAGATGGTTGCTGCAAGTTTCAAAAAGCTTGCATTGCTCCCTCTGCTTCTCTTTCAAAGCAGAGGAAGAGGAAGAGAAAACACCTATCCCCTTCTGTCTTTTAGGTTGTGATCAAACAGTGACGGACACAGTGGTTGTCCCAGACAAAAGCTTTGTGTCTGTGCGACTCAGAGTAAAGCATTGTTACTCCTCATTGCAGAAGAATCTACTAAAACTAAAATTACTGCTTTTTCTAAAGATTGGTGCCTGAACAGTGGTTTCCATGCTAAATAACACATGACTGTGCAGACCAGCTCACGCGGTCATGTGTGAGCCTTCCTGCATTAGAAAGCAATAAATGCAACCTAATGTTTGTATTGTTTCACGCAACAGCGCCCATCACTCGTTTCCACCTCACGCTATCGTGCCAGTTCAGGTAAACGCAGTCATTTCTTGTTAGGTGAAATGCAGAACAGCAGCTTCTCCATTTCTGCCCAGCCACGACCACCGTGTCCCAGAGGGCGAAACTGCAAACAGTTTGAGGAAGTTCTCACATCCTCCTCCTCTTTCCTTTCCTCACCTACACGTTTCAATCCCAGCCCCTGGCTTTGAGAAAAAAAGCCACAAACGGTGCATATCTGTCGTCAACAGTCAGCTCCTCTCAAAGGAATCTCATTGTCTCGTGTGTGTAACCAGTTCCAGCTTGGAAGTTTGAGGAAAGGTAGATTTTTACATGGTGTTGCCGTCAGTAGGATGCTTTTTCATGAACTGAAACTTAGGAGAGAATGAGAAGTCAAAGAATATGCAGAAATGCACTGCAGGTAGAGGTTTTTCTTCAGAAAAAGAACACACTGCAACAAAGTGGAGGGATTCTGTAGCACAGATAGAGAAAGAGGTTTTTACCCAAGTAAAAACTTTTGCTTCTTACTTTTACTTCAGTAAAAGTATACTGATGTAGCACTAGTCTTACTTAAATAACCTTTTTGAACACTACCCACCTATGATCATCGCAAACAATTTGGATGTTGTGTAAAAGTGCAGTATTTCTTACCAGTCATCTCAAAAAGTGAAACGGTCATTTTATAGGAATTCATTTCAAAGAGCGAAATATTTCCAGCTTTCATTTTTTGCAGGTTTGATAATTATGTCCTACAGGTAAAGAAACCCCAACATTTAGTGTCTCAGAAAATTAGAATGTCACATTGACTCAATTAATATGTTTTAAGCACAAAAGTATTTACATTTCTGTGCACTCGATACTTGGTTAGGGCTCCTCTTGAATGAATTACTGCATCAATGCGGTGTGGTATGGAGCCAATCAGCTTGTAGTGGAAGCCCAGGTTGCTTGGACACCTGCCTTCAAGTCACCTGAGAGGGTTAAAGGTCAGGGGAGTTTGCTGGCCCGTCAATAAGAGGAATACATGGCCACTGAACCAGCTTTTAGTACCTTTGGCAGTGTGAGCAGGTGCCAGGTCCTGCTGGGAAAATAAAATCAGCATCTCCGTACAGCTTGTCAGTAGAAGGAAATATGAAGTGCTCCAGAATTTCCTGGTAGACGGCTGCATTGTCTGTGGACTTCAGAAAACACAGTGGATCCAAACCAGCAGATGGCATGGATATAAAACCGAAATAATTTAAAGAACTACATAAAGATCAAAAGGCTAACAAAAAAGTAATAAGTGTGGGTGTTTTGGGGGAAACCTCATATGTAAGCATGATGAGTTAAGGACATTTATGAATTGTCACCTTTCGTAAAAGTTCCTACTACTACTACCTCTAATTGAGTATTTTCTTGAGCTGAAGAAAAGTCTTTGTATCCCTAAGCCATCTAGACCCAGAGGGAGCAAAAGCAGACTGCCAGAGGAGCAATGTGTGTCACCTAGCCGACAGAAAAGAGAAAGAAATGACAGCTAGGTGATCAGAGGAAAATTCTTTAAAGTCCTCTGGGAGGCTGAATATAGCAATACGGGGTGAGAGGTTCGTGTTTCCAGATAGTACTTTAGGCATGCTATTGCAGGAAACCCGCCAAAACACTGTACCAGTAGGCAGGTATGAACTATATGAGTGAGGTGTCACGATGAGGTGTATCACCAGGAATCAACTATGCTGTTACAGATTTGTGAGAGAGAGCTGATCATTGTAGAATATTCTAGAAAACTATAACTGAACAAGCAGGAAGCAAATTGAGCTAGTATGGATAGTTTGGTAGCAAATTTCCAACCAGTCGTTTTGCAGGGTGAACCTCAGGTCACCTTTGAAGTTGTTTTGAGATTAGATAAACGTGGAGAACTGGAGAGAAGTGACCTATTCGAAATTAAAGGGGCTCTATTGTGTAAATTTGACTGTTTTGAGCTTTACATCATGTTATATCATAATTCCCTCATCAAAAACAGACATGGAGTGTTGCCTTGATTCTTTTATGCCTGTTTGAGAAATCTCTTAAATCTTGCATGTCAGCCATTGGGGGTGGATAAATGCTTGCTCTCACCAAGCCCCACCTTTTCCACGGAGCTCCTCCTCAGAGCTGCAGTCTCCAGCCAAGCTTCCGCCTCACAGAGCTTCCTTCCCCCACTCAGCTCCTCCAGACTAGCGGCAGCAGCAATTAGTAAATATCTGGTGGAACTGCATCTGCTGACCTCATCCTACAAACTACTTCTCAGTGCAACACTCCTCAGAGCAATTTTAAAGGCTTAACTGAGAAACGTTGCTGTGATGACATGCTGAAGGCAGAATGTTGGAAAGAGCAGGAGCTTTTTAAAGAGACACAAGTGTTGAATTGTGAAGTGAAGTTTATTTTACATCATGATTGATGTATATAACATTTTATGACAACTCAAGGATACCATAGTTACTTGATTGTGCTATAAAATGGCACTATGTGCCTGGAAAATACATAATACAGCCCCTTAAACGACTTTGCCGGCTTCTTACCTTCTATAGATATACATTTAGTGTATTACATGTGATTATACATAACTGTCTTCTGTCTGATATTACCCTGCTTCAGTAAAAGTTATTAAGTAGTTTGTAGACTGCAGTACAGCATTTCTGTGCCTTACTTGTTTCATTCCACTGAAAGCCAGTCCACCTGAGCGACAGGTGTTATTATAGAAACCAGCAGCTCTGCATATTATTGAAGCTGAGCCAAGCTTCAAGAAAACATAAAGCCACACACCGACATGCCAGCTACTGCAGTCTGTCGGGTGCCATTGTGTACCAACACGTGTCAAACAATGCACTTTTTAAGTCACGTTGCCTTTTCCTCACCTAAGTGCACTCATGCCATTCTGCACCGTGTATGTGGTGTGAAAAAAGGAAGCAGAGAGAGGTATTGAAAATAAATACTTCTGAATTTTTTTGTTTACTGGAACACAGAGGTAAATGGGAAGGTTTCTGGGTGATGGACAAAAGAAAACAAGTCTGAAGCAGGTTTTCACTGAAATAAACAAAACAAAATAGTTCTAAGATTGGAGCTTAATCGTAGCCGTATATCTCTAACAACATGGTGAGCTCTGACAGAGTGCATTTCAGGTACAAGCTTCCTGTTTTGCTCATCAGCGAGAAATCCACATGATGCTAAAATGTCTTCCATGTTTTGTTTATTAAAACCGTCCACTCCCCAGTCTCAACCTGTCACGGTGTTTGACCCACAGCCAGTGGGTTTACTGTAATAATATTTAAAGGCTTTCCTGCTGGGGTATTTATGGAGATCAAAAACATTGGCACAATAACAGACAGGTGATAGGTCAGCAACACAGATATTCACAGGACATATGAAGGATTTTACCACACTCAGTTTTTGCACAGTTGCAGCTTTTAGTCATTAAGAAATTATAAGCCTGATACAGAGTAGCTGAAAACTGGGCTTACAATATTTTAAATACATAGTTGCAGAAAGGCTCTGGGCAGAATGCCAGCTGATATGCTATAGTTCAAGATCGCCCTCTACTGACAACTTTCTGTGTTTTCTTTAACAGTTTAAACAGCTTTGTCAATCAAATCAAATTAAAAACTTCACTCCAGCAGTGAAAGTGCTTTATAAAAACAAAACAAAAAAAAGACCAATTAATTGATTAAACTTATTTTTGCATTAAAATGCTTCAAAATGGTGAACAAATGGCGATTTGGTTGTAAGTTTGGGAATATTTTTGGTTTGAATAATAAATAAAACCCATTAGAAAATAATTTTATGATTCAGAAGTTATGCTTTAATGACAAGCTTTACAGTAACATTAATATTAGAAGTTTTAGTGCAGTGAGTTTTCAAGATTGGTGAAAGTGTAGATGATTATGTCAAGATGCCAGTCTGATGCTACTTACTTTGTTGATAATCCCTACTAACGTCTCTGTCTCTATTGTAGAAAGTCTTTTACTTTTTATTACTTTGAGTGTACATGGTCATTTTTTGTAAAGATCTACTATATTAATATGGAAATGTTGTGTTTTTGTTTTTATTATTATTATTATTATTATTATTATTATTATTATTATTATTATTATTATTATTATTATTATTATTATTATTATTGCATTAGCCTTTTTGATTATTTCCTAATATATATATATATATTTTAGAAACTAGCACCTAATTTTGGTGTGACCCTTGTCGGACATATCAAATCTCCCTCTGCCTCGGTTGAAAATGGTACAGTCCAAAATGGCGGCCTCCGTGTTGAAGCAGTGTGTAACTGCAGCCGTCAAAGTTAAAGCTTTATCGCCTTCTTTTACAGGTCAACGTTGTTTGTTGTCTGGTGCAATTAAATTGCATAATCGTAAGAATGTTTATGTCTGGGTTTGATATGTTTTTGCTTAATATTTTAGAGCCACGTATGACGAATTTAAGCAGGAGAAGCTGAATGTCACCTGTATTTTTGCTAACATGTGTTTAATCTGGTGGAAATGCCTTCACAGCCAGACGATGGTTGCTGTCAGCAGCTTACACGGACACCAAGCTGTGGGAGGAAAGCGAGAAGGACCCCCAGAACCTGGGTAAAGTTCACACATTTCAGCTCATTAAAGACTTCACCTGAAAACTCGGTTCACATCAGTATTACAGGATTTTAGCTGTCAGCTATTCCATATAGAAAGGCACTCTGTTGCTCTGAAAACACCTAAAATTGTGGCTTTTATGTAAATATGTGTGAGAGACCGTTTAGTCTCCCACGCAGGATAAGTAGGAGGACTATTGCATGATTGCTCTTTATTTAAAACGACAATCTCTCTGCAAAAACATCTATACACGTTTGGTCTATGTAAAGCCAAACGTGTACAGATTAATAAAAATATGAAAATAAAAGTTATTTAGTAGCTATGCAGCAATCGAAATAGTTGTATGTCTAAACAGCCTTTGAAATAATACAAATGCCATTATTGCAATGACATTCAGTGGACACCGTGTGGCACTGCAGCCCAGTGCTGTATTGATAACCTAATATAGTGTTTATTAAACCACACTGCCCTGCATGTTTATGTCGATTCTCTGCTTCTGAACTGTAGCCAATCAGATGACCAGAAGTCTGTTAATTAGAAATCTATTAATCAGACATCAATTGAGAGCAGGTGTGCTGAATCAGGGAAACACAGAGTAGCAAAAACAATTTTTTCCCAGCTCTCTGGGTTGTGTTTGAGAAAAAAAGAAAATAAAAAAAATAAATCAATTTATCTCATAGCTTTTTCACAATTTACCACCACACCTGATAATGAAGCCAAATACATTTTAGATCATCAATCATGTTGTATATTTTTCTGCTCATTGCTTGACAGCTATGCTGGCCAACCTGATGGACAGAACGTACGACCGAAACTTCCCTGTCAGCTCTCTGACCATCTCACGGGTGAGCTGCATCTAATTGCATCTAAACAAACAATTCCCCTCAAATTGTTTTGTTTATTTTTATGGTAACACAAGATGCTCACCATCTTTTCTCTTTCAGTTTGTTGACAACATATCGTCCAGAGAGGAAGTTGATCAGGCAGAGTACTACCTCTACAAGTACGAGGAACCGTTTTCCTTCTCCTGCTTCATCATATCTGCTGCTTCCTTGCTTTTTTTTTTTCTTGGTACCAACTTCTGTGTTTTTCTTGGATTGAATCGTCTGTTTAGCTTGCCTGTTTGGTTTATATTCAGTCACATGGTCCTCTTTGTTCGGGGCATCTCCAGACCTTTCCTGTTTACTCCTTCCTCTGGAATTTGCTCCCATTCATGTGATTACTCAATTTAGCATGTTTGCCAATCAGACTCTTGCTCAGGGAACATTTATTTTCAATATGGGGTGGGAAATAAAACTTATTTTCTACTTTATCTCTGCTTGATGTCATAGTTGATGATCAAAAGTTGCTGAATCTCTCTTCTTTTTTTTGTATGTGTGTGTCTATTTATATTTTTTGTTTATTTTCCATTTCCCAAGGTTTCGCCACAGTCCAAACTGTTGGTACTTGCGAGATTGGACTGTTCACACCTGGATCAGACAGTGTCTGAAATACGGAGCCAGAGATAAGGCCCTGCACACTCTCAAAAACAAGGTACAAACAGGATTATGTATAAGCCCCTGGAAAACTGTACTGATGAATATTTTGAATGTCAGTGATGCTCATGGTAATAATCAGAGGTAATATGAGTAAACCAGGTGCATGTAATTCAGGTTGTTTGACCTTTTCCAGTCCAGCACATATTTTGTGTATGAATGTTGCTGTTGTGTTGGATTAACATGACCTGCAACCATTGTCACATCTTTATTTGTGTTAAACATGTGTTTTATGATACTCTCATGCCATTATATAGCAATTGTTGCTCATTAAAGCTAAATTACTACTTTATTTGTACCTAAGCATGTCAGGTAACTTATCTTAAAGTCAGTGCAACACCACTTTAAACGTTTGCATGTTCTACTAATATTTTCTAAATATTTATGCAGACCCAGTATGGAATATTTCCAGATGACTTCACCTTTAACCTCCTGCTGGATTCCTACATTAAGGATGGAGACTTTAAAAGTAAGGCAGAATCCACATTTTAAAGTTTTTAGGTGTGCTTTTAAAAAAAAAAAATAGGCTGTGATCAGATTTAGTTTCACCAGGAAAACTCTTTCATACGGAAATGTGATAAATAAAATAGCCATTTTTGTCTGCTTTGTGCAGGTGCATGCTCTGTGGTGGAAGAGCTGATGCTCCAAGAGGCTTTTGACCTTCCCTCCACACAGATCCTGTCTCTGAATGCTCTGGGATGTTTTCTTGCAACCAAACCTCAACTCTCTGTGTGTGATGACTTGACTTGTAATATTTCCAGCATGTTTGGTTTGACATCACAGGCGATAAACATTTAAAATGTCTTGTTGTTCATATTTGTGCTCAGGTATCAGAGGAGCGAGCTTTGGGGGCGTCGCTCCTCATCTGTGGTCTAAAGCAAGACAACACTGTCGGCTTCAGTGCTCAGCTGCTTGGCAATGCTCTCCTCGGTGTGTATTTGACTGTTTTTTATTTCGCTTTTCTGCCTTCAGTTCTTCATTGGTGCTGTGATTGGTTCATGCAGAACTCTGTCATTATCAGCTTGTCTGACTAATTTTTCCTTTTCCTCCTCATCCAGGCAAGGTGGAGATGTTGAAGGGGATACACGCCGTATTTAAAGGCATGCCTCTGTCGTGGGTTAGAGGGTATCTGGGACGAGCGCTGGCTGTGATGGAGAGAGTTTCTGCAGCATCTGGTGACATAAGGTTGTCTAAAGACACAGTAAGTATGTAGAAATTCACACATTTATTTTGTTGTGAAAATGTTTCAACAAAGCATCGACAAAGAAACAAACTTCCTGCTAAGACGATCAACTTTGTCTTTGATTATACATTTCCTAAAATGTAACTTGTGCAGGAAGAAGTCATCTCAAAACTACTAACTATTGTGACAGTAATAAAAATACAAATAATAAAAATAAAAATAAAAATTACAATATAACTTTATAAAACTTGAACCTCCTTAATTTGAGCAAAGTCAAGAAGTGGGAGAAAATTCAGCCCTCATTTATAAAAGTATAGAAATTAAAAATGTCACTTCCCTGCTAAGCACGGTGGTGGAGTCGTGATGATTGTTGCTCCTTTTGCCACCCGAGGATAAATGGTAAATGGACTCAAAATGCTTTTCCAATCATTTTGACCAATCAAACCGCTTTCCACTAGTCATATTCACCCAGTCACACTCACCAACGCACACACATTTATACACCAATACAAAACGACTATTCGTTTTGTCGGTAAGTCGATGTTAAGCATCAGCAAGACAAATATCCCAAATCTATCAGCAAATCCACAACAAAAGAAGTGAACTGATATTTTTTAATGGTCCATTAGAGTAGATATGTTTTGTTTGCAGAAAGACAAACAGGGATTTCAGGATGTGATAGTTGGATGGTTTTCTGAGCCAAGCTACCAGAACGATCAGACACTGAAAAATATTTTTAGAGCTTAAAATCATGTTAAGCTATACCCATACATATAAATGCCAATCTAAATTTAAATTTATTTAGCACTAAAAATATTACTGGGATTATAAGGAAAAACCACCTGGATCTGGTAATGTCTAGAATGTATAACTAATCAAATTAAGGTCCATCTGTTATTGATTTAATTAAGTAAAAATAAATACAAAAACTAATAGAAATGTATCACTAATTCTATTCTATGCTACAGAAAAAAGATCCTAAGTAGAAAATTTTAATTCAAATGATCAAAGATGATTAAAGATTTAGGTTTTCTCTCAGGAGTTTAAAGAAAACTCCTTCAACCTAATTTAAAATAAGTTGCTTGGCAAAGATTAACATAAAAAAAATCTAGATTTATTTTATTTCAGCAGTCTATTAATTCTTCAAACAAATAACATAAAGGCAGAGAAACAAAAACATAAAAAAAATAACTTCTGCCACCCTTATCTGTCTTTTGGGATGTTGATACCAAACATATTTCAGAGTTACTGGTTTAAATCCAAGCGATTAAAACCACTTCAGCACTGTGTTACACAGAGCAGACAGCCTGCTGTTTATCCCCAGACAGGTTTCACCTGCTGAGGTCAAAGCCACAAACCGTCATATTGTTATTTATTCACGTCTGCACGGCCAGTTGTGCTGCGTCTAATCTGCCCGGCGCTGCCCAGTTCAATAATCTAGCTTTGTCTGTGTTTAATGAGATTTTTAAAAGAGCCTGGAGCGCCGAAGGTGTCAAAGAATCACTGCAACAGGAACCAAACAGAGTGTGTGTGACGGAGGCACGGCAGTAATGTTGACTGAGAAGATAATGCAGCGAGACGGGGAGGACGTGCTGCAGCTCACGTTCTGCTGACCGCTTCCTCAGGACACACTAACTTAGCCTTTCTCTGAGATTAAGAAGCCAGCCGATGAGTAATTCTTGGCCTTTTTGCGTCATCACGGGTCTGTCCAGTTTAGCAATGTCCTTCTCAAAAACAGATTTATTTGGGTAGAATTTTTTTATTTCTAGTCTAGCAGTTTTAGGACATGATAAAACATTTAGACGTATTATCTTTGTTAGCTCGACTGTGTGAGCGACGTGCTGCAGGACCTGTCCGCCGCCTCGGACAGCTCTGGAGACGAGGAGTCCGACGGAGAGGAAAGTAAGAAGGAGGAAGCCGTAGATGAAGAGGATGAAGCTGAGAAGGCTAACCTTCCTCACTATGTCAGCAGATTCAAGGTGGGTGTTGTGTGCTGCTTTTGTTTGTCGCTGCTACCGAATTTACATGAGCCTTCCTCGCAGAGTGCAGGCCAGCAAACACCATTTCCTGTTATGTCTCTGTTTGTGACTCAGATTTTCTTGAGAAAACTAAGTAACTAAAGCACAGCGACCCCTTGTGAGGACTTATTTTTGTTGTTTTTCGCAAATTATTTACATAAAATTTGAATCATAAGCTCTTCTGATGTTGGTCTGCTTTGGAGAATTGTTTCCACGAGTATTTGGAGCTGTAAGAGAAATCCCCAGACCTCTCCTTCCCCAGTTATTCCTGCCAAATCATCTCAGGACACTGAGGCGTTCCCAAACCAGTCTAAGATGTCATCTTTCTATCGTCCTGGATGCAAATCTGATGAGATGAAAGTGTGACGAGGCAAACGAGTTGGAGCTTTCTGTCAGCTTCCAGTAACTTCCAGAAGTATTTGCATTTTCTTGGAACAGTTTTATATTTTACTGCATTTCGGTGGGGTTTTGACATAAAGTAATGCCTAATTATGAAGAGGAAGGAAAGTCTGATGTGGTGTTCAGTATATTTTTTTGCATAAATACTTAACATCCAGAAGAACATTGCTCTATATGAGCAGAAATGTACAGCAAATACCTGAGGGTTTCAGTAGAAGGGGCAGAAGGGGCAGAAGCACAAAAGCACGAATTCAGGAGTAATTTCTATTTTTAGAATAAAGTATCTGTCTAATGGCTCCTCTAATTGAGAAACACAGATGAACTCTGAAATAGTCGTACAGTCTGTGACAGGAGATCTCAAACCCAGTCCTCGTAGGCCGGCGCCCTGCAGCTTTTAGATACTTCGAACGGCTATTAAATCTAATTTTGATACTTTCTACTCAACACAAGATAACTTTACTGGCAATATAGTTTGGAAAATGTTAACATTTATGATATTTTTCTCTCTTTAAAGAGAGTTCAATCAGTCTGTTGCCATGGCAACGCCATTGTTTTTGCTGATCTGGCATTAAGCTGTTATTCTAACCATTGTTTTCCTCTCCAGGAGCTGAGCAGTCAGCTGGAGTCTCAGGGTAAAGTGGACCCCGCCTCTTTCCAAGCTTTAGTGGCCACAATGGCCCAGCAGAACCTGGCCTCTGCAGAGAAACCAGACATAGAGCAGTACCAGAGCCGGCTGAAGGCCTGGGAGGCGGAGAAGAGGTTCCTGATCCAGAGGGAGAAGGAACAGAAGGAGAAAGCTGAGCAGGAGAAACGAGAGCGATTAGCCGCCCGGGCTGCAGCTCAAGCTTAGAGACTACGCAGATTAAATAAAATTATGTCCTCACTTTGGGATTTCATGTCAACCATACAATAATACTACCATCTGCATGTTACTCTTGTGTATATATGAGTTGTTTATGAATTTTAAAATAAATTTGGCTTGACTTTGTCACAGCAGAGTGTGTCTGTTTGGTAACTGAATGCAAACGAAAGGTAGGATGCCAATTTTGATCCATTATGCCCTTTCTTTGTTTTTCCACTTTTCCTCTTCTTTCTGCATCAGTCTCTGTTTTTTTCTCATCTACTTGGAGGTTTTCTCACAGAGGAGTTTAAAAGTGGTATTTACAGAGAAGAATTGGTTGATTTTTATCTCAAGAAAACCAAATTATTTGCCTGGAAAGGAATGCACTTATAACCAGTAAACTTTGTTTTTTCCATACAAAGAAACACTGATTCCCACAATTTAGATTGCGATCTCTCCTGGAAAAGACAGAAAATTGTTCTGGATTTAACAAGGCAACATGAGCGTGCAGCTTCAGCTAATACACGAACAGAGATAATGGACTTCAGGAGAAGAAAATGACGTCGTGGTGGTGCACACAATGAGTTCATTCCACATTATGTTGCCTCTATTCAGTATTCAGAGCATGGTCTTGGGAAACTGCTGGGTGGTATGCAGTCCTGGATGAATGAGAGGCGCAAAATACTGAGACAAGAACTATTGTGATTCAATGAATCTTTAATATGTTTGTGAGAAACATTTCCTCGTTGCTAGATTCTTGTTGAGGCAACCTGTAGGTATTAAAACATGAAACTTTAACTTGCCTGGCTGCAGTCACCACAACAATCTCAAATCTGATCTGGAGTAATTTGATTTTAAATTCAGAGCACACTGATGTCATTTCAACAGGCAAGGACCTGGTTGCTGTTGGACCACTGAAACCCAGAAGAACCAATTTACTGAGTAGAGCGAACTGAAGTGACATAAACGAACCAGGAGGAGATTTTTGCAGGATTTTCTGGATTTCAATTGTGCATTTGTTTATATAAAGTTTTTTTTTAGTGATTTCTTTGAGGTGCTAGCTCCATCGCATAATTGAACATTTACAACATCAGAAGTCCTGCCATCATTTTTGCAGGAGAAAAAAGAGCGAGCTGCAGATATTTGGGTTTATAATACAGACATACAGGCTTTAGATCCTCTATCTATCCAGTTAGTTTGTGAGCAAGACGCTTCCTGACCCTGTTCACCAAAATACGCCCACAGAGTTCTCCGAATTTAGCCACATAGCTAATATGGGAGGATTATCAGGCATTTCCTGTCAATAAGAAAACACTAGCAGTGTTCCTTATTGACACGTCTATAAGGACAGCTCTAGTGTCAATAAGGAAACATTAGAAGTTTCCAGGCAGCTACTGTTGGAGGTACAGAAACATGTTGCTCCTGTATGGAAACTTGACAGATTGTGAACAAACATCCTGGTCTGAACTGTGATTGGATGGCCAAGAAAGCAAATGTCAGAAACCTGTCTGGTGAGTGCTATTGGTTACCCTCAGAGTAACATTAAAATGTTTAAACATTTTGTGTCCTGTTTGAATGTTTATGGAGATCCTGGAGATGATCTTGTAGTCTTACTCTGTGGATTAGAAATCTGAATTTTGTCTGAGGAAACAGCAGACTTGATTTTAATGGCTTACCACTTCATTAAATCAAAATTAATTGAACAGTAGGTATTTATGAACTATTATTTTTTAAGCAAACACATGCTTCTGATCTGAATGACTGTCAATGATTTTTTTTTCTGTTTTGTGCTGCAAATAAAACTGAAATCTAAGATCTGACCTCTTAAATTATTATTTATTAAACCTGTAAGAAACTCGTTGTATGAGCAAAGCAGAAAACAAAACTTTGACCAAAAATAATGTAATTAAATAATCTGCAACTCTCCATTTCTACAGGGGAGCAGTTTAGCTTTGTAGGAAAAGTCACAGACAGATTGATATTGGTGCTGCAAAATATTTTTGATGTTTTAGAAATGAAATATTGCATAATTGGTAAGTTATTCAATAACTTACTTACCAATTATGCAAACTATTGCATAATTGCAATAACTTGCATAATTGTATGGTTACTCTTCACGCTGCACAATGAAGAGTAACCATAAACTTTTTCTCTACTCTTCAGGCCAAATTAATTTTCATCTCCCAGGCGCCAAGTCAGCACCAAAATCCAATACATCGTAGAAAAGACGCTGAAAAGAACTAAAAGTCTAAAATTAGACATAAAACAGGAGTGAGAGCAATCATACAATAAAAATAAACCAACACCAAAAGTAAAGATCAGCAGTTCAAGTGGTGTCAGAGGCTGAGCAAAAAGATTAGTGATTTTAAAACAGAGATAAGAGTTACGTTTAACTTAGGTTCTTCCAGCTGAAAAGATCTGGTTCCCACTGATGCTTATCTGTCTCTTTTGTACACTGCAGAGCAGCTGATTGGCTGACCTTATGTATAAAATGGGAGGTTACTACTCCAATTATCCACTCAAATCTGTTCCCTTTAAAAGAAATCCTCATACATCCTTCTTTTTGCTTCTGCTTCTCTGGAGTATTTTTCTGTCTACGTGAGGTTCTACATCTGCCTCTCATGTCTCAGTGGGTGCTTAACCATCACCTGAGCTGCAGTCAGCCGAGAGCGGCATCGGGAAGTTTGACATTCACATTACTGGCACTGATGCGCACGGCATTTTAGGAGAGCCGGCTGTGTGTTTTGATGGATGGGATAAGGATGTTGGTTGAGATGTGTCAATATAACAGAATCTCAAATAGAAAATGCATTAGATGCCATCGGGCAACAGAACACCTCCTACTGTACAAACACTTTATCTCTACCAGGAAACCCGTTTTGTGGAATCAGGACACTTTAATTTTTGGAAACGTAGAAGGAAGTCAGCACATTCCCATTTTTATCTTTGAGGCTTATTATTACTGAACAGGATGTTCACCCAAAAATTCAGCAGTATTTCCTCTTTTTGCTTATTTTTAACCACACATCAAGTTTTTTTTTTTATCTTTTTGAGGCTGTAGTTTTAATATGTTAATTAAAAAAACATATCTGTAATGATTTTTATGAGAACTTTACAGTTGAGTCAAAAGAATTCAAGTCCTGTTTTTGATTAACAGCTCTGACTTTTATCTGTTATTAGACCGAATGCAACTTTATCCTGTTTATTAAAGCAGATAACAAAATGCTGCCTGTAAAGTTGCTTTTTTTCCCACCCCCGCACATTTTATCTCGAGAAAAATATCTGAGAAACTTTCATTTCTCACTCACCGTGCTTCACGTGTCACATTTTGATGAGATGAGTGAAGCCAAATGTTTAATTTAGCCATTTGTTTGGAGGCTACGCTTGACTTTTTATCTGGTCTGATGCTGGCAAATTGTTAACGTGGTGTAATAATAAGTTTATAGAGAAGCGTGTAGGTAATATTAAATTAGATTTATGAGCTGTCTGATCCATTCGCCTGCTGTTCCACCGTCAGCTAATAAGCACAACCTTTGCCGGTGGTTTTCTTATTGAGAATTAAACTGTAGCGGTCTTGATGTGTTCAGCTGGAGGGTCTTCATTCTGTGAAAATGACATTTATGCTTAAAAAGTCTTTTAATGTGACAATGTGTAAACGTTCAGCAGATTAAAGTTTAGGTGATTTCAGGAAAAAATGCAGTAAGCATTCCTACAGTTTTATAGTTTTATTTTAGTTTTTCAGACAAACAAAATTTGTTTGGTAACACTTTATTTGAAAGTGGGTGAATAAGACTGTCATGACACTGTCATAAACATGTCATAACAGATGTCATGAACATGAATAAGCCTTCATGAATATTTATGACTGTTGTCATAAAGCGTCATTCGGTAAATTATGACACTTTTAATACAAAATTGACATTATTCAAAATGTCTTTGTTATGACAACTTGACATTAACCAAGAAATCATTACTGATATAAATTTGTTATAAAAGTATTACTGATTGCACTTTAAAAATTAGGTAACTTTATGTTATTAAAGGTAAAGTTTAAACAGTCATGATTTCTTGGTTGGTGTTGATGACTTTGCAGCAATCCCTCAGACTGAGCATGCATGCATGTGGCGACAGCAGAAATGAAAACTCCTCTTGCCACATGAAGAAACCTAGGTCAAACCAAACAGCAGTCTGCCACGGTCAGCTGGGAGTTTGAGAAGACAGAACGCACGCACACACACAACCACACACACACACACACACACACACACACACAGACACACACACAAAGGAAGCAGAAATCTAGGAATACCTTCTAAGAAGTTAATAAGAGTGTTATCTCCTTTAGTGACTTCATCTAGGAGACAACAGCTGAACAGATGAGCTCTGACCCGGTTACTGTTTCATCAAAGCAAAGAAGCTTGGAGGACTTCTCAGTGATCATAATTTCTTAAAAAATCCCACTGAAAAAATCTGAACTACACCTTTAACTATGTACACATGTTGGGGTTTAACTAGAAATACATGTAGTTAGTTGTTTTATTAATATATTTTTACAATAAACAGTATTCTGCAGTGATTTTAAAAGTCTAAATGGAGCTTTTGACCACGCCAGGATTTGGTCTTCTCCTTATGTGAAGTAGAAGAGAAGAGAGACTCTAATCCTCTGAAAACACATTTAAGTACCATCATGTTCTATTTTTAGCAAAGTCAGCAAGTTGTTTTTCAACCTGAGGGAATAGACCTTGGTGTGCTAGTCTTCTGATGCTGCTGCTGCTGCTTTTAGGCTGCCTGATAGGTATTCGAATGCAACATGTCTGATTTCCACTTATAGTACCGCCATGTTTTTCTCTTAAAGTAACATTGATCTGATGCTAAGACTCATCCTCTGTGCAAAAACTATTTCACTTCTCGCATTTTCTCCTTAAGTTTTTCATTAGTGCTTAAAAACCATTATTTGAACTCTAAATGACACACATTATGGCTGTAATGTGACAAAACATGGAAACAAATAAAGGGCCATGACTATTTTCTGTTACTATTTTCTGACAGAGTGAAAAGCAGAAGTTTTATTGTTCACATTATATTGGTTGGCATTAAAAATGTATAAATATGACAGATTTGACTATGTTCTCAAAAAGTACTATGTAAGAACACAAGCCAGATTGCCTGACTGAGAAAAGGAAAAACTGGAACAGTGTGAGCTTTTTCATCTGCAGTTATCTGGAAAAAAAACATTTCAGTCAAAGATACTGACACTTTTTGATGTATATTGTTGTAGAATGGCTATTTAACCTTAAAACTGAACATTAAATTAGATTTCCTTTTTGTCTGTACGATGTTCACACAAAAATTAAACGAAAAGACTTGGCCATTTCCCACATCTGACATCTTTTACAGCTTTTTTTTATGAGATCACACCAGATTTTTATACACAATATTATTAAGGAAATGCTGAGGTGGATAAACTACCTGTCCGAGTGTTTAGGAATGATGTAACTGTGTGGCAGGATAAATCCCAGCTGTCCCGTTTGGTGGACGCTGTAGCCCTACGCCTCAGGCTGAAGCAGGATTACCAGCTTCATCACAGCATATTTTTACAATAATCCTGAAATCAGTGGCAATCCATTTCTTCTAATCTGCACTTTCTCCTTCAGGTCACGCGATGATATTTTCATTTTTACATTTTGAGAATGAGTTTTTACTAGTTACCAGCTGTTGAACTCAGAGTAAAGCTAGTGCTCTTCCTCATTAAAACGGCAATATTTTCTTAAATGCAGTGTGTTCACAAACTAATTAAAAAGCATTAGCATCACAAAGCACAACATGAAATCAGCAGAACTCCAATTAACTACAATTTCTGCTGCAAAGCCATGTTCACTACCAGAATTCTTAAGACACCACCAGCCAAACGATGCCCATGTTCTTGTAGAGCGCAGAGTTGTGATGTGCAAAATCCACAATGATTAACTTGAATTGTAGTGAAATGAGATGAAACATGTTTACAAGCTTTCTGAATTAAACTCATTCAGAAATCTTATGGCTGGGGGTGCTGTGGTGGCGCAGGGGCAAAGCACAACCACATATTGAGGCCCCATGGCAGTGGTCACAGGTTCAATTCCCAGCCTGGTGACATTTCCCATGTCTTTCCCCTCTCTCATTACCCTATTTCCTGTCAAACTACTTTCAAATAAAGCCAACAAAACCTTTAAAAAAGAAAGCTTGTGGCTGGAACATGAATGAGCTGATTAGAGGCTTTGTTAGTCATTTGTTTTGGTTTGAAGATCTGCACCATTTTCCCCAATTTATGAGTCGTCAGTAACAAGACGCAGTTTCTATTATCTTAATAAGAAACTACAATAATCTAATTATTTAATCGTTAACGGTTCGGGGCTTTGGGTTACTTTCCCAGTTAATGATTACATCCATAATGCTGAAACTTAACAAAACTCCCAGATGCTCCTGATGAATCTTGTTTGAGTTTGCTATGATTTTCTGCAATTCTGTGATCTTATGAGTCGCACTGCTTTAGAGATATATTGTTCTCCTCAAACATATATAAATATATAACATGCACAAGACTGCACAATAGATTAGAAAATACTTTATTGATGCCCAAGGGAAAATTGATTATACATAATGTAACATGTATAAAAATATATAAGTTTGATATTGTATGACTGAATATAAAATAAACACATAAAATGAATACATAGTAATAACATATTTAACTATAAATAAATTCCTATTCCTTCTTATGTAACTGTAAAATGAAACTTTTGTACAACCATTATGTTTGCAGCCTTGCAGCCTGAACTGTCAATAACTGGACAAAACACTGCACTGACTTCAAATAAATATCTCATTGTCCAGTTGTAATCAGCTTAAAGACACATAAAGAATGAGTAGAATCCAATTAAGTTGAAGAACTTTGCTGAGAGTCCAAACAAATGTATATATAGTCTTAAAATTGTGAGAAAACATTCAGTTTCTGTTTTCTTGCTGGCAAACCAGTGCCAGTTCAAACAGTTTACATCTGATCCTGTGCACTGAAACTTTGTTATGTTGAGAGACATTGCACACGGATGTTATCTATAAATCATCCAGGCCACAGAATAAACACATCCCAACTCTATCCAAACTTTATATTTAAAACGAGCTGGAGGAAAACTGTCCTGAAGGACAGCTGCCCAGTGCGCTTCGACTCATGGTGAGATGGGAATGGTTGGTCTGACAGAAGGGAAGCGTTTACCTGACAACTCAGCGACAGTCACACTCAGTAAATTAAGATATTAATGAAAAATTAATTAATTTATGTGAAGCTCTTTTTATAGATTAATTACAAACATACGGATGTTTTCAAGCTTTTATTTCACTTAACTATGGTGATTTTTTTTTATTTATTTTTTGCTTACAGCTAATTAAAACACAGTATTTAATATTAGAATATTACATCGGACCAATAAAAAACATTTAAATTCAGAATGAAAAGTACGTCTGGTATGAACATGAAGGAGTCTTCATGAATGGTTATAACAGTTGTCCTTAAGTGTCATTCGGTAAATAATGACAATTTATTACAACTTTGCATTAAGAGTTTGTCTTATGTTCCCAGTTCTTCTTTTGTTGTTTGTTTTTAGCTTTGCAGTGCTGTCCTTTCCTTTGCAATGACATGGTCTCTCAACAAATTACAGCATAAACATCAAAAGCATAAATGCAAATCTTGTAATTAATCTCCCACAATTATTATTGACAATTATTGCCATTAAAACTTTACTCATAGTTTATATAATCCTCAAGAGTACATTGTTATATTGACAACATGACAAAGCAATTTGACCGTCTTATCCATAGACAGTAAAAGCAGAACTTGTCATTCTCATGTTCACTGAATTAGATATTTAATTTTGAGAGATAAACTAAGGATTTTGAGGAAGAGGCTGACTTTTGTAGGTTTCTCATGGAGTTTGGCTGTTTGTACTTTAACGCAAACGTCAAAAATTGTTTTTCAAATGTCAAGGATGATTAGACAAATGCACCAAAGCGACAGAGACAAACTTTAAAGCAGTCTAGTTCTAATGACCCAATTATGTGACTCAAATGTGTTTACACATTTAAAAGTTGCAGGATGCCTTCCAGGGCTGAAGTTTGACACCTGATTTTTAGATTTGTACACTCTGAGGCATACATAAATATATGCAGGGATATGAATCTGATGCAGATAAAATGTTGAAAATGATGCGCAGCAACTTAGCTTTTTATACCATAAATGGTGTAAAAAGCTTGCATATGATGTCGACGTTTCTTATCAACCTAAAGTGAACCAATTTACCAATTTCAGTTGTGAAATACTGTATGTGGGTGTGTAAAAAGCCCACCCCGTGTTCACATTTATCAAGGTTAAACTTGGAATGGAGACAGTTTCCTTTACCTCCTAAGGGCTGGAAATGTGTCTGCGCATGTCTAGAGAGGTTTTGTTTCTCCTCATGTAGCATTTTTTTAAAGAGCATTGTGCAAACCTTTATAGGTTGGTAAAAAGTGAAAGACATTTTTATCTGAAAAATAAAGAAACTTCCCTTATTGCCTCAAACACCTGACCTTATGTAGTTTTTCCTCCTACGTTGGTTGCTATTGTTTTGTCATAAATAACAAGAAGAAATCCAAAACAAGAATAAAGTATGTGATATTTTCCATGTTATTTAGAGCACAGAAATACATGCGTCCAACAAATCACTTCCACAACACATTGTCGTAATTGTTTGGCTGATGAATAAAAGCAGTACTACAAATTGTGAGTTTGGAAGGTATTTTTTCCTTTGTTTTCTTTAGAGCACAAAGTTCTACAAGAAAACAAGCTAAATTATATTTTTTTTAAAAGGCCCACTCTCATGTACAATTGTGTTTTTCTACAATAAGTATGCAGGAAAATAGATTCTTTTAGCCAAGCTTGTGGTCATTACTTTGATTTCCAGTGGAAAATAAACTCTGCAGGTTATCTGACTTCAACAAACAAATCCTGGAAATGCACATTCATATGAAAGTCTAATCTCTCAAATCTACTCACAGTACATTCTGTAAGGTCTGAGGTTTGACATACACGTACAGCAACGAACAGCAGGAGGAAATATTCCTCTATATGACAGGCACAGTCTTATGTAACATTGCATGTTAAGGCCAGTTATACACAATCGGCTGCGAATTACACTCTGCAAGGTGGGGGAAAAAATCCTTTTTCAAGGCTTGGAAATGCCCAAGAGGGTTTCCCTTGGTTCTGTGTTCATGTCTGAAAGTGACAACAAAGAAAACAAGAAGGTGTGATTTTAATGGGAGCAAGGTCAGCATAGTGGGATGACGTCAGGCAACTGGAGTCAAGCTCCTCGGTTCCTGGAAATTGAACATGTTCTGTCACAACCAATGGGGAGTCTCGGTCTGTAGAGGTGGATTGTGAATTTTTTAACATAGCTTAACAGATCTGCTGGCGGTGATGTGAAAATAATGAAGCAGCACTTCGAGACATCAGCCAGGAACTTGAAGTTTGGAAACAAGTGGATCTTCCATGGACCTTATCCCACCAAATTAGTGTTTTGGAGCTGCTTTCACAAGCCGTTGATATTTATCCCAGAAAAAACACGTGGGCAGAGCTGAAAAGGTGCGTCTTATTAAGGTGGCCTATATAAAACCTCCTCTGGTGTTCATCCAACTTTTGCCTGGAGGAATGGGTCAAAATCCCTGCAAACCAGTATGAGAAGATTGTGGAAGGAACCCAATAGCATCTGACCCAAGTTCACCAATTTAAAATGCAAATTCACAAAATAATTGAGGAAACATGTTTGGATTAACAGAAATTAATTTAAAATGAATGTCTCATAATTTTGTTCAATTAGCAGCTAGAAAAACTAGTCTGACTGACTTAAAATAGGAAAGATTTGTGAGACAAAATCGGTTAAGTATCTATTTGCACATAGTCTATTAATATCTGATTTCAACCATTTCTTGCTTCCATCTGCATGCACATTGTTTGATTGCTCATTTTTTAAATGTACCAGTTCAGCTATATAAGAAAAACAATGTCTTTTTCTCTTATTTCTGATTAACTAATTAATTGCTACTGTTGGATGAATTTGTACTTTCTAGAGTTCAAATTCAAGTGTCCAAATCAAACCGTGACAATCATTTCGATGATGCTAATTATCATGTCAGGGACACCAGCTCATTACTGTCTTTCTGAAGAACACTGTGTTTATTTTTCCTGCTGCTAACTGAGATTTAATGTCCTGTTACAGAGTTCTCAATGTCCTTTTAGAGAAACATACTGTGACAAACGCAGCTCTGAGGAATAATCAGTAGGGTGCCAGACAGGCTTAAAAGGTGTTTGCATGAAATGTGGTGAAGAGATCAGAACAAGATTGAACAGTCACTGTTTCAATAAAGGTTTTGATTCTGACAAGTTCTTCATTTTTAGCTGAATTTGTGGAGAAACTGTTGTTCAGTGATGAAGGAGAATGTCTAGAAGTTAGTTGTTAAGATAAGCATTCATCATGAAAACACTGTCGACAGTTTGCCCCTCCGTCTCGGACTGAAAGACACGACAATTGAGTATTTATGCACAAAACGTAACTTAGTTGAATAAATTCATGCAGTTTTTTTATTGTATCTTTCTTTGATCCAGGTGAACTCAGATCTGTTCAGATTCAGAGAGAGGAGGTGGAAAAAAGATCTGGAAGAAATCTCCCAAGACCACTGCAGCCTTCGCCACATGTTCTGATTTGTTGTTCTGATTTTAAAAAAAAAAAAAAAAAAAAAAATATATATATATATATATATATATATATATATATATATATATATATATATATATATATATAAAGGTTTTTGTATGAGGTGTAATTTATCATACACCTCATACAACCTCATACAATTTATCATATTGAGATTTTTAGAATTTATATATTTCCAAATAAAAAACTTTCCACATAACTTTGTACTTTTAGTCTGTCTGGCCTTTTTTCACTTTTTTCCTTGGATTGATACTACTTATGTCAAATTATATCCCCACCCCAGACCTAGGGGTGTAAAAAATTGGATGGATGGATGGATGGATGGATATTGCTCCTCGTTTTGGGTCCTTTACGTCTCTGATCCTATAATTGTATTTTTCTAATCAGTTGATTTAAAATGCCTTCCTTGATTTTATTTTTTATGTTTATTTTTATTACCATTTTTATTTTTAATCCAATTTCATTAAATTGCTCTATACTACTTACATTTTTCTAATAGAAGTTTTACTCTTATGTAGTAGAATAAAGCATTTTTGATCACTGCTTTTGCCTCGGTAGTCCTGAGTGACGTCAACACAGTCCGGTGAATGTTCGTTAAAGGACAAAGTTTGCCGGACTTCAAAATTAAACGCATTTTGCGTCCGGCGGACGCGAACGGCGAGCGCCACCTTTCGTTGAATGTCCGCAGACAACGTTCACCGGGCGTTGGGTGGACGTTCACCTAACGGTCGTTTAACGTCCGTTCAACAAATGTAATAGAGTTTCAACTGGACGTACAGCCAACGTTCGCTTAACGTCCATCTGACGCATGTCGGTTGTAGAGCAAACTGTTTCACTGAATGAAGGGGAGGGACTGGACTCCTCGGGAAGCTGGAAGGCAGAACTTTATTTCAATGAACCCTCTGGTGTCTCTTTAACACATGTACCTCCGTGTGTCCCTGCTGACTGAAAACCGCCTGCATGGACCAGTTTGCCGAGGATTTTTTTAATTTTATTTCTTTAGAAATCCCATGAGGACCGTCGGTGGCAGCAGCAGGGAGAGGATGCTCTGCACGGAGTGGAAAGTTTTCAGATAAGGTGCGACCAGCTGGTGTTTGGGACGAGTCTGTTCGCGCCGTCTTCACGAGCAAATAAGTTTCGTGTTTCGGACTGGAAGTACTGGAAGTTCTGCCCTCCCGTTGAAGCCCATGTGGACACGACGATGAATAATCCAACGACGACGATTATTCCGCCAATGAGAGGCATACCTCCGACCGTCCCGATTCTTATGTTCATATTCGGGGTGGTCGGGAATGTCATCGCCATCGCAGTTTTGTGTAGAACTCGCAAAGAGAAAAGGGAGACAACGTTTTACACGCTCGTATATGGCCTGGCGGTAACGGACCTCGTGGGCACACTGCTGGCCAGTCCGGTCACTATATCCACTTACGCGCAGGGCCAGTGGCCCGGAGGGGACCCGCTGTGCCAGTACATGGGCTTCATCATGCTCTTCTTCTCCCTGGCGGGGCTCAGCATCATCTTTGCCATGTCTGTGGACAGATACATCGCCGTAAACTATCCCTACGTCTACAACAACCATGTGAACCAGAAGCATGCCGGACAGACCCTGGTGGCCATCTACGTCTCCAACGCGCTCTTCAGCGCTTTACCCGCCTTCGGCTTCGGGCAGGTGGCGATTCAGCACCCACAAACCTGGTGCTTCTTGGATTGGCGAACCAACCATACCACCCATGCCGTCTACTCTTACCTGTACGCCGGCGTCAGCATTTTTCTCATCTTCGCCACTGTAGTCTTTAACGTGCTGTTGTGCGTGGTTCTGCTCCGGATGCACAAGAACTTCTTGCGCAGGATGTCGCAGGGAACCGACACCGGGCGCAGCGTGGACTCGCGGAAGAAATCGATCCGCTTCGAACGTCTGGCCGACACAGAGATTCAGATGGTCCTTGTGCTCGTAGCCACAACGGTGGTGGTGCTCATCTGCTCCATCCCACTTATAGTAAGTATTCAAGCTGCTTGTCATCCATGCGCACCCATTACGCACTGCCATTTCAAATGATTGTATCGGGGAAAGTTGCTGAAGTCCGACTACATTTGTGAATATTGTGTTTCTGTTCATTTGCCTATAGCTTTTGGGTAACCACTGACGTTATTTGGACGCATTTGTTATTTATAGACGACTCCCGTTTTTGAACAATATTTTAAAAAATGCCTGTTCAAACTGAAGTTTGTAAAGTGCCATTTACAGGGCAGGAAAGATAAACTATCATAAACTGAAGATAAGAAATACCGGTAACACTTTATTTGAAGGGGTGTGCATAAGACTGAGATGACACTGTCATAAACATAACACCTGTCATGAACATGAATGACTCTTTATGAATGTTTATGACAGTTGTCATGAAGTTTCATTCCGTAAATAATGACACTTTTAATGCAAAGTTGCTCTAAAAGTTGCATTGAAAGTCCATTAAAAGTGCCAACTTTGCATTAAATTATCATAATTTACAAAATCATGCAAATCATGGTTTCAAGCGATATTGGAAAGAGAAAGGATCTCTCTGCTGACGAAAATCATCAGATAGTGTAGTGCCATATGACAAGGTATGAAAACATTTGATATTCAACGAAAACTGAAGCGTTATTGTACTGTGAAGGGATTTGTGGCTGATTCAGAACAAAGATGGGTTTGTGCAGATAAAGGCATAATGAGGAAGGTTTCTGTTAGACAAATTAATCGGATTAAGAGAACAGCTGCTAAGATGCCCTTACAAAGCAGCAAACAGTTATTTGAAGCTGCTAGAACCTCAAGGTGAAGGATCCTCCAGAGTCTTGCAGTGCATGAATCAATCAATCAATCAAATTTTATTTGTATAGCATATTTCAGCAGCAAGGCATTTCAAAGTGCTTTACATAATTAAAATAAAAACAGCATGTGAGAAAGAGTTTTAAAAAAAAACATCATTAAAACGCAAACAGTGAGAAAGAGAAATAAAAAGCTGTCTCCAACCCTTTTGACTTGAACCTACTATTCGGCCACCCCTAGCCAGTGCTCACAAGCAGAAACGGTCACAGTGGGCCCAGCCGTACATGAAGATTAATTTTCAAACAGACTTGTTCACTGATGATTGCTGTGCAACCCTCGATGGTCCAGATGGACGCAGTAGTGGATTGGTGGTGGATGGCCACCGCATCCCAACACGACTGTGACGTCAGCAAGGAGGTGGTGGAGTCATGCTGTGGGCCGGAATCATGGGGAGAGAGCTCATCAGCCCCTTTAGGGTCCCGGTGTGAAAATGACCTCAGCAAAGTATATGGGCTTTCTGACTGATCACTTTCTTTCATGGTTCAAAAAGAAGAGCCATACCTTCAGTAGCAAAATCATCTTCATGCATGACAATGCACCATCTCATGCGGAAAGGAATACCTCTGTGCCATTGGCTGCTATGGGCATAAAAGGGGAGAAACTCACAGTGTGGTCACCATCCTCTACTGACCTCCACCCGATTGAGAATCTCTGGAGTTTCCTCAAACTGAGGGTGGGATGCAGTTCATATCAAAACAGCAGCTCTGGGAAGGTTTTCTGACATCTTGCAAAGACGTTCAAGCAGAAACTATCCACAAACTCACAAGTTTAATGGATGCAAGAACTGTGCAGGTGATATCAAAGAAGGGGTCCTATAGTAACTCGGTCTGTTAAGATGCTTTACATTGAAATAGCTTTTGATTTTAGTACATGTAACCACTTAATGCTGCACATTGAAATAATGACTGTTTGCAGTTCTTTGTAATCCATAAAATGTTTAGAAAATCTGCTGTGCATGATAATTTGGAACAGTGCATTTTGAGTTTTTTTATTTTTGAAAAGAATACTGTTCCAGGAAGAACCTTAATCTGGTAAAATAATTCAAAATTGGATGATATGGTTGAAAAACTTGTCACAATATAAGCATTTCATATCAGTCGATATAAATAATTATTGATTACTTTTTTATTTTAAATATGATCGTTCCTGTTCTGCCCACAGTTTTCCCTCCACCATGCCGTTTATTATTAATTATTATTATTATTATTATTATTATTATTATTATTATTATATTTTTATTTTTTTAAGCAGTTTTGAGCCATGGTGATGAAACCGTAAAATGACGCTCCACAAGTTACTCAACATGTTGTTGCCAGGTAACCAAAGCGTGAGAAAGTCAGTTGATGCTTCCAACCTAGCTTAGCTCTCTGTCAGAGGTTGAGCAGCTAAAGCCTTTCCTCTGCCTACATCTCCCAGAATGCTGTGCGGTTCTGGATCAGTTTAGTGAATATTCTATATATTGAATATGCTATCAGGTGTGTTATCTATTGTTATTGATCACTGACATTGTTATTATCTAAAAGTCAGTATTCTGTATAGGTTTCATGGGCTATTCAGTAGAGATTTATGACTTTTTCTACACTGTCCGTAAGAGAAGATTTACTTCTTATGTATTGAACTATATGGCAATAAAAAAATCTCCTTTTGAAATAATAATCTGTTTAAATCCGACACAAATATGTGACTTAGAAATAAATATTCTAAATCTGACCTGAATGCAGAATAACAATAAATGCATGGTATGTACAATAACTGTTAGGTTTCTCCCATTAATTCACGGTAGGGTGTTCATTACTGGGGTTGTTAATCACATATCCTGCAAAAAATCATGAACAGTAAATCCAGGAAAAGGAAACTTTACAATCATTTCTAAAAAAAAACCATTACAAGGAATAACAACAAATGTTAAATGGTAAATTTACCGTCTACCAATAACTAAACACAAGAAATAAATAATAAACATAGTCTAGCTAAAATAATTAAAATTGATCTAAAGTAAAACACTAACAATGCTGATCTAGTCAAAACAAGAATAACAAAGACAACAAAAGGAAAAACTTTAACTTAGGATTCTGACATGCATGTGTATTATAGAGGACTGCACAAGGTAAATAATGCATGGTTCTCAATTTATTTGTATTTCTCTCTCTCTTTCTCTCTCTCTCTTTTTTTTTTTTTTTTTTTTTTTTTACCAAAAAACATTCTGAACACACTGTCCTCCACAGCAACTACAGCTGCTGGTAGTTTGGTGTATGTCTTTGACATTTTCTAGAGACTTAACTTTTCGCCCAAACTCAGTCCGACTGGATGGAGTCAACTTTTCTTGAACATGTTTTGTGAAATCAATAAATGAATGTTATCCAACAAAACTTGTAATGAAGTAATTAAACCTGAAGTAAAGACAAACTCTTAGCTCTGATTCCATGTGTTAAAACAGGCTCGCATACTCAGAAGGCAAATGGCTCAACTATTGTTCTAGATCTTCATAAGAGCTAAAGGGTGAATAATTTGTAAAGGCACTCGCTGTATGTTTATGGAGTCCTGCTGGAAGGTTGACCCTTGCCCTACTCTCAAAACTTCAGATTCCTCTAATGATGTAAAGTAAAATAAGTATTTTTTTTTAAAAAGTACAAATCACGTATAATTTTTCTTCCACTTCCCAGTAATGTGCTTCACTTTGTTGCTCATAAGAGCCTAATAAAATGCATTGAAGTGATTGTCACGTGACAAACTTTGAAAAGGTTTAGAGGATGTGAACAAGGTAGACCAGATGCAAGCACATCTGTACAACTTCAGTGTATCTTACCAACCAATGTTTCTCTGTTGCAGGTTCAGGTGTTCCTAAACCAGCTTTATAAGCCTCCAGTTGAGCTAAATGTTGCAAAAAGCCCAGACATACAGGCAATTCGCTTCGCCTCCTTCAACCCTATCCTGGACCCCTGGATCTACATCCTTCTGCGTAAAACTGTTTTACGTAAAGTTATTGAGAAAATCAAGTATACATTTGCCAAAACAGGAATAAGAAGAAGGTCAGTCACAGTTCCCCTGTCGGACGTTCACCAACACGCCTCCTCCAGCAGTCCCTCTCTGGGCTCTGAAGGCCCACAGTTCGTCAGGCGTGACTCTCAGGATTTCTCCTACGTGTCGGAGGACATCAAGCCAGCTACTGAAAGCCAGCTACAGATAACCGGACCGAGTGACTCACAGAATCAGAGCAAAGAAACAAGCACATTCACAGATTTAACAGTGGTCACCTGCACAGAAGATCACTGATCACAGTGGGGGAGAAAAGCATTCAACTTCTTTCTGAATAAGGAATGCTGACTTCTCGTATTTCTTTGCTGAGGCAGAATGTCAGTTATTTCTCCATAGGAGAAGATGTACATTTCTCTTAGAAAAAAAAGAAAAAGTGGAAACATGAAAATGAACGCTGAACTGATATTTTGTGACGCATGCACATGCGGTGAGAAAGCTCTGTTATCGTGAACATAGACGCTGGTGGCAAGTTCTCATTGGAAAACAACACTAGGTCTGCTTGGAAACGGCCTTTTTCCAGTGAAAGAAGCACTGCAATTTGCATTAAACAAGTTTTTATTGGCACTGATGTTGTTGAGCTCTGATGCTGAAAATAAACAATGTCTGCACATCGAACTAGAGTTGAAATGTAGTGTGCCTAAAATTATTTAAATTAGCTCTGAAAATATCTTAGACCCCTAAGTGATTTTATTAACTTAGCTTGAGGGCTGGATGCAAAACCATTTGGTGCTGTTTGTCAAAAAAACATCTGACAAACAAAAAAAAAAACAATATTTAAAAAAAAAAACAATACCACTAGCATCACCATTATTACTGTTACTGCTATTTTTATTATCATTACAGTTAATATTACGTAATAGCAATGGTATTCAAAGCTAAACTGGCTTGTACATTTCTTTTGTGTCTCTACGAAAATGCCCCTCACAACTTGGGCGGCGATATCAGCATACAATCACTTATTTGATGTTTACTCTTGTATGTCTGTGATCGTGAGCATTCAGCTACCTCAGTGAAGTCAGATTGAGATTCTGCGGGAGATTTCCTGCAGCCGTCAGTGCAGGACAGTGACGGTAGCGTGCGTAGCAGCGACTGTGTGCACTCACTGCACGAACCGTGTTCTGCAAAGTCAATGAGGCCGGTAATTCAGGAGAAGTGAGTCACAAGATATAAGGTCATTACAGTATATAAAAAAACAGCAGTGTGTGCAATTCCTGGGATTAATCATTGGTATGTGCTGCCATGGACAGACTCATCCCCAAAAAAAAATTATGCTGATGCTTTGAAAGGATTTCTTCTTGTGTTAGCTCCGCGACAAATGCACACCACAGTGACGTATTGCAACGAACACATGCTCTTTGTTTCTCTGCCACACAAACATGCTATCGTAATCTTCAAAACAAATATTTCCCAGACTACAGAGTTTTGGTGAAGTCAGTGGAGATCTGTTCAATAATGTGGATTACTGAGCTGTCAGACAGAAACTAATACAAACAACTGGTGTCAAGGAGGTAAGAGCAGTGAAACAATTCTCTAGAAGAAAGTTTTTAGAGAGATTATCAACCCAGACAGGTATTTGTGTGCTGTTCAAGCTGTTTGGAGCACCATTTGTTTATCCACCACTCAAAATTAAAAGGTCTGTTGTTATAGTTATTAAAATTTATACAGTACAGCCAAATGAATATATATATATTTTTTAATTCTGGTATGTGCAGTTTTTAAATTGGGGAAAAAATAAGAATATCTGTTCAAGCATTTCTTCCATAGCAAATTATTAAAAGCGGGAAAAAAACAACCTTTTGGTACAAATAAATGTGCATAATATGCTATGGAAAAACAGTAAAATATGTAAACATTGCAGTCAGTTCAATGCAAAACAATAGCTTTATTCTTTATTCTGCAATTCGTAATTCAAAAGCATCATGTTTCCACTACATCATCCTCAGAGCAGTTTCTTAAATATTCTTCCTGCTGTTTTTTTTTTTCTTTTCTTTTTATTTCTGAGTTTCAAAACACTTTGCTTGGTTTGGCTTCTGTAAGGGGCAATTCAGCTGAGCTTTTGTCAGTAGTAAACATCTTACCTACAGAGAGCACTCAGCACTGTTTCACTCTGGAGAAACAGAAATGTTCTCACGGAAAAGCGAAAGTAACTTCTGATCTGAGGGTGACCAGTTGTAAAAGCTGGTCATCCTCTAAACAACTCTAATCTCAAAATAACACAGAATCTTCTTGCATTACATGAGTTTTAGGTTGTGGGGTCTTATCTGAAGTCTGGTAGCTTTCATTCAACTCCTTTATTGTCATAACACAATGTGCTGTGAAAATTTGTGAGGATATAAAGGGCATTTTTAGGTCACTCACATAAAAACCAAAAATCACCAGTTTTGTGCTGCTGGAATGCCATCTTGAATTATTTATATAGCATTTTATACCCCGAATATTCAGCCAGGGGGGTTTTTAGATTCAAAGGCATAACCAAAATAAAATTAACTACTATTTTATTGAAACGGCTGTAAGCCCTTTGAGTTCAGAGTGTTTTTTATGCTGCTGTATTACTGTTTCGTTCTAAATAAACCTTGAGTTAATTTTGATGGAAGGTGCCATATTTACAATGTTCTACTGTGTCAGGACAGATGAAGGAGTTTATTTCTTTAGCAGGTCGGTGTTATGTATTTACCTGGCTTGTAGTGCCATTTAATAGCACAACCAAGTAACTATGTTACCTTCAGTTGTGTCAAACATGACTTACAAGAAATGTGACTTGACAATTTACCGCCGCTCTGAGCAGCTTTGGACTGAGACGCAGTTTGCATCATGAGCTCAGCAGATGTGCGGTTCCAACAGGTGTTAGCTAATTGTTGCTTCAACATCTTACATCTTACCCCCCAATGTAAGATGTAAGGATTTCTCAAACATGAGTGAAGGAACAGTGCCGCTACCGCAGCAGAAGCAACTTTAAGCAGAAAACAATGTGTAAAAAGACAGCAGTGTGACTGTGGCAGTAATTGAACTGGTTCCTCTCTCAAAATCTGCTATCTCAGCTGCTCAGTCAGAACTTCTCTTTCTCCAAGCTGAGGATGTTTAAGCTGCTCTCTGCTGCAGTAAGATACTGACTGCTGAAAATGATTCCCTAATTCACAATCAAAATTCTGCTTT